>NC_088350.1:9607500-9943000 GCF_036884655.1 Musa acuminata AAA Group
CGACAGAACTTCCGACGAACGTCCGTACTTCTGACGAACTCTAGAACTCCCGACGAAATCTCATTCTTAACTTTGGAACTTCATTTTGCTTTATGCCTTGATCACTATTGTAGTTAATCCTGTATAAATAAAACCTACTTTGATCTAGATAATTATTACTAAGCTAATTAAATGTTGTCCTAGCATGTCATTGGTTCATCAAAGCATCATTCGATTCTTCAGCGCATCATCCTCTCTTACAGCCTGTTGCTTAATCGGCTAATTGACCTTTGTAACTCTAATTTTCTTAGTGCAATATCCGCTCTTCTTGGCTCGATTCCTGAACTCATGGCCCGAAGCCTTTTGCCGGATACGTCGACCGATTCTCCGGCTCGACGTCCAATCTTCTGACATATTTTTCTCTAGCCTAACATGATTCTTCTTGCTTTAATTATCTTTCCCTGATCGAAGCATCCTATGTCACTCAAAATGTAGGTCAAATCACAAACACTATCAAATGGTTTCATCATCAAAATCTGAGATTCAACATTTTCGTCCACTTAAATATATCTTTTTTCAAAAGTGATATTAAAGGAGCACTAATTTTACTATAATTCTTTATAAACTTTCGATAATAACCAATGAGTTCTAGGAATCCCCTTAGAGCCTTAATTAATTTTAGAATTAATCAATCTTTCATTGTCTAAATTTTGGAAAGATTAATTATAATACCTCTCTAGAAACAACATGGCCAAAATACTCCATCTCTGATTTTACAAAGCTGCATTTTGATTACTTGCTAAAAAGATAATGCTCACGAAGAAGGATAAAGACAAACCACAAATGTAATAAATGACATTCTAAAAATGAGTTATACATCATAATATCATCAAAGAAAATTAGAACAAATTTACAAAGATGAAATCGAAAGATATCATTCATTAAACTCTAAAAAATAGACTGTGCACTAGTTAACCCAAAAGACATTATAAAAAATTTATAGTGACCATCATGTGTTCTAAAAATAGTTTTCTAAGTGCCATCTTCATGTACAATAATTTTGTTATAACTAGATCGTAAATCCAGTTTAGTAAAAACTTATGCACCTCCCAATGCATAATTAAGAGAAATAAAAGCTTGAGTAACTTCTTTGGTCCACTTAAATATTTTTTTTTTCAAAAGTGATGTCAAAGGAGCACTAATTTTACCATAGTTCTTCATAAACTTTCGATAATAACCAGTGAGTCTCAAGAATCCCCTTAGAGTCTTAATTAATTTTAGAATTGACTAATCTTTCATTGTTTGAATTTTGGAAAGATCAACTATAATACCCTCTCGAGGAACAACATGGCCAAAATACTCCACCTGAGATTGCACAAAGCTGCATTTCAATTTTGGGACAAAAAGATGATGCTCACATAGATAGATAAAGAAAACTCATAAATGTAATAAATGATTTTCCAAAGATATGCTATATATCATAATATCATCAAAGAAAATCATAACAAACTTACGAAGATGAACTCGAAAGATATCATTCATTGAACTCTAAAAAATAGATAGTGCATTGATTAACCTAAAGGCAATATCAAAAATTTATATTGACTATCCTATGTTCTAAAAGTAGTTTTCTGAATATCATCTTCATGTACACGAATTTGGTGATAACTAGACTATAAATCCAGTTTAGTGAAAACTTGTCATCTCCCAATGCATACATAAGAGAAATAAAAACTTGTGTATCTTCTTTTGTCCACTTAAATATATCTTTTTTCAAAAATGATGTCAAAGGAGCACTAATTTTACCATAGTTCTTCATAAACTTTCGATAATAACCAGTGAGTCCCAAGAATCCCCTTAAAGCCTTAATTAATTTTAGAATTTACCAATCTTCCATTGTTTAAATTTTGGAAAGATCAACTATAATACCCTCTCAAGAAAAAAATGGCCAAAATACTCCACTTCATAATGCACAAAGTTGCATTTCAATTTCTTAATAAAAAGTCAATACTCACGAAGACGGATAAAGCTAACCCACAAATTTAATAAATGACTTTCTAAATATTTCTCATACATCATAATATCATTAAAGAAAAACAGTACAAACTTACGAAGATAAACTCGAAAGATATCATTCATTAAACTCTGAAAAAAAGACAATACATTGGTTAACCCAAAATGTATTATCAAAAATTTATAATGACTATCATATTTTCGAAATGTAATTTTTTGAATGCCATCATCATGTACATGAATTTGATCTTAGCTAGACCATAAATCCAATTTAGTGAAAACTTTTGCACCTTCCAATGCATATTTAAGAGAAATAAAAGCCTGAGTAGCTTCTTCTGTCCACTTAAATATATTTTTTTTCAAAAATGATATCAAAGGAGCACTAACTTTGTCATAGTTTTTCACAAACTTTTGATAATAACCAGTGATTCCCAAGAATCCCCTCGTAGCCTTAATTAATTTCAGAATTGACCAATCTTTCATTGTCTGAATTTTGAAAAGATCAATATAATACTCTCTCGAGAAACAACATAGTCAAAATAATCCACCTCAAATTGCATAAAGCTGCATTTTAATTTCATGACAAAAAGATAATGCTCACGAAAAAGGATAAAGATAACCCACAAATGTAATAAATGACTTTCTATATATGGGCTATGCATCATACTATCAACAAAGAAAATCATAATAAACTTATGAAGATGAACTTGAAAGATATAGTTTATTAAACTCTGAAAAATAGACGGTGCATTAGTTAACCTAAAAGGCATTATCAAAAATTTATAGTGATAATCACGTGTTCTAAAAGTAGTTTTCTGAATGATATCTTCATGTACACAAATTTGGTGATAGCTAGAACATAAATCAAGTTTAGTGAAAACTTGTGCACGTCCCAATGCATACTTGAGAGAAGTAAAAGCCTGAGTAGCTTCTTATATCCACTTAAATGTATCTTTTTTTCAAAAGTGGTGTCAAAGGAGCACTAATTTTACCATAGTTCTTTACAAACTTTCGATAATAACTAGTGAGTCACAAGAATCCCCTCGGAGTCTTAATTAATTTTAGAATTGACCAATCTTTCATTGTTTAAATTTTGGATAGATCAACTATAATACTCTCTTGAGAAAAAATGGCCAAAATACTCTACCTCAGATTACACAAAGCTGCATTTTGATACCTAGGCAGAAAGTTAATGCTCACAAAGAAGGATAAAGAAAATATGCAAATGTATTAAATGACTTTCTAAAGATAGGCTATACATCATAATATCATTAAAGAAAAACAGAACAAGATGAACTCGAAAGATATCATTCATTAAACTCTGAAATATAGATGGTGCATTGGTTAACCGAAAAGGTATTATCAAAAATTTATAATAACCATCATGTGTTCTAAGCATAGTTTTCTGAATGTCATGTATACAAATTTGGTGATAGCTAGACTATAAATCTTTTTTCCAAAAGTGATGTCAAAGGAGCACCTCCCAATGAATACTTAAGAGAAATAAAAGCCTAAGTATCTTCTTCTATCTAATTAAATGTATCTTTTTTCAAAAGTGATATCAAAGGAGCACTAATTTTATCATAGTACTTCACAAACTTTTGAAAATAATCAATGAGTCCCAAGAATCACCTTTGAGCCTTAATTAATTTTAGAATCGACCAATCTTTCATTGTTTGAATTTTGAAAAGATCAACTATAATACCATCTTGAGAAAAAAGAGGCCAAAATACTCCACCTCAAATTGCACAATGCTGAATTTTGGTTTCATGACAAAAAGATAATGCTCAGGAAGAAGGATAAAAACTACTTGCAAATGTAATAAATGACTTTCTAAAGATGGGCTATACATCATAATATCATCAAAGAAAAGCATAACAAACTTATGAAGATAAACCTAAAAGATATCATTCTTTAAACTCTAAAAAATAGACGATGCATTGGTTAACCAAAAAGGCATTATCAAAAATTTATAGTGACCATCATGTGTTCCAAATATAGTTTTCTGAATGTCATCTTCTTGTACACGAATTTAGTGATAGCTAGACCGTAAATCCCGTTTAACAAAAACTTGTGCACCTCCCAATGAATACTTTAAGAGAAATAAAAGCCTATGTATCTTCTTCTATCTAATTAAATTTATCTTTTTTAAACGTGATGTCAAAGGAGCACTAATTTTATTATAATTCTTTGCAAACTTTTAAAAATAATCAATGAGTCCCAAGAATCCCCTCAAGAGCCTTAATTAATTTTAGAATTGACCAATCTTTCACTATTTGAATTTTAGAAAGATCAACTATAATACCCTCTCAAGAAAAAAATGGCCAAAATACTCCCTCTCAAATTGCACAAAGCTGAATTTTGATTTCATGATAAAAAGATAATACTCATGAAGAAGGATAAAGACTACCCACAAATGTAATAAATGACTTTCTAAAGATAGGCTATACATCATAATATCATCAAAGAAAAGCAGAACAGACTTACGAAGATAAACCCGAAAAATATCATTCTTTAAACTCCGAAAAATAGATGGTGCATTGGTTAACTCAAAAGGCATTCTCAAAAATTTATAGTGGCCATCATGTGTTCTAAAAGTAGTTTTTTGAATTTTATTTTCATGTACACGAATTTCGTCATAGCTAAATCATAAATCCAGTTTAATAAAAACTTACGCACCTCCCAAGGCATACATAAGAGAAATAAAAGCCTGAGTAGCTTCTTTTGTCCATTTAAATTTTTTTTTTTTTAAGTGAAGTCAAAGGAGTACTAATTTTACCATAGTTTTTCAAAAACTTTTGGTAATAACCAGTGAGTCCCAAAAATCCCCTCAGAGCCTTAATTAATTTTAGAATTCACCAATTTTTTAATATCTAAATTTTGAAATGATCAACTATAATGCCCTCTCAAGAAACAACGTGGCCAAAATACTCCACCTCATAGCATTTCAATTTCTTAACAAAAAGATAATGCTCATGAAGAAGGATAAAGATAACCCACAAATGTAATAAATGACTTTCTAAAAATGGGCTATATATCATAATATCATCAAATAAAACCAGAACAAACTTACGAATATGAACTTGAAAGATATGATTAATTAAACTTTGAAAAATAAATAGTGCATTGGTTAACCGCATTATCAAAACTTTATAGTGACCATCATGTGTTTTAAAAGTAGTTTTTTGAATGCCATCTTCATGTATATGAATTTGGTGATTGCTAGACCATAAATCCAGTTTAGTGAAAACTTGTGCACCTCTCATTACATACTTAAGAGAAATAAAAGCCTGAGTAGCTTCTTCTACCCACTTAAATATATCATTTTTCAAAAGTGATGTCATAGAAGCACTAATTTTATAATATTTCTTCACAAACTTTCAATAATAATAATTGAGTCCCAAGAATCCCCTCATAGCCTTAATTAATTTTAGAAAGATCAACAATAATAGCCTCTCGACAAAAATATTGGCCAAAATACTCTATCTCAAATTGTGTAACGTTACATTTCGATTTCATGACAAAAAGACAATACTCATAAAGAAGGATAAAGACAACCTACAAATGTAATATATGACTTTCTAAAGATGGGCTATATATCATAATATCATCGAAGAAAATCAAAACAAACTTACAAAGATAACTCAAAATATTTTATTCATTAAACTCTAAAAAATAGACGATGCATTGGTTAGCCCAAAAGGCATTATCGAAAATTTACAATAACCATCATGTGGTCTAAAAGTAGTTTTCTGAATACCATCTTCATGTACATGAATTTGGTGATAGCTAGATCGTATATCCAATTGTGAAAACATGTGCACCTCCCAATGCATACTTAAGAGAAATAAAAACCTAAGTAGATTCCTCCATCCACTTGAATGTATTTTTTTTCAAAAGTGATATCAAAGTAGTACTAATTTTATGATAGTTCTTCATAAACTTTCGATAATAACCAGTGAGTCCCTAGAATCTCCTCAAACTCTTAATTAATTTTAGAATTGACCAATCTTTCATTGTTTGAAATTTAGAATGATCAACTATAATACCTCTCGAGAAATAACGTTGCCAAAATACTCTATCTTAAATTGAACAAAGTTGAATTTCGATTTCTTGACAAAAAGATAATGCTCACGAAGAAGGATAAAGACAATTCGTAAATGTAATAAATGACTTTCCAAAGATGAGCTATACATCATAATATCATCAAAGAAAATCATAACAAACTTACAAAGATGAACTCGAAAGATATCATTCATTAAACTCTAAAAATTAGACAGTGCATTCATTAATCCAAAAGGTATTATCAAAAATTTGTAGTGACCATCATGTGTTCTAAAAGTTATTTTTTGTGTGCCATCTTCATGTAGAATTTGATAATAGCTAGATTACAAATCCAATTTAGAGAAAACTTATGTACCTCCTATTGCATACTTAAGAGAATTAAAAGCTTGAGTAGCTTATTTAGTCCACTTAAATGTATCATTTTTCAAAAGTGATGTCAAAAGAGCATTAATTTTACCATAGTTCTTCACCAACATTTGATAATAACCGATGAGTCCTAAGTATCCCCTTCGAGTCTTAATTAATTTTAGAATTAACTAATCTTTTATTGTCTAAATTTTGGAAAGATCAACTATAATACCCACTCGAGAAACAATATAGCCAAAATACTCCATCTCATATTGCACAAAGCTACGTTTCGATTTCTTAACAAAAAGACAATGATGACGAAGAAAGATAAAGACAACCGGCAAATATAATAAATGACTTTTTAAAAATGGGCTATACATCATAATATCATCAAAGAAAATCATAACAAACTTACAAAAATAAACTCAAAAGATATCATTCATTAAACCCTGAAAAATAAACTGTTCATTGGTTAACCCAAAAGGCATTATCAAAAGTTTGTAGTGACTATCATGTGTTCTAAAAGTAGTGTTCTGAATCCCATCTTCCTATACACGAATTTGGTGATAACTAGACCATAAATCCAGTTTAGTGAAAATGTTTGCACCTCCCAATGCATACTTAAGAGAAATAAAACCCTGAGTAGCTTCTTTTGTCCACTTAAATATATATTTTTTCAAATGTGATGTGAAAGTAGTACTAATTTTACCATAGTTTTTCATAAACTTTTGATAATAACTAGTGAGTCCCAAGAATCACCTCAGAGCCTTAATTAATTTTAGAATTATCCAATCTTTCATTATCTAAATTTTAGAAAGATCAACTATAATACCCTCTTGAGAAACAACATAGCTAAAATACTCTACCTCAAATTACACAAAGCTACATTTCAATTTCATAGCAAAAAACAATGCTCACGAAGAAGGATAAAGACAACCCTCAAATATAATAAATAACTTTCTAAAGGTGGGCTATACATCATAAAATCATCAAAGAAAATCATAACAAACTTATGAAGATGAACTCAAAAGATATCATAAATTAAACTCTGAAAAATAAACGGTGCATTGGTTAACCTAAAAGGCATTATCAAAAATTTATATTAACTATCATGTATTCTGAAAGTAGTTTTTTGAATATCATCTTTATGTATACAAATTTGGTGGTAGCTAGACCGTAAATCTAGTTTAGTGAAAACTCGTGCTCCTCCCAATACATACTTAAGAGAAATAAAAGTCTGAATAGCTTCTTCTATCTACTTAAATGTATATTTTTTCAAAAGTAATGTCAAATGAGCACTAATTTTACCATAGTTCTTCATAAACTTTCGATAATAACCAGTGAGTCCTAAGAATCCTCTTAAAGCCTTAAGCAATTTTAGAAATTGACCAATCTTGCTTTATGTGAATTTTCGAAAGATCAACTATAATACCCTCTTGAGAAACAACATGGCCAAAATATTCTACCTCAGATTACACAAAGTTATATTTCAATTTCTTGGTAAAAAAGCAATACACACAAACAAGGATAAAGACAACCCACAAATGTAATAAATGACTTTCTAACATTAGGCTATACATCATAATATCATCAAAGAAAATAAGAATAAACTTAAGAAGATAAACTCAAAATATATCATTCATTAAGCTCTGAAAAATAGATAGTGTATTGGTTAATCCAAAAGTCATTATAAAAAATTTATAGTTACTGTCATGTATTCTAAAAGTAATTTTATAAATATCGTCTTCATGTACACAAATTTAGTGATAGCTAGACCTTAAATCCAAAAGACTTATTGACCTCCTAATGCATATTTAAGAGAAATAAAGGCTTGAATTACTTCTTCTATCCACTAAAATATATCTTTTTTCAAAAGTGTTGTCAAAGGTGTACTAATTTTACCATAGTTCTTCATAAACTTTCGATAATAACCAATGATTCTCAAGAATCCCCTCAGAGATTTCATTAATTTTAGAATTGACAAATCTTTTATTGTCCAAATTTTTGAAATATCAACTATAATACCCTCTTGAGAAATAACATAACCAAAATACTCCACCTCAGATTACTTAAAGTTGCATTTTGATTTCTTGACAAGAATATAATGCTAAGGAAGAGGGATAAAGATAACCTACAAATGTAATAAATGACTTTCTAAATATAGGTTATATATCAAAATATCATCAAAGAAAATCAGAACAAACTTACGATGATGAACTCGAAATATATCATTCATTAAACTCTGAAAAATAGACGATGCATTAATTAACCCAAAAGACATTATCAAAAATTTATAGTGACTATCATGTGTTTTAAAAATAGTTTTTTGAATGTCATCTTCATATACATGAATTTGGTGATAGTTAGACTATAAATTCAATTTAGTAAAAACTTGTGCACCTCCTAATGCATACTTAAGATAAATAAAAGCCTGAGTAGCTTCTTTTGTCCACTTAAATATATCTTTTTTCAAAAGTGATGTCAAAAGAGTACTAATTTTACTATAGTTTTTCATATACTTTTGATAATAACCAGTGAGCGTCAAGAATCCCCTCAAAGCCTTAATTAAGTTTAAAATTAATTAATCTTTCATTGTCTAAATTTTAGAAAGATAAACTTCTCTATCTTACATTGCACAAAATTACATTTCGATTTCTTAACAAAAAGATAATGCTCACGAAGATGGATAAAGACAACACATAAAGGAACTTGATTATTATCAAAAGATAAATATGAGCTATATATCATAATATATAGCTCATATTTATCTTTTGATAAATATGAGCTATATATTATGATATATAGCTCATATTTAACAAAAAGATAAATATGAGCTATATATTATGATATATAGCTCATAATTAACAAAAAGATAAATATGAGCTATATAGCTATATAGCTATATTATGATATATAGCTATATTATGATATATAGCTCATAATATATCTATCTATATATAGCTCATAATATAGCTATATATCATAATATCATGATATATTATGATATATAGCTATATATCATAATATAGCTATATAGCTCATAAATATGAGCTATATAGTTATATTATGATATATAGCTCATAATTAACAAAAAAATAAATATGAGCTATATATCATAATATCATTAAAGAAAATCAAAACAAACTTACATAGAAGAACTCGAAATATATCATTCATTAAACTCTAAAAAAACTCTAAAAAGAAGACAGTGCATTGATTAACCCAAAAAACATTATAAAAAATTTATAATGACCATCATGTGTTATAAAAATATTTTCTGAATGTCATTTTTTGTACACAAATTTGGTGATAGTTAAACCGTAAATTCAGTTTAGTAAAAACTTATGCACCTCACAATTTATCAAGTAACTCATACACTATTAGAATAGAATTCTTATCGTTCATCTTTCTTCCTATAAATAGAATTCTTAGTGTTAATATAAATAATATATATATATATATATATATATATATATATATATATATATTAACACTAACCATTATGACCCCTACTGATATGAATCAAAGAGGTACACTCTCAGTTTGTACACTCCCAAGCAGTTAAGGAATATTATGAATCAAAGAGGTAAAAATTCTTATTATCCACAAATACACCTATAAATTTTATGTAATAATTCAACATTTTCATCTTGTTCAAATACTATAATTTTATTTTCAATACCTTTTAATTATATCAAAAATTTATAATATATCTTTCGAAAAGTAGATCATGTGGTATTATTGATGAGAGTGTTTGACGGAGCGACCGTAAAAATCATAAATTGAAAGGACAATTACAGAGATTTTAATTCTGACGAGACATAAATATATAACGCAATTAATGCGTGCAGTCTTCTTGACGGTAGTCGGCAACCCATTTATTGTTCTGCCTTCTGAGGTAAGCTCAGGCAGCAGCAGTACAGAACTCGCGCGCAAATCCGACCCTGGCATTGGGCACATCAAAGAAGACACGGTGGTTCTGCTGCTGCACGTTGGCGATGACGTTGAGCACCGAGTTGACGTTGTCCGGCGCGGCGGCCATCGCCAGGCACGTGATCGACCCGGCGGTGCTGTGGATCAGCGCGTTGTCGGGCGGCAACGTCACGTTCATCCCCATGAACATGAGCGTTATGGCCGGCGGCTTGATTGCTCCGTTGTAGCACGTGTCGAAGCCGCCCAGCGACGTCACTGGTCCGGCTGCCTTAACCCGCCGCCGGAACTCGTCCCGCAGCGCTGCATACGCGGGTGCCACCAGCCGGGTGAACATGGTCCCCGAGTCGATGATGGTACCGGCGCCTGTGGCCGGGTCGAAGGCGAACGCCGAGGGCGGGATGTCGAGCACTCGGCGTCCTACTCGTATCCCAATCATGCTCACGTAGTAGAGGGAAGAGCGGCGGGCGTTGGACAGCAACGTCGTGGTCTTGATCTTCTTCGGCTGGCCGATCGGTCCCAGTCGCAGCGTGCCGGAGAAGTTTAACGACTTGAAGCTCGGGAGACAGTAGGAGAATGTGGAGGCGTAGAGGTCCTTGGTCTGGGACAAGAAGGAGAGAGGGCCGCGGCCGAGACCCAGGAGGCCCTGAGGCGGAATTGAGTTGCCCGTCATCTTCTGCACACACCCGAACGTGTACGACTGAACGACTTCGGAGGCGAGGGCGAGGATATCCTGCGCGAGCCCGGCCTGGACGGAGGAGCCGCCGTAGGTGAGATTGAAGGCGCACGAGGCTGCGCCCTCGGGACAAGAGGGGTTGGGGACCTGAGCGCACTGGGGGGAGCCGCAGGGAAGCGGGCGGTAGGTGGTGGAACTAGAGGGGTCGAAGGAGGCGGAGGTGGAGGTGGAGGCGCAACCTGTGCAGGCGGTGCAGGGGAACCAGGCGGCGTCACTGCTGGTGTCGAGGGCGACGAGCATGGGCTGCGCCGGGGTGCCGAGGCTGGCGCGGACGACGTAGTTGGGGATCTGGAGGAGCTGACGACCGGGGGCGATGGGCACGAAGGAGCGGCCGGAGGGTCTGTGAGAGGTGGCAAGCGAAGCCAGGTAGGTGAGGCGGGACTCGTCGTAAGTCATGAAGTTCATCATGGTGTCCTCCCATGAGGAGGAGCGGTCGGAGGGGCGGAACGGAGAGCAAGGATCGGAGGCGCGGAAGATGTTTATGGTGGAACGTTGATCAGGTGGAGTGGCACAGTGGCTAGGAGCGGCGAGAGCGAAGGGGACGAGGATTAGCAGAAGAAGAAGACCAAGTGGCAGCAGCGACGGAGAGGAAGCCATGGCAGTGTGGGTGTGGGTGTGGGTGTGGGTGAGAGTCGAGTGGGAGCGAGCAGTGTTTATATAGATGAAGGAGGGAGTCTGAAGTGGGAGGCAGGAAAGGTAGCAGAGATGCTAACTCATGATGCACAGACTGTAATCCACCATGGTTTGCATCATGGATTACAGGTTCGAGTGTGGGCAGCCGGAAGAAGATAGTGGTGTTGGTTGCTAAGGAGCGGATGATGGCTCATTTGACTGACCACGCTCGCATTGGATGCAGACGTTGGCACCGATTCGTCGTTGTAGAGATTTGGCTTAATTCACATTACGCAGCGACTCGATATATTACAAAATGATTCTATCACAATCAACAACACACCGTCAAAGTTGCAATGCAGATTGAAATATCACTTCTCAACTACCATCTATTTATTGGCGATATAAAATAATCAATTCAATCGAATTATTGAATCAAGTAATCACGTTAAATCACGATATATATATATATATATATATATATATATATATATATATATATATATATGTATATATACATATATATATATATGTATATATACATATATATATATATGTATATATACATATATATATATGTATATATGTATATATACATATATACATATATATATATGTATATATATATATATATATATATATATATATTATTAACAAGCATAGTCGACCATTTAACTACTAATCAATCTACTTATGTGGTCACTCATCTTGTTTTTCATTGTTTAATCAGAATCCACTATCTTGCAAAGAACGATACAGTCAATTGTATCCGTCCAGGTGTCATTATCATTAATAATTAGTCAAGAGTTCAAATCCATCTCCATTATGTTCATGGGAAATGAATGAACCATGCCAAGCTCTAAAAACATCATCCTATTTTTTAAAGCGATTTGGAAATCGCACCAATCCGCATCTAATAAAACACATACCTTATCAAGTAAATAAATATACAATGAATACATGATTCCATGAATTGACCGAAACATTTATGGTATCATGGTGTGCCCCACCTGGTGAACGAGTAAAATTATGAAGCCCTAAGACAGTAGATAGATAGCAAGCACATCATCATTGCATGCCGCTACTGTAATCCTTATTGATCCTTCATGCCTAATAGTTGTATTGGAAACTTTGGTCTTTACGAGGTCTCAAACTCAAAGCTTTGGATAGGCTCAACAATGTGTCCCAACATCCAATCAATATCTTCTAATAGTACCTCAACGATAGCACATCAAGTGAAATTCAATTGAAATGTATCAACTATCTCGATTGGTAAAAATTTTGTCAGTGTTTCATCTTTATCATTTATTTTTTATTAAAAAAATCATAAACGAAACAATATATTACAATACAATTTTCCATGATTAGGTGAGCTTAAATTACAACCATAGAAATGGTAAATCAGATTGGACTCGAGAAAAGATATGTCTAAATTATTTCTATACTTAGGAGGACAAATCTCTTCAGAAAGTGTGGACTGGTCAACCTCCCAAGCATTTTAGAAATTTTAGATGTGTTTTTGTTATTATTTTGAGAGACAATTGCACACATTTTTGTTTATTATTAGAATTAATAGCTCTAAAATAATTATAATATATATTTTATTTGAACTCATATAAAAGGAATTATAATGTCCTCCTACAAAAATATTTTTGTGATATTATGGGATTTACTTTCTTTAAATTAGAATCATGTTTTGGCTAGGAGAGAGGACACAAGGGCAAGAAAATATGCATAAAGACTTATCATGAAACTTACGAGACGTCAGAAATTATGACCGATTGTCGATCCAACTCTCCCCTCAGTTCCCTCTCTCTCTCTCTCTCTCTCTCTCTCTCTCTCTCTCTCTCTTTTCTTTTCTTTTTTTCCTTTATTCTTTCTCCTCCTCTTTTTCTTATCCAAATGTTCCTTCTCTTTCTCTTCGTCAAATTCTCTTGTATACATTATTTCCCTATTACCTGAATAATTATTCAAGACTCCTCTTATCATTCATTTTTATGGTCAATCACCTCATGATGCGGCATCCAAATTTTGTGGAACCTAATGGAGATCAGGTTCAACTAATTTCGGTGATTTGGTTTGGTCTTCATGGATCTCTTAAAAGGGTCTTCTTTCTTGGTTGAAAAAGTTAAAAAAATGCTGCATTGAGACAGGAAGATAATTCATTTTGATAATTTGATGTTCGGTTATAAATGTTGAATCAAGTTGAAGAATTAAAAAAAAAAAAGAGGAATCTAATGATCAAACGCATCTCCTATCATACGACCTTCTATGACAGCATGATTTAATCTCCAACTCCTTATGTTCCAAACACTGTTAAGATTCATTTACACTTTTTGGACACTTTCTTATAAACATGTATAAAAAAAAAAAGAGGTCAAATAGAGAGGGGGTTATCAATCCAACCTAGAAAGTGGGTGTGGTGGATACCCAATATGACATGAAATGCCATGGTTGAACAAAGCTCTTTAGTTAATGCAAATTAGTCAAACGGAAGTCAGCCGAAAAGGGAAAAACTCATTACAAGGATTTCAATTTTTTCTTGAAACTGATAATAAAATCATATTACTCAATCAGTCAAAATATATGAATCTGTACCTTTCCGAAAAAACTATTCTAAGCACCGATGTAGATGCAAGAAGCCTATTGTACCCTTCGACCCAACATTTAAGATATTACTATAACGAGAATAACAAGAGAACCCTCATCAAAATAAAGATTCATTTACCTGCTGAAGCCTCTGCATGGCTCCCCAGATTCTACAGCAAAAGCCATGTCACATGCTGAAAAACGACTAAAAGTGAGGATGAGTTAATAATCCAATGGATGGGCAATGCTCACATTAACTTGGATCTATGGCACCTGTCTCGGAAATAATTTCAATCTTTCTTCCCCAGTTGGGCATATCTTTTCTTTTTCTCCCTTAACCCACATAAAAAACCTGTGTATGGCTGAAGACCATATAGAAGGCCTACCAGCATCAAATCCATTATTGTGTTTTAAGAAAATCTAGCTGTATAAAAAGTACACTACTGCACAAATCTCTCTCTGGACAGACAAAAAAAAAGATACAAGGCTTGACTGGGATTCTAATCAGATGCAGGTCGTCGTGGGGAATAAAAATTAAAGGTTTCATAGCACATTCTACTTCAAATAAACTTAGGGAATCTCTTGATCTGAAACAAGATAAATAAGTTTCGGTGTGAACACTCGACATACATGTTTCCTATGCAACTGTCGAAAAATCCATTGCATCGGGCATCCCATGCAACAGAATACAACAGGTATCCTATGTACAGAAGACTAGGTAGGCTACCAGCAAAAGCATCACATGTAGGTCCGAGAAGACCATTTGTTTTCATACCTCCCAAGCGAGTATTCCATAGCCGGTACCTCAGTCAGATGAAAAGGATCAGGCTCTATACCATAGTCAGTCAGTGGCCTATGTTCAAGAAGATCATCATGCTTGTGCACAAACTCTGGAATTTCCACTTCTGCTTTCTTAATGTCATCCCATAGATACTGCAATCGGCTGACATACTTGATTTTCCAATACAACCTGCAAAGCATTAAACATCAGGCCTCAAGCAGTCAAAAGAGCTAAAATGGTACAGACTTTCTGTGCTGCATTTTTAGATGCATGCAAATATTTGATTACATCAAACCAAAAAGAAGAATTCCAGACAAAATTGCATGTACATGGAGGAGAAATGACAAGGAGGCCAGCATGCATCTCTTTACTTGACCTTGGTTACTACAAGTTGCGACTACTCAGCCATGAAAGAAGAAAATGAAGGTCAGGTAAAATCCATGTCTTTAATAGCTGACAAAAACTGACCAAGTATAAACAAATAGCAATGACCACCCTCCATATTTAATGTGATTTAGATAATCCATGATTCAGAAGTCTCAAAAAGGTGAGCAATAGAAGATGAACACAATCAAATTAATTGCAAAGCACCTTTGAAGTCTGTGCTGATACAAATTAAGTTTACCAATGGTTCGAAACTAGAAGTTCCATTCAATGCATTAGTTTTGGTAAAAAAACATCACTTGTTTAGCAATCCATAGTTTTGTTAAAGAACATCACTTTCATGGATGAGAGAACACTAATTACGGGCATCAATAGCACCCTATTGCCCTCCCAAACAGGGGGCGAACCCCTCCCCATACCCCGACAGCCCCCTCTCTCCTCCTTTGATAGCTCCCTACTCTCCTCTCCTATACGAGGGAAACCCCCCCCACATACCCCAACAGCCCACTCTCCCTCCTCTGATAGCTCCCTACTCCCCTCCTAACCCAGGGCAACCCCCTCGACATACCCCAATATCCCCCTCCCTCCTTGTATGCTTATTTTTTTCTGTTAAAATAGCCTATGAAAATTTTGAAGGATTGATTTGTCATTGCTACTTCTTGGCAATATGGATTGTCACTATAGATTTAGGATCTTGAATTTGTCATACCTCGACAACCCTGTCTCCTCCTTCGCCTTTTCCTCCTTCGTGCTCTCCTCCCAACCGATAGCAACCCCCCTCCCCATAACCGAACAGCCCCCTCTCCCTCCACCTCCATCTTCTCCTCCTCCCTACCCCCCAATCTATGACAACAGCCCCCTCTCCCTCCTTCAATAGCAACCTACTCCCCTCCTATCTGAGACGAATCATCGATAAGAAACTCAAGAAAGGATACTGCATAAAAGTATAATTATTTAATGGATCCAAAGGATCATAAAGTCATAACATGTTTTGCGATAAGACAACTAAAGGCAGCATATTTCATAAAAGCATCTACATGCACAAAGTGTCCTACATTGGTGAAACTTCTTTTTTAGCAAAGGGCGAGTGGCGAATACGGGATTTGAGCCCAAGACCTTGCAATGAACCATCAAAGTTTTTACCAACTAAACTAGTTAATACCTTCCATCGGTGAAACTTGAGCTAGAGGAATATATGAATAAGAAAAAAACCCCGAAAGATTGAATCATATGGTTGCATGAAGAGGAAGATGTTGAGAATCTTGGAGATGACGTTCAAGAGGAAGATGATGTGGAAGAACTAGGGGTTTACATAGGCGCTCGGGTGAGGCAAGGCGAGGCAAGGCCCGAGCGCCTCAAGCCTCAACCAAGCGACGTGCTTTAGTGAAGTGCCGCCTAGGCGCTCGCCTGAACCCAAGCGTCGGGCGCCTCGGGCGAGCATCCAACTAAAACGAAGCAACTGAACCAGACTATGAAGTCTAGTTTGGTTGAACAATAGCTTAGGTGGTTCGATTGAACCAACTAAGTTATATAATGTCACTAATTCTATGCACACAAACCCTGCCGCCCAACCCCCTCACCGATAACCCCAAGCCATAAACCCTAATTCTTGCGCAACTGCTGCCTTCACCATTGTCGCTTCCTCTACCGCCGACAGATGGGTCCGAAGGTCTAGCTTTCGTGTGCAGTTCCCTCAACCGCAACTGCTTTCGTGTGCAACTCTTTCCACCATCGAGGGAGAGGACCGCAGCTTCCTCCGCCCATGATGTCACCGTCCATAGCTTTCGCCGTCATCGCTATCACCATCCGAAGCCTTCTCTATCCTTGCTGCTGTCATTCGCAGCTTCCTCTGCCGCTGTTACTATCATCCGAAACTTTCCTTCGCCACTACTGTTGTCGTTCGCAGCTTCCTCCATTGCTGCCGCGATTGTCTGAAAGTTCCCCCATCACCGTTGCCCTCTCCTTCCCCACTTTCCACCATTAATGACTCTTTTCTCCCCTCTAACTATTGTTAATAGTAGATTAAATATTTTTAACAGTCAATTGTTAACTACTGTTATCATATAATAGTCCCTATTTAAATTTTAATACTATTAATCTCTATTTATTAATTATATTTTATATTTTTATAGTTTTATATTTTAGAGCATCTCGTTTTGCTCGGGTGGGCGCTTAGGCGAGAGCTTAATGTCTCAGGCATTTTCAAACCTCGACAACTTTTGACGTCTAACGCTTTTTAAATCACTGGGAAGAACTAAATACTAGTGGCAGGAGAGTACCAAAGAAAGGAAAGCAAGTTGTTGCCAAGAAGTTAAACATTACACAAAAGAAAAGGACCACTGGACTTGTATATATTTCAAGAACCAAGTAAATCAATGCAAAACCAAAAAGGAGTATGGATAAGGCAAACAATGATACATGTGATAAAGATGCAAGAGCCAAAACAATTCAATATTCCCTCATTCCCTTCAATGTGACCCATTTAGACAACTTTAATCATATGATTGAAGCTATTAGAAGACGGTCTTCGATTGAAGCCTCCAAATTATCATGAGATAAGAGTTCCATTATTATAAAATGAGTTAGACTACACAAATGATTTGATAAATGGTCATAAGGATGCATCAACAAAACATGGTTGTTCTATTATGTCAAAGGCATGGACTAGTACGAAACAAGAAGTATAATCAATTGTTCACTAGAAACCATTTTTGTTAAGCCAATTGATATATCTTCTTTTATAAAATCTAGAGGAAAAACATTTGAATTACTTGAAAAGTTTATAGAAAGAATTGGAGAGCAAATTATTGTACAAATTATATTTAATAAGGAAACAACTATCTTAGTTATTAATGACTTTTCCTTTGAATATTTTAATTAGGTTATTGTCAGACACTTATCAATTTTATTTTTCTCTTTTTTAGGTAAAAATTACTTCAAGCAAAAAAGTCATATTTGTATTGTACTCTATGCACAACATTATGTTGATATAATGTTAGAGGATATTAAAAAATGCATATATCAATTATATTGTTGGGTTTATATGTAATCACACTAGAACATTGAACATGATGTATAAATTTATAATTAATTAAAAATTGGTGAGATATGGTGTCACATTTTGTCACTTCATTTCTGACATTAAAAAGTATGGATAACAAAATCACACCCTTATAAACATGTTTACCTTATAGACACATTTTGTCACTTCATTTCTAGCAAGAGGGTTCACGACTTTTAATGCATATAGGATATGCTTTTAAGATGATATTAAAATGTTATCGCTTGCCCTCTTATCTTTCGCATCTTTTGCTCATTTACTTATCATCCATTTTTCCCCTTTTTTTCGAGAAAAAACATGTTTATAAGGTTATGCTTTTGCCTATGCACACTTTACAGTGTCAAAAATGAAATGGCAAAGCGTATCACACTTTATTTCATCAATTTATTTATTATTTACAAATTCTCTCAACATGATCAATACTCCAGTGTGATTGTATATAAACCAAACAACAAAAATCATCTTTTCTAAGGTCTTCTTGATGTCTACAATATTTCTAATAACCTCTATACTGATACCAATACAATGTGTCACACATGTAATACAAATACGATATTTTTGCTTAGAGTAATCTACCTAAAACAATAAAATAAAATTGATGTGTAAGAACACATGGATTTCATTGTCATACTAGCTAATTTAATCATTCAAACGCCAAATCGTATGCTAAGTCATAGTTGCTTCCACCATCTATTATAACCTAAACAACATTTTACTCCACAATTTATTTTACAAACTTATCAAGTAATTCAAATATTTTTTTCTTCATATTTCATAAAAGAAGATGCATCAATTGAATGAACAATTAATCAAAAAATTAATTACTACTTTGTCTCATATTGGTTCACGCATATAACATAATAAATTTGCACATGCATCCTTATTACCCTTCATCAAATTATTTGTATAATCAAACTTCGTTTTCAACAATAAAATTCTCACCTCAAGCTAACTTGGTGGTTTAAATTTTCGACCATATCTTGTAATAGCTTCAACCAAACTGTCAAAACGGGCCGAATTAAAAGGAATACATGGAAGAAGTGAAGAATGTACTGAATCCTTCTTGCCCTACCTTTTTGCATCATTTATACTTGTTTGTCTTAATTTTGATCCTTTTTGACTTTGCATATCTCTAGTTCTTGAAAGTTGGAACATATATCCTTTCTTTTATGAAATTTTAAGCTTCTTAGCAATAACAACTTCTTTTCATATTCTATCAAAGACTATTTTCCCACTAGCATTGATATCTTCTAGATCATTTTCCTCTTTAACATCATCTCCAATATTCTGAATATTCGGTAAAAAATCATAAAATTTAATCTCTTGTGTATTCTGATCATTCATATAGGTCTGTAACATTTGTTTTACACCAAGACATTTTTGCATCAAAATTTTTGCATACTGATGCATTGTTGAAGTTCCCGACTTTATGTTGTTTTGTATAAAATATACCACTTCTAGTAGTTTTCTCGCTAAATATACAAGTCACGGCATTCGGATCTTCAGGATTCTTTATATAATTATATTTTCATCCTGGATCTTTTCTTTAGTTCCTTGCATATGATTGTTTACACTTACTCTCTACACTTACCATTGTTTCTGAAATATAGAAAGGATCCAAGGCAAAATACATCAAGAAATAAACTAATAACTACTTATCATGTGGTAGAGTATTGTTTATCCTAGTAGGATGCTCAAATCAAGATTATTTCCATCTAACAAGGTGATGTTATGGCCTAACAGGGTGTTGTTTTGCCCTGAGTTCCTAAGAGGATGCTCAAATCAATAAAGCAGGAAATAGGGAGCTAAGCTCAAATTTTTAGTGTTACCCAGAGACTTAAAGAAGAAAGAGAATGAGATGGAGAAGATGGTAGTCACCAACTGGCGGAGGAATGTAGCAATGTATGGCGGAGCACGAAGGAAGGTGCATATGGCAGATCCACATAAGAAAGCTTTTACGGCGAAGCCACGAAGGAACATTATGATCTCAAGCACAGTCAAAATATGGTGGAGGACAGCTAGGATCGACGACATATCGGGAGGAAGGTAAGTCTTAAGCTTATATAGCATTCGCAACAGAAGATGACAATCACCAATTGGCCTCGAAATGCAACTCTGGTGGTGCATAGGGCGAATGAAGGTTGTGGTTGACAAGGTATGGTGAAGGAAGAGAATAGTTGAAGGTGTCTGGTAGAGGAATGAACCAGACAACGACGTAGGGTATTTTTTTCTTCCGGTCACCAAAAGGGTTAGGGTCTCGGGAAGGGGGTTGTTATTTGGTTTAACCCAAATGAACCTGAACCTAGCTTCAATTGGCTCAAGCACGCGCTTAAGTTGCCCAACGCCTAGGCGGCGTGCATCATGCCCATTTAACATCATTCATATAGATCATCTCCGAGGGACTCGGACCTCGCCTCACCCCGCTCGAGTGCCTAGGCTAGCACCTTTTCATCTTATCAAAACACCATCTCAATTTTGATTTGATAACAAAGGAATCATTGAAAACATTGTTAGAATCTTCATCCTATGAGGTGAATTTCCGTTCATGTCCATTTCTTAAACAAACAAACTAGACATGTTAGGGAACATAGATCATATCTATCATATTCTTTATGATTATGAATTTTGAAGGTTGTTCAAAATAATTTCAATGTACCTACTAAAACCACTGATATTATAATTATTCCTCAATAATTGAGTAGAACAAACAAGATGAGGGATTGTATACCTGAAAACATAAGTCAAGAATGCTATTGAGTACCTAACATGCATACATTCAGTAGAATTCATTAATATAAAAGAACTGGAGATATTTGTCATACAATTGATGTCAACATATGTTTGCACACACACATGCACAGACAATGTTTAGGATGATTCCGTATGAATCTATTCTAGTAATGTAGTTTAGATTTATAGATATAATGAACTCTTTAAATGCTCTTAGCAAATTTTATTACAACATGGAATTGGTGAGAAAATTTCTCAGGTCTTTGCCAAAAAATATGGGACACCAAAGTGACGTCTACACAAGAAGAGAAGGACATAAACTTTCCACTCTTGAGAAAACTAACTGGGTCTACTATGACCTATGAGATGTGGATCTAAGAAAGTGAAAATGAAGAAAGCCAAGCAAATATGAGTGGCACTTTTCAGATCCTTATCTCCTTTTGATAATTCAAGTGATAAGAGAAAGATGATGATAGCCTTGATTAAAAACTAGCCCTACTCTCAAAACTACCGAAGAAGATTCTGATGAAGAAAGCCATAAAAAAAATAACAATAAGAAAGATAAAGGGAAACAAACAATAACAAGGAAAGATGAATTATTTGCTAGAATGTTAAAAGTCAGGACACTATATGAGTGAGTTTTTGTTCCTTGTGAAAAACAAGGATGACCAAGAACAAGAAAGCACCCTAAGCAACTTAGGAGTTAGGATAACACCTCTTGAACATGTCAGAAGAAATGAATGAGACTTAATATAAAAGGACATTATCAACCTTCATTTGATGGGTCAAAAAGACTAAGATCAATACAAAGCTAAACTTTCAATTAACAAGTAATACGATGTTTTGATTAACTTAAATGTTTACTTAATTAAATGAGTTAGAATCTAAAACGTAAATCTTAACTTGCTCTTTTTTAAAAGAAATTTTTCAAATGCAAAAAATGAGGCTATGAACTCAAAATCAAGTTCCTGTAATGAATTTGAAACGATTATTTTGCAAGTTAAAGAATAAAACGAAAGAATTGCTTCAAATGGATAATGATTAAGTAGTTGTAGATAATAAGATACAATCCTTATCCAATAATAGTCGTTGATGAAATGTTAATCCATGAATAAAGCATATATGCATGAAAATGAGAATGAGATAATGAATTTTGGGTGATTAGGTCTTGTGGTCTTTTCATTCTCTTTCTACTTTTTATGTGATGGGTATTTATTTCAAAATAAAATCTTCTTCCATTCCACAGTCACCTGTTCCCCTTTTTTTCACTCACTTTATGGCTATCAAGCCCTGGGTACCTATTGATCTAGTTATCTTTGCCTTAATGTTGTCTTAGTTCAATGATGCTATATCAAATTCATATGCCCATTTGCACTACCATGCGATGTAGTTTGCATCATCCTGCCCTCGTGCTAGACCTTTATTGGTGAGCCTACTATTCATGCTAGCTTGATTTGCTCATCCAACTAATTTAGTAGTGAGATCCAATGTTCTTCAGTGAAACCCCACCTGTTTATTTGTGAGCTTCATTGTTGTTGAGTGAAACCCCCATACAGGAAACTTGTAAAGGTTTGTCTCCAAGATGTTAAAGGAATAGATTACCTCTAAGCCAATAAAAGATAAGGTTTGTCTAAGAGCCTAGCAAAGAGAACCTTTTTTATAAGCTTGGAAAGAGAACTGGTGTCAGGATTGTTCTTGAGCCTGAGAAGAAGAACAAGTGTTGATTTGTTCTTGAGTTTGAAAGGAGTGTACTGAATTTGATCTTCACCAATGGAAGAACATAATAATTCAGACTGCATTTGGCTGGAGGAGCATAAGAGCGAAAGTAGACCATCATGCCATACCACTATAAAGATTGTTTTTGTCTTCCTTGCTCCTTACTCTTTTACTTTGTTCCTTTACCTTAGTGCACTACAGTAAATTGCTTCATTTGTTATCAGGTTTTTATGACAGTAATCATTTAAAGTTTAAACACTGTCCATCTGTCAAGCTTATCGCATATTCACTACCACAACCCCTTCTTAGTACCTAGACAGTCCAAACAATCATACAGTCAAGAATAAAAATGCTTATTAATATGAGATCTACTTAATTTGAGGCATAATTATTGTGGAAGTTCAGACTGGACCCAACAAGTTAGTTCTGCTTAAGCACCAATCTAACTACCTTCTCAAGGCATGCAGCCAATTTTCTAGTACCTATAAATAAATCTTAAATAAATGATAAAAATTATGCTAAATATAGACTAAAATCATTACCTCCAACAATTATGACCCACAACCCAACACTAAATTAGCAAAAGTAAGCATGCATAAGCTAATGATAGTGATATCTGCAAGTCTAAAAAGGTAATACAAGAGTAACCTCATCACTAACACTAACCCCGGCAACATCAATACATGACAATGATCCAGTTGCAGTTGTCAGGCAGTATACTTTCTACATAATATTTATCTGAAATTAAAAATGCCTTAAAAAATACTTTATCTTCAGAAAAATCATGCATTTATTATTGAAAATTTATAATTCTCTCTTCATAATTTCTTGCAATGCCTTAGGTATGTTGAAATTTTAGAAAAAAAGGTTCAAAAGAAATGATATCTTTAATTAAAAAACCTTGCAATAACTCACCAAACAAGAAACAATCCATGCAGTAAGTTATATCTAGTTCAATACTGAATACATTTTGAAATTTTAATATCTAAGACCAAGATATGCCAAATTTTGTTAACCTAAATTTCTTGTTGAGGAGTCTAGTGCATTGAGAAAGATGTCAACCCAGATCCAAGATTATTATTATATTGCCTACTGAAGTCCTTAATCTAAGGTCTAGATTATTATTATAGCTCCTACTGATATCCTTACTTCTACTTAATAAGATGACAAAAACATATTTAAACATGGAGTTGAATATAGCAAAACTTTTATAAATCTTCCAAGATCATTAGATCAAGCGAACCAATCAAATACCACACAGCAACAGCTTAGTAATGCTTATAAATTAATTACCAATCAATTAGAATCAGTCTCAGATATCTTTTATACAAAAATTACTGAACTACTACACTAGTCTTTCTGTAAGATAGCTTGATATACACACTTATAATGGCAATGATTAGAATTTGACATAATCACATGACCAAGTTATAAATAACCTTTGGTACCTTTTAGAACTCTGATAATCATCATCTTGTTCATATTTAACTATTAATGAACTGATATCAAGAGAGTGATATGATTCTTTTTCATTCTAGAAACTAATGACCCAGTCCACAAGTCAGCAACCAATGTTGATGAACAGCCTAACCTCATGTCTGCTTCTTGCATTCAGCAATTTACAAGGAAATTAGTAGCAGTCATTCCACCACAACAACCCCTCTCAACCCTTCTTTTTCAATGTCCACTCCTTTTATTTCCCTGCACCCTCCATCTTAAGATGACCTTATTTCCTAGATTTCATTAAATCCATCTACAAGTGAAACCTAAGCTTATCTCATCTCTATAACAAAAATGTGACAAACATCTATATGGCACTTACCTTCCACTTAAGAAGAAGCGTCCAAACGTGGCCAAGACCAACCTAGAACGGAGTCCTGGATGCAAGAAATACACAATCTGCAGCCTCTCTTTGTAGCCGGAAGGAAGCTCCTCATATATCCACCTCATTATGGACATTCCAGGATTGTTATCCTCCGATTGCACGGTGCTGTGCATGTATAGGATACAGAATGGTCCTTCCTGTAGCTCTGTGAAGAATTTACGGAAGACATACCTCTTCAAACGCTCCCCATTAATGATTAAAGCTGCAAGGTATCAATAGTAATCATTTCTTCGTCAGAGAAAAGGGCTAATATTTGTGAAGAGACAACTTTGGTTCAAGAAATTAAATGCATCCACCCTTCAGTCTATCTGCTCCCAGATCAACAAATTCTTGAAATGACTAAATTGGGGACTTGGAAGAAAATCTAACAGAAATTAGGGAAATCACACTTGAAAATTTTCCGATAAATCCCCACAAACAACAGCAGCCAGATCATATAAGAAGAGGCTTAAACAGAGAAGTTGCTAATCTTCTAAGAAAACTTCAATCCTGAGCAGGTCAATCAGAAAAGAAAGGAAGAAGGAAGAAATCGCAACTGTAGAAAAGTAGGGCTTCGAGTCGAACAGACCAGGGAAGTACTTCCCGACGATCCGGAGGATGCGGTTGCCGGCCTTATCGGCTCCCTCTAGGCGAAAGGCCTGAAGGACCTCGAGATCGGAGAAATCCTCGTCGGCGATGAGGTGGGCGTGGCAATCGTGCCACACCACGTTCTCATCGTCGTCCTCTGCCGCCTGGCGCTCCGCCGGTGAGAGGAAGGAACGGGCGTCGACGCCGAGGTCCGACGCCAGCACCACCACCGAGAATTCTTCACCGGCGTTTTCCGCCATGCCGTCGATCCCCTTTTGCCGAGTTCGTGCTTCTCTCTCGGCCGCTATTATTTCCTTGTGGCGAAGGGAATCGCTGTTCCCCGTGACCTAACCTGCGACGACCCTCGTTGAAAATTATTTTTCTAAGATTTTCAAAAATCATAAATGATTTTTAAATGCCAAAACCATCTTGTATGTATTATGTTTAAAATTGGAACGAATTTAATTATATTTATACTTGTAAAATCGCTCTTTGTTGTAACAATGATTTTAAATTTAATTCGGTTGCGATGATTTCTAGTTTCTTTGAGACGAAGCTAGAAAATTCGATTGTTGATATGTTTGCTTGATTCTTAGGTAGGTAGGTAGGTAGGTATTATTAGTAAGAACTAAGATCTCTTTTTTTTTTCTTTTTTTTTTGTTAATTATGATACGCTGCGATTCTTATTATGTCCGTGCTAAAATCCCGAGATCCATAATCCCGCAATTATTTAGGAGGCAACAAATTTCACTTCTTTTCTGCCGAACGGTCGCTCGTAAGATACTAATATGAACTCATACCAACAAATACGAGCCAGTAAGGAAGATGAAGAGGAAAATATCTTTTAATTAAAACATTTAACGAACTAACGAGACAAAGAGACTGATGGCTGAGATAAAATAAATAAATATATCATAACTTTAAAAAGAGGTCTGCGCATTATATTATAAAACTGACCACACAAAGTTGATAATGAAAACTACTTATGCAAAGAAAAGAAAGCAACTTAAGGCAATAAGTAATCACGGTTTCAAAACAATTCTAACAAATTTTGAACGAAACCAAATCAATGCTAGATGATTTCTATTTTCATTTTATTTCTATAAATTTTTTTACTTTTTAATCAATTTTAATATTTTAGATTTTTAATAGATAATTTTAAATTATTTTATATATTTTAAAAATATTGTTAATTATGCATTCAATCCGATAAATTGATCGATTCATTGTTCCGACTAGTGACTTGACTCGAGGTTTGGCAAGTCATTTGTCAACTTGATTATGATGAATATGCTTGCGCTCTTCCCTCACTGGTTGCCCTTTGACAAGTCCTAGGCAGATGTCCTTGGAAATGACTCTCGAGATATAATAAACGAATACAAAAAACGATCCATCATGACTTTCTTATTTAATGTTGTGATGCCATGGTTTGGACCCATGTGGCGGGTTCAGTGCTCACCAACAATGGCATAGAGAAAGAACTGCATGTTAGCATAAAAATTTCTTTTATATTATTATTATATAAAAATTTTTAATATCAGAATATAAAATTAAATAATAATAAATATAAATTTATAATATGTATCTTTTAATATCATTCAAAAATTGTTTATCTAATATATGAATATACCATCATCTGAAAACTATTAAGGATGCAAATCTATAATAAAAACATAATTGGTTCACGTGAGACAAAAAAAAAAAGAAAAAAAATATGTAATCTCTCGTTCATTATTTCATGTGACTAACGAATCATATCATAATTAAATTTTTTTCTATTGAACAATAATCAAATCATATTTATAATATATCTTATTGGACTACATAGTCTATCATTTTTGCTCATTAATTAGTAAGATATAAAAAATTTAAATCAAAATAAATAAAATAAAAAGTTATTTAAAAATAATTTTATTTAATTATATTCTATAACTTTAAAAAAATATCTTACACATGCACATAAATTTTATAAAACAGGATAATAAGTCCAATAAATATAATACCATATTAAGTCTAAACTATTAATATAAGTCATAGTGATTGTATGTCTAGCATAACATTGTTAGTTCTTTTTAATATAATCTAAAATGATCCATATAATTTATTTTATTAAGATAATTCTTTTAACACATTCAATAATAATATGTGCATACATAAATGTATACAAGATAACATAAATAAATTATATAAATAAGAATATTAATTATAATGTCAACTAAAATATATATCACTATATCTTTTATGGGTTGCTCACAAACCTAATCATAAAAACATATTCTTTCAAACACTTTAGGCTAGAAGTCCTAAATGAATGGATCAACAATCAATATAATGCAACTTAAGTTTTTAATTGGTATTAATTATTTTTAAATTATTTTTTTCTAATCATCAAGTACTTTAATCCTAATACACAGAATTAAAATAGTACTTGTCATTCTTAGAGAAGAAAACTATTATAACATGTCACAAAGCATTTTCAATTATTTGACAATTAAGTCTGACCACACCAAGTCCTAAGATAAAATTTTATAATTATAAGATACCTCAAAGTATGCCGCAAAACCAACTTTTATTATTAATAATATAATAATATATTACTTTATATTTTTCTCAGTATTTTGCTCATCCAATTGATATTGATATAAATTGTAAATTAGACTTTCTTTATTAAGATAATTTACATAATCAACACCTGAAAATACCATTATTTCAAACTAATCTATCTTTTGAGCATATAATCCTCCCTTTTAAATATATTATTACTTTTTTTAGTCTTTTAATATTTTTATTTTTAGGTAACTCTAATGTCTATATAATATTTTTTACTATAAAACTGATATCTAATTAGCATAGATTTAAGCATATAATAGACTTTCAACTATGCATACATAAAGAATATTTTTTATCTATTTTTTTTAAATTATTTTAAAAATATTTATTTTGACTAAAATTTTTAATTTTATCATTTATTGAATAAAGTTATATACTAAATCTCTCTAAGACTCGATCAATATATCATTTCTAAGATAGTCCTAGTAATCCTTGAGATATATTCTTGAATACCTAAATGTTAATAATATAAGATGTCTCATTTATATCAACTATATTAAAATTTTTAGTAAAAATTTCTTGGTTCAATATAATAAACCAATATCACTATTGGCAAGTAAAATATTATTCATATATAAAACTAATATAATAAATTTAATCCACTGATCTTTAAATATAAATACTGATCAATATTATTTTCTTAAATCTAAAGAAAATAATGATATTAAGAAACCTTATATACCATACTTGTTTAAAGTCATACATAAAATTTCTAAATTTACATACCAAATTTTATATTTTTTTTATTGTCTCTACGAATCATTTAGGTTAACTCATATAAATCTAAATTTTTATTTAAAAAACTTATTTTCACATCCATATGATCTAATATAAGATTATAATAAGCTACTAATGTCATGATGATTATTAATTGTTGAATCTCAAATTTTGATGATGAAACCAATTGATAGTGTTTATGATTTGATCTGTGTTTTAAGTGACACAAGAAGCTTCAATTAGATAGAGACAATTAAAGTAGGAAGAATTATGTTGGGCCGAAGAGAAATATGTCGAAAGATTGAACGTCGAGCCGAAGGATCGGTCGATATATCGGCAGAAGTCTTCGGGTCATGAGTTCTGGCATCGGGCCAAGAAGAGTAGAAATTGCTCCAAGGAAATTAGAGTTACGGATGTCAACTGGTCGATTAGGCAATAGGTCGCAAGAGAGGATGATGCATCGAAGAATCGGACGAAGCCTCGATGAACCAATGACATGTCGAACAACATTTGATTCAAGCTTTATAATAATTGCCTAAGATCGAAGTAGGTTTTAAGTGTACATGATTAACTATAATAGTGATGAAGGCATAAAGCAAAATGAAGTCCCGGAGTCAAGAACGAGATTTTGTTGGGAGTTCGAGAGTTCGTCGAAAATCCGGATGTTCGTTGGAAGTTCTACCGGAATTGACCGAGAAGTCCAAGAGCTTGCCAAAGAAGCTCATCAAAACTTGCCAAGAAGATCATTAAAGTCTAGGAGCTTGCTAGGAGTCCACTGGAACATTGTTGAGAGATCGTTGGAAGTTCGCCGGAAGGTCGCTAGAAGCTCGCCGGAAGAAACCTAGACTTACCGGACTTATTTGGCTTAGTATATGCTTTAAAATTCATAATTAACACATAATTGGGTTGGAATTGGGCCAACTCAATTAGAGGCTAATTGAGCCTAAATTGGGAGTGATTTGGGCTCATTGGGAGGCCTATTCAATGACCCAAATGTTGGGCCGTAGCACTACTAGAACAAGCGATAGAATTGCCTATGAGTTGGAAAACTCAAAAAACTCAATCTCTGAGGCTATCAGGTGATGGTACCGCTAGACTGGGCGGTGGTACCACCCAGTGACAATGTGTCAAGTGGTGGTACTACCAAATTGAGCAATGGTATCGCCTAGTGTAAGGCTATAGGCGGTGGTACTGCCCGTACTCAGAAGACCCAAAAATTTAAATTTTTAGCTCTATTTTTTAAACTATTTGCAGCCTATAAATACCCTACTTGGGCACAAGAAAGGAGCAAGAATTCTAGAAAAAAAAACTGAGTAAACTCTATCAAAACTTTGAGTTCCCTCCTCCTAGTGCTAAGAGTTAGTCCTAAGGGAGATGTGTGAGGGAATACTTGTAAAAGAGTGACATATAAAAGTTATCTCCTAAACCTATGAAAAAGAAAAAGTATTGTAAGAGGGTAGTTGGTCTTCACCCATTGAAGGAAGACTGATATTGGATGTCGATGGCCTTAATGGAGGAGAAATCGGGAGTGGATATAGGTCACGACGATCGAACCACTATAAACTCGGTTTGCATTTCTGCTTTTCTATTTACATTTATTGCAAACTACCATACTTCCTCATCACTTTAGCTGCACACTCTTACAAATATGTTTCAAGTTAACATCTTTTTTGAAATTGATTTTAATCGAATGAAAGATTTTCGAACCGACGTAATTTTATCCGCTGCACTAATTTACCCCCCCCCCCTCTTAGTGTCGACTCATTCCTAATAGTTGGCATCAGAGCTATGTTTTTCTCATTTGGTTTAACACCCAAAGAGAAATGACTCTTTTTAGCTTTCAAGAGGATCACTCTCTCATTTGTCCTCCCATGTTCAATGAGATGGACTACACATATTGGAAAACTTGAATGAGAGTTTTTTTTGCTTTCGTTGAATCTCGATTTATGGAATATAGTCGAATTTGGTTTTCAAAAGTCTTCTATTCCAATGAACGATTAGAATAAGTTGGAGAAGAAGACTCTCTTTAAATGCAAAGGCTATAAATACCTTGTTTTGTGCTTTAGATAAAAATGAATTCAATCGAGTGTCTATTTGTGAAACCATTTTCGATATTTAGCACACTCTTGAAACCACACACGAAGGCACTAGTAGAGTTAAAGATTCAAAGATTAATCTTTTGATGCATGATTTTGAGTTGTTTCGAATGGAACCAAGCAAGACTATTGGAGACATGTACATCCATTTTACGGATGTCGTCAATAGTCTAAAAGCACTTAGCAAATATTTTTTGAATTTTGAACTCGTTAATAAAATATTGAGATCCCTTACAAAGAGTTGGGACCCTAAAGTAACGGTCATTCAAGAGATCAATAATTTAAATTATTTTATACTTAAAGAACTTATCAGGTCTTTTAATGACCTATGGAATAAGTTGTATGGTACAAAACGAACTTGAGAGCAACATTCCAAAGAACAGGAAGGATTTTGCACTTAGAACAAAAGAAGACCACTCAAGCGAAAGCTCAAGTGATGGTGAACTTGAACTTCTCACAATAAAGCTTAAAAAATTTTTAAAACATGAAACTAAGAATAAAAGTGAATTTAAAAAGAAAATGTTGTCAAAGAACAAGAAAGTACTCAAGGTAACTTGGGATGAAATGAGTGCATTCGAAGACGAGAAGCAAACCGATGAAGATGAAGTGGCGAATTTCGCTTTGGTGACTCTCAATAATGAGGTAAACAACTCAAACAAAACTCCTTTACTTTATTCTAAAATTACTTGATGCTTTTTAGTTATTTTTAAATTAGTTAGTAAAATAAAAATTATAAAAATATAAAAAATATCATGCTTCTCTTTCTAAGTGATTTTAAAAAAATTAAAAATTTGAGCATGACAATTGCATGTTAATTCCTAGCACTAAGCATGAAAAGTTAGATTCACTACTATAACAAACAAAATAATTTTGATTAAAAATACTTCATATTTAATGAAAACATGCTTGATGATTTAATGATGCATAATGATGTAATTGAAATGTTAAAAAGTCTTGGTATCATACTTGATGATTTTATAATTATGTATGGTGATTCGAAGTAATGATGATTTTTGGATAATTTATAGTTTATTGAGCTTGATGATTTCTATGATTTCTGTATTACTTTTCAATTATAAATAATGAAGCATAGCTTTTGTATGAAAGACTTGAACATGAAATCAATCATAAAATTTGGAACTAAAAAGACTTGAGCTATCTTTAATCTTATAGGAATCTATCTACATTGCTTTCATTGAATTTTTCGAAAAGTGACTATGATGATTTTGGATTCCTTTTCATATGATTCGTTTTAATAATGAGATGATATATCAATCGAATTATTTATCAATGTTTATGACTTGAGATGTATTTTATATGAAATATTTTTTCTTGATTCACGTATGATTTACTTATCTAAGAGAAGATTTATCCAAATGAATTTTGATTCTTAACATTAATAATTTGAGATTTATTTGAATCGATATATCTTATTTGATCTCCTATGATTCTAATCGTTATTTACTAAAAATGAGATTTGTCAAAATGAATCATACACGAATTGATCTTTCATATTAACATCCTTCATGTCATGATTTTTTATATGACTCCTTTGTAATTATGATTTGTATATCTCATAATATAATTAGATTATTAATAAAAAAAGTGAGATTAATGAATCTATCTATGTTTTTTTTATGAATATCTTGAAAATGAATTTGATTTGATGATTTAAATTTGAATGAACTTTATCTTGATTTTTCGAGATTTATAACTTGAGATTTCTTATATATAAATCAAGATATTATATCATTTAATCTCTTTTGTTTCATTTTGCTATTCACTAAAGAGAATATTTATCAAAATGAATCATGTCTTTTGGTATTTATATGATCTTATCTTTCATGATATGATTTTTATAATTCCTTGTATTCATGAAGTATATCTCATCACCAAAATTTTCTTGTTATCCTTCATGTGATGACATGAAATTATACAGTACTCATAATATTATGTTGATGCATACAAATAAGAAGTTATGATCATGCTTGGTATGATGTAATATAATTTGACAAATTGATACCATCATGATGTGAAATATTTATGATTTAAAATGATGCATGTAATACTTATAATTTTATTATGATGATATGATGTATTGCATATGATGTGAGTCATGATTACAATTGCTTTGACTTGAATTCAATTTGAATTTAAGGTTTATCTTAATTATGACATATTGCAATAAGAATGACACTTTATCTTTGTCATAATTTGAAAATTGATATAAAGGGAAATGAATTACACCATTGTTTTATTATTCCCCTCTTTTTGCCAATGACAAAGGAGGAGAAAAAAAATGCTAGTGTGCACATCTCAAAAGAGAAAGATTTGCTAGCTTGCACAATTCAAAAAGATGCAAAAATATGCTAGCTTGCTTATCTCAAAAGAGAAACAAAGATTGCTAACTTGCATATTTCAAGAAGCAAAAGTTGCTTTCTTGAACATCTCAAATATTACTAACTTACAAGCTCTAAAATGATGCAAAATTTACTAGCTTGCATGTTCTAAAATATTATAAAATTTACTAGCTTGCATGATATAGAACTTGCTATATTGAACATCACCAAGAATTGCTAGCTTGGAATTTCAAGAGAAGCAAAAGTGCTATCTTGGCTATCTTAAGAAGCAAAACATGCTAACTTGCACATTTAGTAAAATTCACAAACTTGCAAAACTCAAAATTATTAATAGCTTGCATGTAAAATGATGTAAAATTTTGTTAACTTGCGCTTTGCTAAGGATTTTATGATGACAAAGGAGGAGAAGTATGATAATGTTATGCATGATTTTATGATGACATATTGCTTGGATTTTGAATTCAAGAGTTCTATCAATATAACACATTGATATGAGGAGTTAAGGTTAACTCCGTTATCAATTGGTTGTCATCATCAAAAAGGGGAAGATTATTAAATCTCAGATTTTGATGGTGAAACCAATTGATAGTGTTTATGATTTGATCTATGTTTTAAGTAACACGGGAAGCTTCGATCAGAGAGAGACAATTAAAGCAGGAAGAATCATATTGGGCCAGAGAGAAACATGTCAGAAGATTGGACGTTGAGCTGAAAGATCGGTCGACGTATCGACAGAAGGCTTCGGGCCATGAGTTCGAACATTAGGCCAGGAAGAGCGAAAATTGTGCCAAAGAAATCAGAGTTGCAGAGGTTAACTGATCGATTGGGTAATAGGCCGCAAGAGAGGATGATGCGTCGAAGAATTAGACGAAGCCTTGATGAACCAATGACATGCCAGACAACATTTAATTCAAGCTTTGTAATAATTATCTAAGATCGAAGTAGGTTTTAAGTGTGCAGGATTAACTACGATAGCGATCAAGGCATAAAGCAAAATGAAGTCCCAAAATCAAGAACGAGATTTCGTTAGGAGTTCGAGAGTTCGTCGAAAGTTCTATTGGAATTGACCGAGAAGTCTAGGAGCTTATCAAAGAAGCTCATTAGAACTCGCCAAGAAGATCATTGTGAAGTCCAAGAGCTTGCCGGGAGTCCACTGGAACATTGTCGAGAGAACGTCATAAGTTTGCCGGAAGGTCGCTAGAAGCTCGCTGGAAAAAACCTAGACTTACCGAACTTATTTAGCTTAGTATATGCCTTAAAATTCGTAGTTAGCATATAATTGGGTTGAAATTGGACCAACTCAATTAGGGGCCAATTGGGCCTAAATTAGGAGTGATTTGGACTCATTGGGAGGCTCATTCAATGACCCAAATGTTGGGCCAGGTGGTGGCACCGCTAGAACAAGCGGTAGAACCACTTGTGAGTTAGAAAACTAAAAAAACTCAGTCTCCGAGGCTGTCAGGCGGTGGTACCGCCCAATGTCAGGCTATAGGCGATGGTATTGCCCGTACCCGAAAGACCAAAAAATTTAAATTTTTTGCTCCATTTTAAAATCATTTGGGGCCTATAAATACCCCACTTGGGCAACAAGAAAGGAGCAAGAATTCTAGAAAAACAAAAAAAAAAAGAGTAACTCTGCCAAAACTTTGAGTTCCCTCCTCCTAGTGCTTAGAGTTAGTCTTAAAGGAGGTATATGAGGGAATACTTATAAAAGAGTGACTTATAAAGGTTATCTCCTAAACTTGTGAAAAGAAAAAAGTGTTGTAAGAGGGTAGTTGATCTTCACCCATTGAAGGAAGGACGATAGTGGATGTCGATGGCCTTAACGGAGGAGGAATCGAGAGTGGATGTAGGTTACGATGATCGAATCACTATAAACTCGATTTGCATTTATGCTTTGCTATTTACATTTATTTCAAACTACCAAACTTCCTCATTACTTTAGCTGCACATTCTTACGAACGTGTTTCAAGTTAACATCTTTTTCGAAATCGATTTTAATCGAATGAAAGATTTTTGAATGGACGTAATTTTATTCGCTGCACTAATTCACCCTCCCCCCCCTCCTCTTTAGTGCCAATTCGTTCCTAACATTAACAAGTTTATTCTATAAAAAAATACATAAAATATCTTATTATGGTCGATGTATTTTTTATGAGTAAAACCTTTGACCACAAGTCTAAACTTGCTTTATATCATTCGATATTGCCCTTGTTGAATCCCGAATTTTGATGATAAATTTAATTGATAAGTTTATGATCTAATCTGTATTTTTGAGAAAAGTGATACATGACTAACTTCAATCAGAAAAGGTAAACAATTAAAATAAGAAGAATCAAGGGCTAGAGTCAGAAATCGGGTATCGGGCCGGAAGAATCGGACATTGCGCCAAAATCAAATGTTGCGGTAGTCAACATGCTGATGGTTTGAGCGAGACACCAAAGGTTCAGATAACACGCCCAAAGTTCACCGGGAGTTTGGATGAATCAATGACATGCCAGACAATTTAGATTCTTGTCTTGCAATTGTTTAGGTCTTAATTATCGTAGTTAAGGCTTAAATTGAGCTAGGTTTCCGTGTAACCCTACTAACTTAATTAGGGGCTCTTTGGGGCTGAGTTAGGCCTATTGGGAGGCTCATTCAGTGATCCAAGATTAGGTCAAGCAGTGGCACCGCTAGACCAGGCGGTGGAACTACCTATGAGTTGGAATGTACGAAGTGTACATTTTCCGGAGGACCCGACGGTGGTACCACCAGTGTTAGGCCATGGTACCACCTAGAGTGGCGGTAGTACCACTAGTACACATGGTCTCCCATGTGTCAGGTGGTAGTTTCACTAGTTGTCAAGGGTGTAGGCGATAGTACCACCCAATACCCTTGAAACCAAGGATGAGACACTTTTTGGCTTCATTTTTTAAGCCATTTGGGGCCTATAAATACCTCAATCTTTTTTGCTTGAAAATGCATGAAAAGATAACAAAAAACCTTGTAATTCTGAGTTGTAAAGTTGTGAAAAGTGCTAAGTGTCCCCCTCATTCTTTTTAAGTTTTGGGCTTATTTAAAGAGAGGTGCGAGACTTGTAAATATTATCTCCTAAACCTGTGAAAAGGAAAAAGAGTTATAAGAGGGTAGTTAGTTTTCACCCATTAAAAGAAGATCATTAGTGAATGCCGGTGGTCTCGATGGAAGATGAATTGAGAGTGGATAGAGGTTGCGACGACTGAACCACTATAAACTCGGTTTGTAATTTCTATTCTACTTTTCATTGTCATTACTTGTTGATTTAATTGTCTACTACTCTTACTTGCTTACTACATTTACGAATGATCTTAATTAAATGTATTTTCGATACAGTTTCATCAAATGAAATTTCCTCAATCGTTGAAGTTTTACGAAAGCACTAATTCACCCCCCACCCCAAAGCGGTCCTAACAGCCCTTTAAGTTATGTTTATGTTATATATTTTTTTAACAATTATTGGATAATTAGATAAGTTTTTAGACACTTTTCTTTATTATATCGAATCACTTTTCAAAATCGTTATTTTTTATAATTTATAAAAATAATGATATATCTTTTTAATTCTTATATCATAATTTGATTCTTATAAATATACCATATAATAATAAAAAATAGCTTGTCATCTTTCCCTTTGAGAGATCCTCAATACTATTGATTGTGATTATTATACAAGTTCATCAACAATGATATCAATATTGTGTGAGAGTTCACTTATGTTATTTTATTATTCATCTTTATCAAATCATTTAGTGATTTAAGGAACAATAATCTCTCAAATATAAAATGATAAAATAATATCAACTTATATTTTCTTAATATCCTAATTAAATTTTAAGATTTTTCACTCCACTGATTCATTTCTACAAATCTTGCACTACTAAATTTAATTATCCTTATACTATAACTAGAGTAATAAAATCTATGCCCCTTTGAATTTTCTTAGATAACTAATAAAATATTTAGAGTAGTCTCTTAACCTAATTTATTTTCATATGATTTAAAGATCTTTAGTTTTATAACATAATTTTAAATATGTAAATATCTCAAGTTGGGTTTCCTACCAATCTATAACTCAAAAGAGTTGATATAATTGACTTATTAAGAACCCTATTCAAGATATTCATAATCGTCCTTAGAACTTCTTCCCATATTGATTTAGGTATAGAAGAATAACATTTTAAGCTCCCATAATAGTATGATTTCATCTTTCAACAATCTTTTTCTACTATGACATATCTAGTAAAACATACTGAGCATAAATATCTAACTTTTCTAGGAATCTAATAAAAGAACCAAAATTATGATTGGATTTATCATAATTATCATAAAATTTATATACTCCTATCAAATATGATAATTTTTAACTTTTCTATCTAATTATATCTCGATTTTATTTTACACCAATAGCTTAAGACCTTAGAGAGTCATATCTCTATAAGTAATATATAAAAGTAATAAAATATATCTTTCCATTAAAACAGGGAACATGAAGTGACTCATAGATGTAAATATATATAATCTCAAGGAATTCATGAAACTATGTTTCATTCCAATATTTAATTATAGAATCGTTGTAAACTTAAGATTCACATTAATTCTGCATAGACCATAATACATAATTCAAAAAGTTAGCTTTTATATAATTATAAATATATTAAGTTTACAACTACAAAAAGGGAAACAATATCCATATAATTTCAGATAATGAACCCAAATTTCTAAAATTATAGGAATATAATATTCATCCTCAAGATCCATCAAATGATTATCCTTAGACATAAGTGATAAGTACCAACTATTATGGATTTCACTTTAAGATGATTTCTTGTAATGATAAATATTTTATTATCTTTTGATTTTTTATGATAAATTGAATCTCTATTATTGGTAACATATGTTGAAGTATCAAAATCAATCCACCAAGTATAGAAAAGGATTTTTATAGCATTTGATTTTTTTTCATATGACATTCTTTGTCATAGAAGTAGTGCTTTACTATTGAAGATTTTTTTAAAATTTATATAGTATTTATAAATTCAAATTATTTACTCTTTAGCTTTTTTTTATTGTCATCCACTCTTTGAGTAGTACTCAAAATATTGTGAGTCTTTTTTATTTTAATCTTATTTTTTTCAAAAATATATACTAATCGGCTTATTTAAGTTTCACTTATTCTTAATTTTATTATAGTAAATTTTAAATAAGATAAACTAAGAAGAAACAAAATTAAAAATAAATTATATTAGAAATGACTCAACTATATTTAGGCTCAATATTTTTAAGCTTACAGTTCTATCAACCATACTGAGGATATAATATTAAATTCCTCAAATACTATTATATTGAATCTCATTCAGTTCTTTCATTAATATGCTAGTCAATAACTTATTAGTAAATTTAAATTGATCTTTAAATATTCTAATTCTCTAGTTATACACTATAATAAAGTCTAAATATTATTAACAATTACATAAAATCAATTCTTTTAAATAGTTTTTGATCATTTATCTTAGTTATTTGTTCCATAAAACTTTATATAGTTAAATCTGTGATTCTTTCAACTAGTCTGATCAAGGCCTACCACACCCAATGTAAATTATATATGCTAAAATTATTTATAATAATTTATTCTAAAAAATATATGGATATTTATCAAAATATAAAAAAGAAAGTACCACTATAATAAAATAATATAATAATAATATTTTAAGTTATTTTAATAAATATTAAATATTGATATCATCTCTATTTCACTTTTGGGTGAAATATTGATATATTTAGTATTGATACAAAAATATTTATAGAGGATCGATACCATCCTCGTGGAATATAGTATTGCTAATTTTTGGTATACAATCCTAAACTACAAGGATATCTAAAACAACGTCATCCTACCCTATAATATAATTATTTGAAATAGATTCTCTTTTAGGATTATCTAAATCTCCTAATTATATATATCATTATGAATATTATTTTTTTTAATGTCATATAAGATTAATTTTTTAATATAATTTTATAAGTTATTTATCTAGGACACTTTGGTAGCTACAAGATCAATACAATGATATAAAATATAATTTAAAATATTATATAAATAATAAAATATTTATTATAATTTACATCCCATAAGCCTACTATCTTAGGCTAATTTGGTAGCTACCAGTTTGATAAAGCTTATGGTTATAAGTTATAAATAATATTCACTAAATTTTTTCAATCTAATTTATACTGAAATAGTTTAATAATCATAATAATTATTGAACACTAATAAGCATAAAAAAATTTATATAATAACTATAATCATGATGAAACATAAATCCTGTCTTTATGTGAAAAATAAATATTGTTTCATAATCTCAAATATATACATGTGAATAACCAAACAAACATCCAATAATAATAATTAAATTTTTATTTATCATATGCAAAATTTTATCAATATGTCATATACGAAAACCATCAAAGAAAATCATAATTTATATTTTTTAAACTTCTGCATGGAACACTTATACTAGTCAACTATATTTAATCGGGCAGATTTAGAATTGAGCTACCCAAATTGGGTTCATAGACTTCGGCCAACCATTCATCCAATTAGGGGTGTCAAAATTAAAGTTGATTAAAATCAAACTTTAATTTTTTTTTTCTAAATTTGATTAAATCTTGACTGATCGAATTTAAATCCAATCAAGTAATCAAAATACAATCATGATTATGTTCGATAAAAAATATTTGATTCAAATAAAGTAAATTAATTAATTCTATGATAAGGATAATTTTAAAAAAATTAATTTTTGAAGGGTAAAACTATAATTTTATCATAGAATCTACTAAAAATATCCAATTTATAAAGGGTAAAATTGTTAAAATTGAATTCAAGGACACATTAGAATTTTCATAATTTTTAAGGGCAAAAATATCTTTTTAAAAACCATAATTATGTTTTATAGTCCCTGTCATGCCCACACATAGATTGACAACGTAGCGACTATCCATCGCCTACATGCCGACGTGTACTATCGTCACCTGCGGTAGGACAATTTTCTCACACGATCGACCGATAATCTCATTAGTCACCGTACTATGCCGTTGTGGTCCTTGCGAGTGGAACACCCCTATTGCTGACCAACGACCTCCATGATTATCGCGGGGCACAGTTATATCCTACTATGTAGCCATTTGGAACAGTGATGTTCAACGTCCAATTAACATCGACCACTTCCAACAAATGCTATCATAGTTGTCATTGGGCTACTACAGCCCACAATGCTTGCATTAGGTATATAATTACTGTCCACGATTGGGTTGATGACCATCGAAAGCTGCCACCCATAACAATATTGTTGTCGACAACAAGTTGTCAAAAATGGTCCATTGATCAAGTACAAGGAACCTCACATCACCTGTAAGCAGGCAATATGACGGACTAGATAAAAAAAAAAGCGATACAAATGAATCATTGATATATTATAAATAAAAACCAAATAATAATTTTTCACAAGCAAAATATGCTAACAAAGAAATCTAATTATTTGGTTTCACAGATTTAGCTATGATACCAATTGTTAACATAAAAACCATCCTTATGCTATTGTTATACGAAAAGTTTAACGTCAAAATCTGAAATTAAATAATAATAATATATCTAAATTTATAATATGTACCTTTTGATATTATTTAGAAAATTTTTATTTGATCTGTAAGCATAGCATCATCAAATTCAAAAGCTATAATGATGCTAATCTATAAGCCTTCTCCTCTCTTCCTATTATTCACATGACCATTATAAGCGATGGATTAGGGATAAAGGGGAGATGAAATAAAATATATAATCTTTCATTGATTGATTTTTTTAATAATGTCTTTTAATAATGTCATATATATATATATATATTTGTTTATCTACATTGAGTCCTTAGATGGTTCTATCCTTTTATAGACAAGAGCAGAAGATATAGGATAACTAATTATGAGAATTCTTCTCATCCAGATCCTCCTAAGGAATCATATCATAATTAGATTTTTTTTTATTGACTGATAATCATATTTACAATCTAATTATATATAATATATTTTATTTAATTAAATAGGATCATATAATTTAATAATAAAAATATATGTTTTGTTGTGATCAGACAAAATATGTGATTCTCAAATCCTCTTCTCTTTATAAGGAGACGCAGGAGGGCGATATCGATATGTTGGAAGACTAAGATTATACCATTATGTTTAGTTCGATGTCTTATATGATGTATTGGACAAGGATACTTTTTGTTAAAGATGTATTGGACAAGGCCTATTTCAATTGAATCATTACTTTGAATGACTTCTGACATGTGGATGCTTCGTACTCTATCTCTTTTGTATCAATTGTATATAGAAGTAAGGGTTGTGGAAAAAGATATGAGAAATTGTATGGGATTTATATGATAGGGTTTATAATTTAAATTATAGTTAATTTTGGAATTCTTATAATTGATCTCAAATAGTAAAAAAAATTTAGTTTTCTCATGAATGCAGGCAAGAGTGTCAAAACTAAATTAATCTTATGTTAAATTTTTAATATTAATTTATTTCTCTTTCAAAATCTCTCCCAAATATTTCCCCAACATTGTGCAATCTTAAAGGTCAGCTATGCAATTTTTCTTTGAAATACTTACGGGTGTGAAGTATGTTGTGTCTTTCTTCCCTTGGACATGACGGTACTGTATATAGTTTCAACAAAAGATACAAAGGTGCAACATGATCGAATCATGCAAAGTTTATGAAACTCTATTTTAGTTATTTATTGCAAATATTTAAGAAGATTACAAAGAAGGGCCATATGAAGGATATAAATAATAACAGCTAACAAGAATTTAATTTAAGATGGTTCACTAATTCAACAAAAACTTAAACTTGATAACTAACTTATCAATTAGAAATTTTGAATTATTTCTGCAATATAAGCTTTATTTTATTGGTATATAAGATATTATTTGAATATGATGAAATATTCTAGGTTTAACATATTAGTCTCGTTTGAATTTATTTCATAATATGATTGATGTTTATATCACTTGTAATCTAGAATATGTGTTCATATAATATGTGTTAGGATCAAGAGCGGTATTAAGAGGGGGGGTGAATTAGTACAGTAGAAAACTTTCACGATTTCAAAAGACTTGTTTCGATTAAAACGGATTCCAATGAAAATGGTTTCGATTTAATTCGTTTCGGAGATAATTTGAATTTAAAAACTTTTGTAAAATTAAAGCTGATCTCGAAAGATGTTTACTTGAAAGCATATGTAGGCATAGTAAAAGCACATTAAGGAGAAGAGATAGTTTGCTATAAAAATAAATTGCTCAAAATAAATACAAACCAAGTTTTAGAGTGGTTCGGTCAATGTAACCTATATCCACTTTCGGATTCCTCCCCCGACGACGTCACCAGCATCCACTAAAGACCTTTCTTCAATAGGTGAAGATCGAACACCTCTTTACAGAACTTTCTCATTTTCTCGGGTTTAGGAGATGAACCCTTACAACTCTCACTCATCTTTCTTGGATGGTTACAAGGTTAAGAGATGAAGTAAGAGGACTCTAATTTTTACAATACTTTAAGACTCAAGCAAGCTAATAGGTTTTGTTACCTTTTCATACAGAAAAGGGTAGGGTTTTTATAGGCTCCAATGACTAAAAAAATGGAGCCAAAAAGTGTTTAATCCCGAATTTTCGAGGTCCTAACGGTACCACCGCCTGACACCTGACACTGGGCGGTACCACCGCTTGACAAGGGTGGTACCACCACTGGTAGCAATAATTGTCGATGGTACCACCGCCCAGATTTCTTGGGGCACTGCTTTCCAGGTGGTGCCACCGTCGGCCAAGAATTCAGGGGCTAAATTGGGTGCTTAATTCGGCCCAATTCAGCCTTGTTAAGTGCTTAATTGGCCCCTAATTAAGTTAGTGGGATTACCTCCCAATCCTAACTTAATTTACGCTCTAACTATGACAATTAAGACATGTTTACTATACTTCTTGTTCCGGTGCATTAATTGCTCTTCCGGCGAGCTTCCAGCGTACTTTCGACGAACATCCGATGAACTCTCGGTAATGCTCCGGTAGACTCCCGGCAAGCTCCTGGACTTTACGACGATCTCCTTGGCGAGTTCCGACAAGCTTCTATGGCAAGCTCCTGGACTTCTCGATTGGTTCCCACAGAACTTCTGACGAACGTCTGGACTTCCATCGAACTCTCGAGCTCCCAATGAGATCTCGATCTTGACTCTGGTACAACACTTGCTTTATGTCTTACTACTATCGTAGTTAATCTTGCACACTTTTCTCAACATATAAACTAGATCAAACAAATTACAATTGACTTCATCATCAAAATCCGAGATTCAACAATCTCTCCCTTTTTGATGATGATAATCAATTGATGACGGAGTTAACCTTAACTCCCTCTATTTATATGTCATACTTGAGAAAAGACATTCTTGAATTCAAGGCCTTTGAATTCAAGAAACAAATTGATAAGTTAAGTTCATTTAAACTTATCAATACATACATCATGATTCCTATCATGATCTCATATTCTCAAAATGATGTCAAGACATGACATCTATTTTCAAGTTTGATATTTCAAATATGAAAGATGACAAAGATAGCAATTCATCATTCTATGGCAAAGATATCAATTTATAAAAATAGTAAGTTAAGCTCTAGATATCTTACGAAAGAAATTTATCAAGAAAACATTTCAAGTATCTATGATGAAATACATTACATACATTTGTCATCAATTTACCACATTTTGGTATTATTTCTCCCTCTTTGTCATCAACAAAAAGGAGAATGATTCAATAATGCAAGTGTGATAAAAATTTATGCCACATTTCAATTTGTATACCAATCATATTTTAAGCATTCATGACATGGTATCATTCGAAAGTTCTCAACATTTAAAAGTTAAAGAGATAGCTTCCATCAATTTATCCCTTTTTATTTTTCACCAAAACTTCGCATGAAGAAGGAGAGTAAGGAGGAAAATCCATTGAGAATCAACTTTGTGAAATGATTTGAATCAAGTCAAAAATGATAAAAGAGTTTCATTAAATTATGCTTCAATTTTCACAAGGATCAAGATATTCATGTGAAATCAAATCCTCACTCTTGCATTGTTCATCTCATACTAAAAATTCATAAAAAATCTTCCTACATTAAGAAAGAATTCATGTGAAAGAATCATCATATGAAGGATAAAAAAAATTTCATGAATAAACTTTCGTAATGAGAGGAGCATCATATCAAATCCATTTATCATTAAAAATTCATAAGAGATAAACCCATGAGAGATGCATTTGTCAATTAATTCCATATATTAAAAATCATTAAGTGATGGAGCAAGGGTATGAAGTGAACTTGATATGGCATAAACTCATGAAAGCTCCATTCAAGAAGATAGTTTGAAAAAGAAATATATCAATTCATGCATTCGGACAAATTAACATTCCTAACCCCGCAAATAATCATAATACATCAAGTTATAGATACCAATAGTTAAATGTATCAATAAATTTATTCATTAAAGTAAGCTCAGAATTTAACCATCAAGGTAGTTAGCGTAGAATTTTGCTATCAAAGTAAGTAGCATTTTAGGTTTACAACATTAAGGTAAACAACATATGATTACAACATAACAAAGTGGAATTGTGTCTACTTCTCCTCAAATACATACACAGCTTATTCGGGTGGTGGAAAGTTCAAATGTCTAAACAAAGTATTAAACTGTTGATGAATTTGCTGCAACTCAGTTAAAATTTGATTTTTGTCGTTGTTCAAGTCGATCTTATCGTTGTTCAAAATGATCCATCCGACTCCCTATGTCGTCAATAGATGAGGGAGGTGCTTACTCTACTGGAGGTGATTCCTTAAAGGGACTAGTTGGAGGAGATAGATTACCCCTAAAAATTAGTGTTTCAGGTTGGAGGGGATCAGTCCTTCTAGGCAGTCTAGTCCATATACTATTTCTGAATGTACATCTCATCCGTCGAAGTAGGTTTTTATTTATAATACTAAATCTATCTAGTTTTATAATTTTTTCATCGGGTGGAATAGCAATATCATAGGCATGGAGTAGTTTTGTGATTAAGCCACTATATGGAAGCATCATATCCTTTTTTGATAGTTCAATCATGTTTTATTGGATTATGTAACCAAAATAATTTTTATGTCCCTTCACAATCCAATATATGGTACCTAGTTCTATTTGACTTACTTCATCATGATGATATTGTTTAGCGAGAATTATACTTATCAAGATGTGATGAAGTATTTTGGTACTTAAAGGTAGTAAATGTTCGCAGCTTTTTGGAAGAATCGTTAAGTTAGGATTGCCAAAAATTGTTCATAAGGCATCAACGTAAGTAGTCCCAACTGTTTCATCATCCCATTGTCCTCTAAAATAACACCCTCTTTCTTTTATCGGAATTCCTATGATGTTGCAAATGGTTCTATCCGTAATGGGTATATGATGTCCTAATAGATAGGTAGATACCCTTTCATCTTCAACTACATTTAAATTGTTGTAAAATAGCCTAACAAGTCTAGGGTAGATAGGTTCACTCATTTGAAAGATTGGGAGAATATCTAGATTAGCAAACCATTAAATAGGTTCTAAATCACTTAATTCATTTAAATCAATATATTTACCCTTATGAACATGTCTAGACTCTATTGAAGGAAATTTTAGGGCATGTTGATTAGAATCTAAAAGTAGGGAATCATAATTTTCATCTAATCTCCTCTTCCCTTTGTCCTGAGAGGATCTTCTAGAAGCCATGAGTCTAAACACATAAATGATACCAAGAAATACACATAAGAGGCAAGATCTATTAATTAATTGAGAGAAAAGGTTTGAGAATTACCCTTACAGTAATCTTCTTGAAAGATTGAGATTGATCCTTGAATTTGAAGAAGAGGAGGGTTTCCTTGAGTTTCTAGAGGAGGATCAAGGAGAATGAGGGGTGGAGAGGTGTTTAGAGGTGTTTGGAGGAATGTAGGAGGGCTTTGGGTTGGTTCTACTGCCGGCCCTAAGTGCCTTTTTATAGGGCAGAGGTTGTGGGCAGTGGCACCGCTAGCTGGGCGGTGCTACCGCTTGCCACCTGAGACAACTGGCGCTGCTACCGCTAGCTGGGTAGTGCTACCGCCTGCCACCCGAGACAACTGGCGGTGCTACCTCCAACTGGGCAGTGCCACCGCCTACGAGCAGTAAGCACTGCTCACATTGGTGTGTGGTGCTATCACAAGTGATTCCAATTTTGCAAGATTTTTATTGTTGTGAAGCACACAACCTTATTTACTTCATCATGTAAAAATTCTCATCATAAGAGAAGATAATTCGTATTGAAGACTCTATGTTCATGATTCATCATATAAAATACACACCATACTCAAACATTATATTGAACTTGTATTGTAAAATGCCTACCATAAGTTTATGATTCATCATTTGTACGCAAACACCATAAAAACTCATATGGAAAAATGCATATGGCTCATTGCGCACACTATAAGATAATGATTTAGGTGAGTGATCAAGAAAGTCTGAAAACGAAAATTTAACAAATTCATGATCTTGTTAGATAGAATTCGATCAAAAAAAAAAATTTGGGAGGGAATGTATCCTAGAAATTTAGAACTCTGGAAGAAGCTAGAAAAGGAACTCATGCATAAGAACTTTCAGGTTTGAGAGATCAAGATCAAGTGTTTATCACACAAGATTTCAAATAATTATTGCATTATGATCTTATAAGTATCATTTAGTAACTAACAATTTTAATTCTTATGATCCCCTTTTTATTATTTTGGCTAGAGACCTTTATGGGTTAATTTGGATCTTTGGTCATAAGCCTTGAGCATCCAAAATCAAAGTATCATCTCTTGCTCCTAGCTTATGATGGTACATTTTTCTACAAAAAGAGATGATTTTTAGGTACCCATTTGACCTTGGGTGCTTCAAAAATTGATCTACATAGTTTATCATGTTGCATTGAGTCATTTGAGGTTCTTTTAGGAACTCAAATTAATTTATGTGGACTACATTTCTTGAATGGATAATGATAAGCTACATGCCCAAATTTGCAACAAAAGTTACATTTATTTCGGGATAAACATGTAAAGTAGGGCATTTAACAAAATTGGTTGGATTTTGGTGAGAGCTACTCATAAATCCAATTCCGCCTTTTTTATGAATGTGACCCTTGTTGGTAAGGATCATGTTCAAAAACTTGCTACCAACCTTAAATTTTCTTAAGGTTTCCATTAATAGAAAGTTTTCTTTTTGAAGTATTTCTAGTTCATCATATTTCGTACATGGAGCTAAACTATCATTGTGCTCAACTTTTAATCTATCGAAATCACTAGCAAGAGAAGCATGCTCCTTTTTTAATAATTTATATTTTCTACTAATTAATTTACATTCATCAAATAGATCATTAAAGCATTTAATAGTTCATCAAAGGATAAATTTGCATCAAATAAACTTATTACCTTATCTCCAATGGCCATTAGTGCATAGTGAGCAACTTGCTCAGTGATGGTAGGCTCCTCTTCTTCGGATGCACTTGAGTCATCCTATGTAGCTTTGAGAGCCTTCTTTTTTGGTTGCCTCCTCTTTGCTTGGGGACATTCACTCTTGAAGTGTCCCGGCTTTTTGTATTCATAACATATCACTTATTCTTTCTTAGGTTTAAATTTATTTTTAGTATCATTTTTAAATTTATTTCTTTTTATGAATCTTTTGAACTTCTTTGTTAAGAGTGCCAAGTCATCATCAAAGACCTCATTGTTAGGATCAAGAGCACTAAGGGGGGGGGGGTGTGAATTAGTACAGTAGAAAACTTTCGACGATTAAAATCACGTTCGTACGATAAGAGCGATTTCGGTAGAAAATCCGATTCGTAAATCACTTTAACTTGTAACTAAGTAAGATGCAGTTAAAGCAAAGATATAAAGGCAGTTTGCAGTTATGATAGAAATCAGAACGTAAACGCAAACTGAAATATGATGTTCGTACGAAAAAAACGATTTACGTCTAAACACCGATTCGGAAAATGCAGAGCTTGAAACACGATCGTATATACGCAGAAGGCAGTAAGCTTTTGAGGAGGTTTGTAGTAAAGATAAGATGCTCAAAGTAAATGCAAACTGAGATTTAGAGTGGTTCGGTCAATCTTGACCTACTCCACTTTTGGCTTCCTCCACCGACGAGGTCACCGGCGTCAACTAGAGGCCTTCCTTCAATAGGCGAAGGCCAACCACCCTTTTACAGTTTCACTCCTTTTGACGGGCTTAGGAGAAAACCCTTACAGAATTTTCTCTCCTCTCTTTAAAGCTCAGAACTTGGAAGAAAAGAGGGAGAAGAACTTTTGGCCTTTACAACAATTTTGAGCTCTAAAAATCACAGAACAAGATCAGGATTTCGGTGTATGTTGTGTGCTTTCAGTGCTGAATGGGTGGGGTATTTATAGCCCCCAACCCAGTTCAAATTTGGAGCTCAAAACTGTCAATTCTCGGAATTCCGGGATCTGGCGGTTGCACCTCCTGACTAAGGCGGTTGCACCACCTGGCAGAGCTCGAAGACTGAGCCTCTGGGCGGTGCCACCTCTTGTCAGGGGTGGTTGCACCTCCTGCCAGAGCTCGAAGACTAAGCTCAGGCGGTGCCACCGCCTGACTGAGGCGGTTGCACCTCCTAGCAGAGCTCGAAGACCGAGCTCAAGCGGTGCCACCTCCTTTCAGGGGAGGTTGCACCGCCCAGTCTCGCTCGGAGACTGAGCCCAGGCGGTGCCACCTCCTGGCTGGGGCAGTTGCACTGCCCAGTCTCCCTCGGAGACTCAGCCCAGGCGGTGCCACCTCCTGGCTTGGGTGGTTCAACCGCCTAACAGAAATCAGGGTCCGAATGGGTTGATCCATTCGGCCCAATTTGGGTTTTTCAGGGGCCCAATTGTCCCAAGATTAAGTTAATGGGATCACCTCCCATTTCCAACTTAATCATTGTGCTAACTATGATATTCCCTAAGACATTTACTGCAACTTGCTCCGGTGCGTCAATCGCTTCTTCCGGCGAGCTTCCGGCGAACTTCCGTCGATCCTCCGATGAACCCTCGGTGATGCTCCTGCGGACTTCCGGCAAACTCCTGGACTTGTGACGATCCACTTGGCGAGTTTCGACGAGCTTCTTTGGCAAGCTCATGGACTTCTCGGATTTGTTCCCGCAGAACCTCCGACGACTGTCCGAACTTCCGTCGAACTCTCGAACTCCCAACGTGATCATTGTCTTGACTCCAACGCAACTCCTGCTGCATGTTTTTCTTCCATCGTAGTTAATCCTGCACACTTAAAATAAAACTTTGATCGAGATAATTAATCCTATGCAATTAACCAAGTTGTCCGGCATGTCATTGGTCCCTCGACGCTTCGTCCGATTCTTCGGCGCATCGTCCTCTCCTACAGTCTATTGCCCAATCGGCCAGTTGACTCTGCAACTCTGATATCCTTGGCACAATACCCGCTCTTCTTGGCCCAATGCCCGAGTCCACGGCCCGAAGCCTTCTATCGATACGTCGATCGATCCACCGGCCCGACGTCCAATCTTCTAACATGTTCCTCCGGCACAACATGATTTTCCTGCTTTAATTGTCTCATCCTGATCAAGGCATCCTGCGTCACTCAAAACGTAGATTAAATCATAAATATATATCAAGTAGTTTCATCATCAAAATACGAGATTCAACAATCTCCCCCTTTTTGATGATGACAACCACTTGATGACGGAGTTAAACTTAACTCCCGGAGTTTAAACAAACTACCCCTATCAATATGCCATATTGATAGAACCTTGAATTCAAACTGAATTCAAGTCATTGCAATGTTCATCATGAATACTTGCAACACGTCATCATGAACTTATGCATAAACTTATGCATAACATCATACTTCTCCCCCTTTGTCATCAACAAAAAGGAGAAGTCCAACTATTCTTGTGTTTGGAATATTAGTTTAACTTATTGCATGAAAAACATAATATCAAGCTTTATCATCATGCAGTTTTGAAGCTAGAAAATTTAGCAAATGTTACATCATGCTTAGAACATTCAAGCTATTAAATTTTAGATATGCAAGTTTTACAGCATACAAGATAGCACTTTTAGAACATGCAAGCTAGCAATGTTACAACATTTTAGAACTTGCAAGCTAGCAATTTAGAGATGTGCATGATGGCAACTCTTGCTTCTTGAAATATGCAAGTTGCAAGCTAGCAAATTTTTGCTTCCTTTGCAATGTTTGAGCTCGTAATTTTGCTTCTATTGTAAGGTGTAAGTTTAGCATGTTTTGCTTCTTGAGATAGGCAAGATAGCACTTTTGCAATTTTTGTTTGGCAAGCTTGTGATGTTCAAGATAACAAGCTCTTTCTTCTCTTTTGAGAAGTGTCATTTTTGCTTTCTTTGCAAAGTGCAAGCTAGCAAAATGCCAAACTAGCAAGAGATAATGTTTTACATGAGGCAAGCAAACAATTTGGCAAGTGTTACATTTGCATCTTCTCTTTAGAGGAGTGTAATTTTTGCTTTCAACTTGAATTGTGTAAGCTAGCTAGTTTGCCTCTTTTCATGATGTCCACGCTAGAAATTCTTGCTCCCCCTTTGTCATTGTCAAAAAGAAAGGAAGACCCTTTTTTCAATTTTCAGATTATAACAAAGGTAAGTATCAATTTTATTTGTGCATCATTATATATTCATTCACAATTTCAAAAACCTTATTTTTCATGCACGATACCGAAAAATAAATCAATCATCATTAATGGGTATATCATACATGATACTCAAACATTAAAATTTTTAAGCATTTATCAACATGTTGATCATGATACCAAACATTCATCATTTAAAGCATTCATGATACATATCATATGCAATACATCATGTACATTATTATCATAAGTATTGCATGCATCATTTCAAATTCATGAATATTTCATCATTGCATGCATCATGCCAAATCATAAAATATACAATCATCATTAATGCATGATTCCTAATCATCATTTATTTTGGAACATGATGGTACCAAATTTGTCAAATTATATTCTACCATACATGATCGAAACTTTTTATTTGTATACATCAAAACAAATTAATGAATATTTCATGTATTTTTATCATCACATAAGGAATATCAAGAAGAATTATTAGGTGATGAGATAAACATTTCATGAATATAAGGAATTGCATAAAAATCATATCATAAGTGTTTCATGTATTCATATTATCACATGAAGCATACAAGACAACAAGGCAAAGAAATCATGTCATGAAGAATATCAATGTGAAAATTCAACAAAGATCACATGATACAATCGCAAAGCATGATATAATTATGCGATATATCATGAGATGATAATTTATCATATCAATGAAAGATATCAATGAGGATCAATTCGTGAATACCAAAGATATGATTCATGGTTCATTAAAATTCTTCTTAACAAGTTCACGATTAGGATTCATATAATTCATAATAAAGCAAATTGATGTACAATCATTACACAAGACATACAAGGCAAAGAAATCTTGTTATTTCTATATTATGAAATATATGATATCAACTTGAAACGTTCTTATCAAGATCACATTTTACAAGAAATTTCAAGTATCAAATATCAAGTAATCATCATGTTTCTTCAAAATTCTTAAGTCAAGAAGTCAAGGGAAAGTTCATGATCCGGTTAAAACAAAATTTCATTCGAGTTAATTCATAAAAAAAAATCATAATCAAATTATCATTTTTGAGATTCATAACATGAATAACGTTATTACTATTTCATCAAAATCGAGAACACTAGAGATAGAAAATGATTGAAGCATTTAGCATGATTCATATTTAAAATATATCTTATGTCGTAAATACGAATCAAGCATTTGTCAAATCTGAAATCATCCTCAAAATTACATTCAATAAATTCATATATGACAAGCATAGATTTATTGAAAAATCAATAAGATAGAGGATTACATTTCATTTTTATAAATTTCTATTCATGTGATTTGCTTCTTATGAGCATGCCTTTGCTTTTAAAAAGAATGTCAACATAGAAAGGTAAATTTCGTAAAATAAATTATCAAGCATGATTCCAAGATAACATCATTTTAATATCTTGATATTCATTATCAAGTATGATTTCAAAAAGTATGTTCGAGAGAAATCATTAAGACCAAATGCATGATACACTCATTTATTTTCAAAATATTCATTATGTTTATATTCATAAGATTGGTAAAATAAATTCATTAATCTCAATAGGATATAAAATTCATTTTCATTTCATACAATTGATTTCATGTGAGGGTGTTCAAGTCTTTTTGTGAAAACATGTATCATTATTTAAAATCAAAACATAAGTTTCGTCATAGAGCCGTCAAGACCAAACACATCAAAAATAAAACATCATGATATCACATCTATCATCAAAAGATTATCAAGAAATTCATACATAGATGTACATGCACTATGTCATCTTAATATGTTATAAAAATGATTAAACCAGAAACATGTTAATCCAAAATGAGAGTTTCAAATCAACATTTACTTCAAAAGCTCATGCATGACATAAAATCATCAAAATACACATGCATGGATTAATCTTAAGCATGATCACATATCATATAACTATCATCCATAATGTTGCATACATCATTCAACATTTCAAAACATAACATGCATGAAACCTTAGCAATATACTTTTCATGATCAAATTTTTAGTTCTTCAAAGATGCTAAAGAGAAAAACATGATATAATTTTTGAAAAACAGATTTTTTTTTTACTATCTAAATTAAGCACTCATGAAAAACTTCAAGTAATTTCAAAATAATTCAAGAGAGTTGAGTTACTTACCTTGTAGTCGAAGCCCGTCAAAGCCCAATTCGTCGTTTCACCTTTGGAAGTTCTTGATTCATCCTTGGTTGCCTTCCTCTTCTTTGGCCTCTTCCTTCGTTTAAGTTCATTGTCTATTTTAGATTTTTGTTTAATAAACTTATTAAGATTTAGTGTTCGAAGTTCAAGTTCATCATTGTCCTCATCACTTGAGTCATCGCTCAAGTGGTATTCATTTGTCTGGAGTTCCAAATCCTTCCTGTTCTTTGGAAGGTGATTTTGTTCATCATGTTCATCATATGCATTGTGCACCATTTCATATGTTATCAACGAACCAATTAGTTCTTCAAGTGGTAAGTTGTTTAGGTTTTTAGCTTCTTGTATTGCAGTTACTTTTGAATCCCACTTCTTAGAAAGAGAACGCAAAATCTTGTTTACAAGTTCAAAATCCAAAAAACATTTTCCAAGAGCTCTTAAACTATTGACGACATCTGTGAAACGGGTGTACATGTCGCCTATAATCTCGCTTGGTTGCATTCGAAAAAGCTCAAAATCATGCAGTAAAATGTTAACTTTCGAGTCTTTGACTCTACTAGTTCCCTCGTGCGTGATTTCAAGTGTTCACCAAATATCAAAAGCCGTTTCGCACGTAGAAATCCGATTGAACTCATTTTTGTCCAAAGCGTAAAATAAGACATTCATAGCCTTTGCGTTTAAAGAAAAATACTTCTTCTCCAAATCCGACCATTCGTTCATCGGTTTAGAGGGAAGTTGAAAACCATTTTCAATGATATTCCATAAATCCAAATTCATAGAAATCAAGAAAACTCTCATTCGAGTTTTCCAATAAGTGTAGTCCAATCCGTTAAACAACGGTGGATGAACAACCGATAAGCCCTCTTGAAAGCCATGAAGAGCCATTTCTCTCGGGTGTAAATCTGAAATGAGAAATACCGGGCTCTGATACCAACTGTTAGGATCAAGAGCACTAAGAGGGGGGGGGGGGTGGGGGGGGTGAATTAGTGCAGCAGAAAACTTTCGACGATTAAAATCACGTTCGTACGATAAGAGCGATTTCGGTAGAAAATCCGATTCGTAAATCACTTTAACTTGTTACCAAGTAAGATATAGTTAAAGCAAAGATATAAAGGTAGTTTGCAGTTATGATAGAAATCAGAACGTAAACACAAACTGAAATATGATGTTCGTACGATAAAAATGATTTACGTCTAAACGCCGATTCAGAAAATGCAGAGCTTGAAACACGATCGTATATACGTAGAAGGCAGTAAGCTTTTGAGGAGGTTTACAGTAAAGATAAGATGCTCAAAGTAAATGCAAATCGAGATTTAGAGTGGTTCGGTCAATCTTGACGTACTCCTCTTTTGGCTTCCTCCACCACCGAGGTCACCGACGTCAACTAGAGGCCTTCCTTCAATAGGCGAAGGCCAACCACCCTTTTACAGTTTCACTCCTTTTGACGGGCTTAGGAGAAAACCCTTACAGAATTTTCTCTCTTCTCTTTAAAGCTCAGAACTTGGAAGAAAAGAGGGAGAAGAACTTTTGGCCTTTACAACAATTTTGAGCTCTAAAAATCACAGAACAAGATCAGGATTTCGGTGTATGTTGTGTGCTTTTAGTGCTGAATGGGTGGGGTATTTATAGCCTCCAACCTAGTTCAAATTTGGAGCTCAAAACTGTCAATTCCCGGAATTTCGGAATCTGACGGTTGCACCTCCTGACTGAGGCGGTTGCACTGCCTAGCAGAGCTCGAAGACTGAGCCTCTGGGCGGTACCACCTCCTGTCAGGGGCGGTTGCACCTCCTGCCAGAGCTCAAAGACCGAGCTCAGGCGGTGCCACCGCCTGACTGAGGCGGTTGCACCTCCTAGCAGAGCTCGAAGACCGAGCTCAGGCGGTGCCACCTCCTGTTAGGGGAGGTTGCACCGCCCAGTCTCGCTCAGAGACTGAGCCCAGGCGGTGCCACCTCCTGGCTGGGGCGGTTGCATCGCCCAGTCTCCCTCGGAGACTCAGCCCAGGCGGTGCCACCTCCTGGCTTGTGCAGTTCAACCGCCTGGTAGAAATCAGGGTCCGAATGGGTTGATCCATTCGGCCCAATTTGGGTTTTTCAAGGGCCCAATTGTCCTAAGATTAAGTTAATGGGATCACCTCCCATTTCCAACTTAATCATTATGCTAACTACGATATTCCCTAAGACATTTACTGCAACTTGCTCCGGTGCGTTAATCGCTTCTTTCGGCGAGCTTCCGGCGAACTTCCGTTGATCATCCGATGAACCCTTGGTGATGCTCCTATGGACTTCCGACAAACTCCTGGACTTGCAACGATCCACTTGGCGAGTTCTGACGAGCTTCTTTGGCAAGCTCATGGACTTCTCGGATTTGTTCCCGCAGAACCTCCGACGACTGTCCAAACTTCCGTCGAACTCTCGAACTCCCAACGTGATCATTGTCTTGACTCTAGCGCAACTCCTGCTGCATGTTTTTCTTCCATCGTAGTTAATCCTGCACACTTAAAACAAAACTTCGATCGAGACAATTAATTCTAAGCAATTAACCAAGTTGTCCGGCATGTCATTGGTCCCTCGACGCTTCGTCCGATTCTTCGGCGTATCGTCCTCTCCTGCAGCCTATTGCCCAATCGGCCAGTTGACTCTGCAACTCCGATATCCTTGGTACAATACTTGCTCTTCTTGGCCTGATGCCCGAGTCCACGGCCCGAAGCCTTCTGTCGATACGTCGACCGATCCACCGGCCCGACGTCCAATCTTCTGACATGTTCTTCCGGCACAATATGATTTCCTGCTTTAATTATCTCATCCTGATCAAGGCATCCTACATCACTCAAAACGTAGATTAAATCATAAATATATATCAAGTAGTTTCATCATCAAAATACGAGATTCAACACTCATCACTTGAGTTTTCTTTCAAGTGGTCTTCTTGTGTTCTCAGTGCTATGTCCTTCTTATTCTTTGGAAGGGTGTCCTCAAGCTCTTCATGAGCTTTACATATCATTTCATAGGTCATTACTGACCCAATTAGTTTTTCAAGAGAAAAATTATTTAGATCTTTGGCCTCTTGAATGACCGTTACTTTAGGATCTCAACTTTTTGGAAGGGATCTTAAAATCTTATTAACCAGTTCAAAATATGAGAAACCTTTGCCAAGTCCTTTTAGACCATTGACGACATCCGTAAATCGGGTGTAGATGTCTCCAATGGTCTCACTCAGTTTCATTCGAAACAACTCATAAGAATGCACTAAAAGATTAATTTTTGACTCCTTCACTCTACTAGTGCCTTCATGAGTCACTTCGAGTGTGTGCCAAATGTCAAAAGCTATTTCATAAATCGATACTCGATTAAACTTGTTTTTATCTAATGCACAAAATAAGGCATTCATAGCCTTTGCGTTTAAATTGAAAGTCTTATTCTCCAATTCATTCCAATCATTCATTGGAAGAGAAGACTTTTGAAAGCCATTTTCTATAATATTCCATAATTCAAAATTTATTGAAATTAGGAAGATCCTTATTCTAGTCTTCCAATATGTATAATCCGTCCTATTGAACATGGGCGGATATATAATTAAATGTCCCTCTAGGTTGTCAACAAATGTCATCTCTCTTGGGTTTAAAACCAAATGAGAGTGAACATTGCTATGATACAAATTGTTAGGATCAAGAGCGGTACTAAGAGGGGGGGGTGTGAATTAGTGCAGCAAAAAACTTTCACGATTTCAAAAGACTTGTTTCGATTAAAACTGATTCCGACGAAAATGGTTTCGATTTAATTCGTTTCAGAGAGAATTTGAACTTGAAAGCTTTCGTAAAATTAAAGTCGATCTCAGAATATGTTTACTTGAAAGCGTATGTAGGTGTAGTAAAAGCACAGTAAGGAGAAAAGGTTTATGTGACCTACATCCATTTTTGGATTCCTCCTCTGACGAGGTCACCGGCATCCACTAAAGGCCTTCCTTCAATAGGTGAAGACCGAATACCTCTTTACATCACTTTCTCCTTTTCCCGAGGAGATGAACCCTTACAAGTCTCACTCCTCTTTTTGGATGGTTACAAGGCTAAGAGATAAAGGAGGAGAACTCTAACTTTTACAACATTTTAAGATTCAAGAACTCAAGATTATGCTAATAGGTTTCGTTGCCTTTTCATGCAGAAAAGGGTGGGGTTTTTATAGGCCCTAATGGCTTAAAAAATGGAGCCAAAAAGTATCTAATCTCGGATTTTCGGGATCCTGGTGGTACCACCGCCTGACATCTGACATTGGGTGGTACCACCGCCCAATCTAGGCGGTACCATCGCTTGACAGAGCTCGGAGACCGAGCTCTGGCAGTACCATCGCTTGACAAGGGCGGTACCACTGCTAGCAACAATAATTGCTTGTGGTACCACTGCCTAGATTTCCCGGGGCATTGATTTCCAAGCGGTGCCATCGCCGGCAAAGAATTCAGGGGCCGAATTGGGTGCTCAATTCGACCCAATAAAAAGAATGTTTCATTAAAATAAAATGATTTTAATAAATGTAATGTATATAGAGATTATATGTTATCATTTGTTGAGTACAATATCCTTATTCGGTAAATTTGTGACTCAACACATGGTATGATGTTTAATTTCTTTAAGATCTTATCTGAGTATTATATCCTTATATTTGGTAAATTCGTAACCCAACACATAGGATGATATTTAATTTTGTAAAAAACTTATGTGAGTATTATTTCCTTATATTTGATAAATTCATGACCCAACAAGATGTTTATTTCCATAAAGATCTTATCCATAGAGTGCGTTTGATATTTTTGTGAATTTAATATATACTTTAACTGCATAGTTAGGTTGCTATGATCAATAACATATATTTGAAACTAGCTATATAAATTAAATATAGTTGAAACTGGTTATGATTATACTAAGTGGTTTGGACAAGATTATTCACTATAGTTGAATTCAACTATTGTAAAATAAACTTTGAAATATGGTTTCATGGGCCTTTGAGATTTTATTATTTTAATAAAGTGTTTTATAGAATTTAACAAAAAAATTTATTGTTGGACATATCAATAACACCATATAGATTTTTAACACATTTAGATATTTTCAGAAAAAATGTTATTTTTTTATTATTTTAGATAGAATACTATAATTGTTACATAATATATTAATGGCAGTAAATTTGATTTTTATTTTCTTTTTAAATCTAATTTATTTAGATTTATTTTTTTATTAGTTTTAATATATTTATCATATCAATTTCACTAGGGTATTTAATTAACAAATTATAAATATAATTATATTCCTAGTATATTTCTTCTTTTGAACCAATCTAGTATATGTTATACAAGGCCCACTTATCAAAGATTAAGATTTCAAAATTTTATTTGATATATTTTTCGCAAGTGTCAGCCAACTTAACTAGTAAAGGCTGACTAATTAATATAAAATCTTATGCTTAAATCTCATCTTTGTCGCTTAACCTTTGTAACAGAAAATGAGTATATGTTGGGCTAAAAAAGTAAGATATACAATTTCAATTAGAAAAATTAAAAAAATTAAAGCAATAAATTAAAAATTAAAGTAATAAATTAAAAATATAAAGTTTAGAATGGATTTAAAGTAAAATCTCATCTCTGCGTATAGAATTGATTGAGGGTGTGTTCGGAATGTTGAATTTCATATTTTGATAATGAAACCAATTGATAATTGTTTATGATTTTAATCTACGTTTTGAGTGATATAGGATGCTTCGATCAAGATGAGACAATTAAAGCAGAAAGAATCATGTTAAGCCAGAGGAAAATATGTCAGAAGATTGGACGTCGGGCCGAAGGATCGGTCAACGTATAGACAGATGGCTTCGGGTCATGGATTCGGGCATCGGGCCAAGAAGAGCGGATATTGCACTAAGGATATCGGAGTTACGGAGTCAACTGGCTGATTGGGCAATAGGCCGCAAGAGAGGATGATGCGCTGAAGAATCAGACGAAGCGTCGAGAGACCAATGACATGTCGGACAATATGATTAATTCTTAGTAATAATTGTCTAGATCGAAATATGTTTTTACATGTATAGGATTAACTACGATAGCAAGGCATGAAGCAAAATGAAGTCCCGGAGTTAAGGACGCGACTTCGTTAGGAGTTCGAGAGTTCGTCGGAAGTCCGAACGTTTGTCGGAAGTTCTGGTAGAACTAGCCGAGAAGTCTCTGAACTTGCTAGAGAAGCTCGTCGGAACTCACCAAGAAGATCATCGTGAAGTCCAAGAGCTTACCGGGAGTCCGTCGGAACATTGCCGAGAGATCGTCGGAAGTTCACCGGAAGATCGCCGGAAGCTCATCGGAAGAATAGACTTACGGACTTGTTTAGCTCAGACTATATCTTAGATTTTGTAGTTAGCACGTAATTGTATTTGAATTTGGGCCAACCTAATTAGGGGCCAGCTAAGCCCATGTAAGGACTGTGTTTAGCCCAATGAGAGGCCCAAACAGTGCCCTATGTAGTCTCACCATCATGGCACAATCTTTGAGACTATGTCAAGCGATGGTACCGCCAGTCTGGGTGGTTGTACCGCCCCTGGCAAGGTGCTAGGCGGTGGTATCATCAGTCTAGGTGGTGGTACCACTCAGCACTACCCCCTAGGCAGTGGTACCGCCAAATTGGGTGGTGGTATCGCCCAGGGCAGTGTTAGTGTCAGACTAACACTCGACGGTGGTACCGCTCAACGTAGGCGGTAGTACCGCTTGTGCCCAGGAACCCGGGATGGGAAAGTTTTAGGCTCCAAGTTTGAATCAACTTGAAGCCTATAAATACCCCTCTTATCCCTGGTTAAAGCAAACAAACACAGAGAGTTTAAAAAGTGAAGAATTACTGAAGAAATCTCTTGTGAGAATTCTCCTCTAGTCTAAGTGTTAGAATTCTGTTTAGAGAGGAGAGTGAGTGCTTATAAGGGTTATCTTCTAAACCTAGTAAAAGGAGAAGAGGGGTGTAAAAGATGGTTGGTCTTTGACTATTGAAGGAAGACCGTCAATGGATGCCGGTGGCCTCGACGGAAGAGGAATTAGAGGAGTGGATGTAGATCACGATGACCGAACCACTATAAACTGCCTTTGGTTTACATTTCATTCTTACTATTACCTTACTGCAAACTTCCTTAAGTGCTTACTGCCTTCAATTCATTACATATGCTTTCAGGTTAAGTTTCTGAAGAATCGGTTTTCAATGTACGAAGGTTTTTGAAGACGTGATTTTTACTGCTGCACTAATTCACCCCCCCCCCCCCTCCTTAGTGTTGATCCCGACTCTCGATCCTAACAATTGGTATTAGAGCCTCTCGATTTCTTAGTTGGTTTAACACCCAAGAGAAATGACTCTTTTCGGCTCTCTCTCATTCATCCTCCCTTTTTTAAAGGGACGGACTAGACTTATTGGAAAACTCAAATGAGAGTTTTCTTGCTTTCATTAAATTTCGATTTATGACACATAGTTGAAAATGGATTTGAAATGTCTTCTCTTCTAAAGAACAATTGGAATGATTTGGAGAAGAAGATGTTTTCTCTAAATGCAAAGGCTATGAATGCCTTATTTTGCGCCTTAGACAAAAACAAGTTTAATCGGGTTTCTACGTGTGAAACGACTTTCAACATTTGGCATATTCTTGAAACCACTCACAAAGGCACAAGTAGATTAAAAGATTCGAAAATCAACTTTTTAATGCATGATTTTGAACTTTTTCGAATGAAACCAAACGAAACCATTGGAGACATGTGCACCCGTTTTATGGATGTCATCAATAGTTTAAAAGCACTTGGTAGAAGTTTTTCGGATTTTGAACTCATTAATAAGATTTTACGACCGCTTTCAAAAAATTAGGATTCGAAAATAACGACAATACAAGAATCAAAGGACTTGAACCATTTTTCAATTGAAGAACTAATTGATTCATTGATCACATATGAAATGACGTGCAATGCACGTGAAGAACTTGAGAACCACATTCCAAAGAACAGGAAGGATTTAGGACATAGAACAATTGAAGACCACTCGAGTATAAGCTCAAGTGATGGTGAACTTGAAATACAAATGAAATTTAAAAAGTTCATAAAATAAAAATTAAAAGTAAAAAGAACGGAACTACTTGCTTTGAACGCAAGAAGAAGAACACAAATTGGGATGAATCGAGCTTCTCCGAATACGAGGAGAAAATCAACAAAGACAAAGTGACAAACTATGCCTTAACGGCTTTTGACGTTGAGGTAATCAAAATGCCTTTAGTTTATTTTAAAATTACATAATGCTTCTCATGACTTATTTTTAATTTAGTTTTAATTTAGTTTAATAAAATTAATTTTTTTAATTACATGTTTAATGAAAATATAAAAATAAAATTGGATCATGCTTACCTTTCCATTGATTTTAAAAATAATCTAAAAAATACATATTTTATGATAAATAAATAAAATAATTTTGATTGAAAATATAAAATTATGCTTGATAATTTAATGCATAATGATCATGTTTAATGAGTTTATCCTTTGAAATGATGCATGATGATTTTTGAGATTTATGAATTATCAATTTTTATGTTAATGAACGTGGCCTTTTTAGCTTTAAACTATGATGCATGTTTTTATACAAACACTTGAGCATATTGATTTGAAAGCATGTTTAATGGTTTTATAATTCATGATGAATCTTGCAATTTACGGATTATCGATCTTTACCATAATGAAAGTGCCTTATTGATCTTTATTGTAATAAATCTTGCACTTTTAGTTTTAAAAATGATACATGTTTTTATTTGGCATAAATGGAATAAAATCATATGAATTGAGACAACTAAAAAGAGAAAATTATTTTTTGAAAAATATTTTTCTCTATCTTATTGATTTTGATGACTCCATTTGTATCATTTTTATGAATCTTTTGGACTTTGAAAATAATTTTGATGATTTAAATTTGAATAAATTTTTATCCAAATCATGATCTTGATTCCTTGATATTTACAAATTAAGATTTATTATGAATCAAGATTTTTCATTAATCATTCTCCTATAATTGTTCTTGGTATTTCATTTAAGAGGGGATTTAATATATGAATCATGTCTTTTGGTATTTACATGATCTTATTTCTCATGATTTATTTTTGTATAACTCCTTGTGTTCATCACCCAATTAATTTTTCTTGATGAGATAAAATGAACGTGATGAAATAAAAATATGCATGAAACATGGGATAAAATATAATTTGACATTTAGATACCATCATGATTTAAAATACTATGATTTGTTGCTAAAATGATGTATGTTTGGTATCATGAATATTTTAAATGATGAATGTTTGGTATCATGATCAAAATTTTGATAAATGCTTAAAAATTTTAATGTCTTAGTATCATGTATGATATGATCATAATAATGATTGATTTATTTTATCATGAAAAATGAAATGTATGGTTTTGAAATTATATATGTTTTAATTTAAAAATATAATGATGCATAAATAAGATTGATACTTACCTTTGTCATGATTTAGAAATTGATGTAAAGGGATAAAGAGATGCAAAATTGTATTCTTCCTGTCTTTTTGCCAATGACAAAGGGGGAGAAAGAGTTGCTAATGTGCACATCTCAAAGAGAAAGATACTAGCTTGCACAATTCAAGAATGAAATAAAATTTGCTAACTTGCACATCGCAAAGAAAAACAATAGTTGCTAGTTTACACATCATAAAGAGAAGCAAAAAGTTTGTTTATCTCAAAAGATGCAAAACTTTACCAACTTTTATACGTGTAAAATTTGCTAGCTCACAAATTGTAAGGAGAAAAACTTACAACGCGCACATTGTAAAAGAAAAGCAAATATGCCAACATGCACATCTTTAAATTTGCTAGCTTTTATGTTGTAAAACTTGTATATCTAAAACTTGATAGCTTGCATGTTGTAATACTTGCTAAATTTTCTAGCTTCAAATTGCATAATGATAAAACTTGATATTATGTTTTTCATGACTTGAATTTGTTTGTCTAAAACACATAAGAATTGGACTTCTCCTTTTTGTTGATGACAAAGGGAGAGAAGTATATTGATGTTATGCATGATTTTATCATGACATGTTTGCTTGGATTTTTGAATCCAAGAGTCTCTATCAATACGGCATATTGATAGGGGGAGTTTGTTTAAACTTTGGGAGTTAAGATTAACTCCGTCATCAATTGGTTGTCATCATAAAAAAGGGAGAGATTGTTGAATCTCGTATTTTGATGATGAAACCAATTGATAATTGTTTATGATTTTAATCTGCATTTTGAGTGACGCATGATGCTTCGATCAGGATGAGATAATTAAAGCAGGAAGAATCATGTTGGGCCGGAGGAAAATATGTCAGAAGATTGGAAGTCGGGCTGGAGGATCGGTCGACGTATCAACAGAAGGCTTCCGGCCATGGATTCGGGCATCGGGCCAAGAAGAGCGGATATTGCACCAAGGATATTGGAGTTGCGGAGTCAACTGGCCGATTGGGCAATAGGCCGCAAGAGAGGATGATGCGCCGAAGAATCGGATGAAGCATCGAGGGACCAATGACATGTCGGACAACATGGTTAATGCTTAGTATTAATTGTCTAGATCGAATTATGTTTCTACATGTGCAGGATTAACTACAATAGCAAAGCATGAGGCAAAATAAAGTCCCAAAGTCAAGGACGCGACTTCGTTGGGAGTTTGAGAGTTCGTCGGAAGGAAACCAGTCGAGAAGTCTCGGAGCTTCCCAGAGAAGCTCATCGAAACTCACTAAGAAGATCATCGTGAAGTCCAGGAGCTTGCCGGGAGTCCACCGGAACATTGCCGAGAGATCGTCAGAAGTTCATTGGAAGATCGCCGGAAGCTCGTCGGAAGAATAGACTTACGAACTTGTTTAGCTCAGATTATGTCTTAGATTTCATAGTTAGCATGTAATTGAGTTTGAATTTGAGCCAACCCAATTAGGGGCTAGCTAGGCCCATATAAGGACTGTGTTGGGCCCAATGAGAGGCCCAAACAGTGCCCCAAGAAGTCTCACCGTCATGGTACAGTCTTCGAGACTATGTCAGGCGGTGGTACTGCCAATCTGGGCGGTTGTACCGCCCCTGGCAGGGTGCTAGGCGGTGGTACCACCAGTTTGGGCGGTGGTACCACCCAGCACTGCCCCCCAGGTGGTGGTACCGCTAGACTGGGTGATGGTACTGCCCAGGGTAGTGTTAGTGTTAGATTGACACTAGGTGGTGGTACCGCTCAGTACAGGCGGTGGTACCGCTCGTGCCCGAGAACCCGGGATGGGAAAGTTTTAGGCTCCAAGTTTGAATCAACTTTGAAGCCTATAAATACTCCTCTCATCCCTGGTTAAAGCAAACAATCACAGAGAGTTTAAAAAGTGAAGAATTGCTGTAGAAATATCTTGTGAGAATCATCCTCTAGTCTAAGTGTTAGAATTCTATTTAAAGAGGAGAGTGAGTGCTTATAAGGGTTCTCTCCTAAACCCAGTAAAAGGAGAAAAGAGGTGTAAAAGGTAGTTAGTCTTCGCCTATTGAAGGAAGACCGTGAGTGGATGCTGGTGGCCTCGACGGAAGAGGAATCAAAGGAGTGGATATAGGTCACGACGACCGAACCACTATAAACTGTCGTGTTCTTTGGTTTGCATTTCATTCTTGCTATTACCTTACTGCAAACTTCCTTGAGTACTTACTACCTTCAATTCATTACATACGCTTTCAAGTTAAGTTTCCGAGGAATCAGTTTTCAACGTACGAAGGTTTTTGAAGACATGATTTTTACCGCTGCACTAATTCATCCCCCCCCCCTCTTAGTGTCGACCCCGACTCACAATCCTAACTTGGAATACATTTGAAATGTGAATTGAGAACCCAATGCACATTTCAAATGTAATTAGTGTTTGATGAGTGTTTTTATATTTAGTTTGGATGCTACATTGCAAATGCTTAAATGTTGGTGCTACCTCCAAGTAGCATTAATATTTCAACATTTGTGGGATACTAATATATATTTTTTAAATTTCTAAAATACTCCATGATATTATCTAAAATCATAAAATTATCAATATAATTTAGTGAGAAACTAACATGATGTATGTATTCTATAGTATAGAATTTTATTTATTTATTTATTTTAAAGATTATTTTATATTTATTTATATGATTATATTTTTTATTTACGATATATCTAGGTCATATGAATTATTTTGTAAGATTGCATACATTCATTTATTAATTAATTTATTTACTTACTAATTTATAATAAAACATATGTATTTATTTTTGAAGAAATATTTAAAATATTAGAAGGGTAAATTTGTCACATAATATTCAATGAACTTTTAAAATATAATTTTACCAAACAACATTTATGTCCATGCATGTTTAAAATGCAACTTTCATTTATTGTTTACTGAACACTTGTAACATTTCACAAAGGTCTCTTCTCCAAATGTTTATTAAAAACACAAACGTATTCCTAAATGTGACCTAAGATTTTTGTTTGAAGATTCATTCGGTATTATCCGTCGTGTAGGAACGATCATTAAGTAATTTGACTAATCTCTTTTAATGAACAAAGTGTTAGGATCGGAGCGGCACTAAGAGGGGGGGTGAATTAGTGCAGCGGTGAAGTGCGATAAACTTTTCACGATTTAAACACTTTTCGAAAACTTCGTACGATAAAAGCAACGTTTTCGTTTAAAACCGTTTCGATTGCGTTTTAACTTGAAGAGATAAGTAAGACGGAGACAAAGTAGTATAGCATTAAAGTGCAAATCGTTTGCAGTAATATAAATGACAATAAGTAAATGCAAACCAGAGATTACGCCGATTTTACAGTGGTTCGGTCAAATGACTTACATCCACTTGCGAGGCCCCTCTTCGATGAGGCTCCCACCTTCCACTAACAAATCTCTTGAAAGGGAAGGGTAAATACCCCTCTTACAACTTTTACAAGCGGTTCACTCTCTTACATATTTTCAGCAAGAAAGAAGGAGGTGAACACTAGCAAATTGATAACAAGACTAGCAAAGACTCTTCTAAGACTTTTCTCTCAATCACTTGCTGCTCAAAAAGTTGTCTTCTCAGCTGAGACTTGAGGGGTATTTATAGGCCTCAAGAGGATTCAAATTTGGGCTCCAAAAATTTGAATTCTCTTATGTTCCCGATGCTGGCGGTGCCACCGCCCAGCCAAGCGGTGCCACCGCTCAGCGCTCGGGTGCTGGGCGGTGCAACCGCCCAGCCCAGGAGGTGTCACCGCCCAGCCTAGGCGGTGCCACCGCCTAGGCCAATTCAGCTCACTGGTTGGGCTCCAAACTTGGCCCAAACCAGTCCGAACTCGGGCCCAATTGGCCCCTACTTGGGTTATAAGATTAACACCTAATCCTAACCCTAATTAACATGCTAACTATGAATTTAAAGACATTTTCTAAGCTATTACAAAGTCCGTAAGTCAAGACTTTTTTCGGCTAGCTTCCGGCGAACTTCCGACGATTTTCCGATAAACTCTTGGAAACCATTCTACGGACTCCCGGCAAGCTCCTAGACTTCACGATTTGATCTTGGCGAGTTCCAACGAGCTTCTTTGGCAAGCTCCGATCTTTCTTGGAGAGCTCCACGAACTTCCAACGAACCTTCCGGCGAGCTTCCGAAAAACCCTTTGGCAAGCTCCCTACTCATTCTCGGCTAGTTCCGGCAGCATTCCCGATGAACCTTCGGACTTCCGTCGAACTCTCGAACTCCCAACGAATCCTTCGCGCTTGACTCCGATACTTTATTTCGCTTTATGTCTTCATCATTATCGTAGTTAATCCTGCACACACAAACCAAAACTCAACTCCGATCTAGACAATTATTACAACGCAAATTGACATTCTGTTGCCCGGCACGTCATTGGTTGGCGCTTCGTCCGATTCTTCGGTGCATCGTCCTCTCTTGCGGCTTGTTGCCCAATCGGCGGTTGACCTCCGCAACCCCGATATCCTTGCACAATTTCGCTCTCCTTGGCCCGATGCCCGACATCCGAAGCATTCAGCCATCCAATATCCTGACGTGATCTCTTTCGGCGCAACGTCAATTCCTCCTGCGTCAACTGTCTAAACCTGATCGAGTAGACCTGCATCGCTCAAAATGCAGTTTAAATCATAAACACATATCAAGTGATTTCATCATCAAAATACGAGATTCAACAATCTTCCCCTTTTTGATGATGACAACCACTTGATGATGGAGTTAACCTTAACTCCCAGAGTTTAAACAAACTCCCCCTATCAATATGCCATATTGATAGAACCTTGAATTCAAATTGAATTCAAGTCATTGCAATTTTCATCATGAATACTTGCAACACATCATCATGAACATATGCATAAACTTATGCATATCATGTCATCAACATACTTCTCCCCCTTTGTCATCAACAAAAAGGAGAAGTACAACTATTCTTTGTGTTTGTAATATAAGTTCAACTCATTGCATGAAAAACATAATATTAAGTTTTATCATCATACTGTTTTGAAGCTAGAAAATTTAGCAAGTAATGCATCATGCTTAAGACATTCAAGCTATCAAGTTTTAGATATGTAAGTTTTACAGCATACAAGATAGCACTTTTGGTAATGTTCAAGATAGTAAGTTCTACATCATGCAAGCTAGCAATATTGAGATATTCAAGAAAGCAACTCTTGCTTCTTGAAATATGCAAATTTGTCAAGTTTTGTTAGATGTGCAAGTTAGCAATTTTTGCCTCTTAAGATAGGAAAGATAGCACATTTGCTTCTTTTGAGATAGCAACTTTTTGCTTCTCTTTAGACTACAAGCTAGCAATTTTTACGATATGTAAGTTTCATAATATACAAGCTAGGAAAAATTTCGAAAGCAAATGCAAGATAGCTTTCTTGTGTAAGCTCATAATTCTTGCTTCCTATTGTAATGTGCAAGTTGCAAGTTTTGCTTCTTGAGATAGGCAAGATAGCACTTTTGCAATTTTTGTTTCTTAAGATAGGCAAGCTTGTGATGTTCAAAATAACAAGCTCTTTCTTCTAGAAGTGTCATTTTTGCTTTCTTTGCAAAGTGTAAGCTAGCAAAATGTTTGAAAAAGTGATCAAGTTTTGCAACATACAAGCTAGCAAAAATGCCAAACTAGCAAGAGATAATGTTTTACATGAGGCAAGCAAACAATTTGGCAAATGTTACATTTGCATCTTCTCTTTTGAGAAGTGTAATTTTTGCTTTCATCTTGAATTGTGCAAGCTAGTTAGTTTGCCTCTTTTCATGATGTCCACGCTAGAAATTCTTGCTCCCCCTTTGTCATTGTCAAAAAGAAGGGAAGACCCTTATATCAATTTTCATATTATGACAAAGGTAAGTATCATTCTTATTTGTGCATCATTATATATTCAAATTAAAACATACACAATTTCAATAACCCTATTTTTCATGCACGATACCGAAAAATAAATCAATCATCATTAATAAGCATATCATACATGATACTCAAATATTAAAAGTTTCAAGCATTTATCAACATGTTGATCATGATACCAAACATTCATCATTTAAAGCATTTCAATCATTGTTTCAATCATTACTATAACTCATCATGCACAAAATGTAAAATCATCTAATATGATACAAACATTTATTTTCAAAATGTTTATCACTATTTTCATGTATGATAATAAAGTATTCATGATGCATATATCATCACAATACAAAGCAATTGCATGCATAATTTCAAATTATAAATATTTCAAATCATGAAGATATTAACTTGTCAAATTTCATCCGATCATTCATGATTATAACTTTTCATTTGTATACATCAAAATAATATCAAGAGTATTTCATGCATAATTTTAATCACCACATAAGGAATATCAAGAAGAAAGTAATTGGGTGATGCGATAAACATTTCATGAATACAAGGAATTGTATAAAAATCATATCATGAAGGATTAGAACATATGAATACCAAAAGGCATGATTTCTTTTTGAAAAACCTACTCATAAATAATCAAAAGAAAATCTTAGGAGATCGATTAATGAAAAAATCTTGATTCATAATAAATCTTAATTTGTAAATATCACGGAATCAAGATCATGATTTTGAATAAAACTCATTCAAATTCAAATCATCCAAATCATCAAAATCTCAACATTTCTTTCAAGAGATTCAAAATGGCATAGATAGTTTTATTGGTCTCTTAGGTAGAAATCAATAAGATAGAGGATTACATTTCATTTTTATAAATTTCTATTCATGTGATTTGCTTCTTATGAGCATGCGTTAGTCTTTATATGCCAAATCAATATAAGCATTAAAGTTCAAGATGTAAAGGCAAAATCTTATAAGACAACTCATTTATAAAATATTCATCATGTTTATTTTCATGAGATTCATAAGATTGGTAAAATAAATTCATTAATCTTAATAGAATATAAAATTCATTTCCATTTCATACAATTGATTTCATGTTTCAAGTCTTTTTGTGAAAACATTGTATCATCATTTAAAGTCAAAACATAAGTTTCGTCATAAAGCCGTCAAGACCAAACACATAAAAAATAAAAAATCATGATATCACATCTATCATCAAAAGACTATCAAGAAATTCATACATAGATGTACATGCACTATGTCATCTTAATATGTCATGAGAATGTCATCTTAATTCGTCATAAAAATGATTAAACCAAAAACATGTTAATCCAAAATGAGAGTATCAAATCAACATTTACTTCAAAAACTCATGCATGACATAAAATCATCAAAATACACATGCATGGATTAATCCTAAGCATTATCACATATCATATAACTATAATCCATAATGTTGCATACATCATTCAACATTTCAAAACATAACATGCATGAAACCTTAGCAATATACTTTTCATTGATCAAATTTTTAATTTTTTCAAAGATGCTAAAAAAGAAAAACATGATATAATTTTTGAAAAATAATTTTTTTTATTTCCTATTCCTACTATCTAAATTAAGAACTCATGAAAAACTTCAAGTAATTTCAAAATAATTCAAGAGAGTTGAGTTACTTACCTTGTAGTCGAAGCCCGTCAAAGCCCAATTCACCGTTTCACCTTTGGAAGTTCTTGATTCATCCTTGGGTGTCTTCCTTTTCTTTGGCCTCTTCCTCCATTCAAGTTCATTGTTTATTTTAGATTTTTGTTTAATGAACTTATTAAGAGTTGGTGTTCGAAGTTCAAGTTCATCATTGTCCTCATCACTTGAGTCATCGCTCAAGTGGTATTCATTTGTCCGAGGTTCCAAATCCTTCCTGTTCTTTGGAAGGTGGTTCAAGTGTTCATTGTGTTCATCATGTGCATTGCGCACCATTTCTATTGTAATTAATGAGCCAATAAGTTTTTCAAGTGGAAAAATATTTAAATCTTTTGTTTCTTGTATTGCCATTACTTTTGATTCCCAAGCTTTAGAAAGTGATCGTAAAACTTTACTAACAAGTTCAAAATTCGAGAAACATTTGCCAAGAGCTTGTAAACCATTGACGACATCCGTGAAATGGGTGTACATGTCAACAATGGTTTCGCTCGGCTTCATTTGAAAAAGCTCGAAATCATGCATTAAAATGTTGATTTTCGAATCTTTAACTCTAGAAGTGCCTTCGTGTGTGATTTCAAGAGTGTGCCATATGTCGAAAGCCGTTTCGCATAAAGAAACCCGATTGAACTCATTTTTGTCCAAAGCACAAAATAAGGCATTCATAGCCTTTGCATTTAAAGAAAACATCTTCTTCTCCAAATCATTCCATTGGTTCATTGGAAGAGAAGACATTTCAAATCTATTTTCGACTATGTGCCATAAATTCAAATCCAAAGAAAGTAAGAAAACTCTCATTCGAGTTTTCTAATAAGTGTAGTCTGTCCCATTGAAAAAGGGAGGACAAACGAGAGAGTAACCCTCTTGAAAGCCGTAAAGAGCCATTTCTATTTGGGTGTTAAACCAAGGTAGAAAAACCTGGCTCTGATACCAATTGTTAGGATCGGAGCGGCACTAAGAGGGGGGGTGAATTAGTGCAGCGGTGAAGTGCGATAAACTTTTCACGATTTAAACACCTTTCGGAAACTTCGTACGATAAAAGCAACGTTTTCGTTTAAAACCGTTTCGATTGCGTTTTAACTTGAAGAGATAAGTAAGACGGAGACAAAGCAGTATAGCATTAAAGTGCAAATCGTTTGAAGTAATATAAATGACAATAAGTAAATGCAAACCAGAGATTACGCCGATTTTACAGTGGTTCGGTCAAATGACCTACATCCACTTGCGAGGCCCCTCTTCGATGAGGCTCCCACCTTCCACTAGCAAATCTCTTGAAAGGGAAGGGTAAATACCCCTCTTACAACTTTTACAAGCGGTTCACTCTCTTACATATTTTCAGCAAGAAAGAAGGAGGTGAACACTAGCAAATTGATAACAAGACTAGCAAAGACTCTTCTAAGACTTTTCTCTCAATCACTTGCTGCTCAAAAAGTTGTCTTCTCAGCTGAGACTTGAGGGGTATTTATAGGCCTCAAGAGGATTCAAATTTGGGCTCCAAAAATTTGAATTCTCTTATGTTCCCGATGCTGGCGGTGCCACCGCCCAGCCAAGCGGTGCCACCGCCCAGCGCTCGGGTGCTGGGCGGTGCAACTGCCCAGCCCAGGAGGTGTCACCGCCCAGCTCTCGGGTGCTGGGCGGTGCCACCGCCTAGGCCAATTCAGCTCACTGGTTGGGCTCCAAACTTGGCCCAAACCAGTCCGAACTCGGGCCCAATTGGCCCCTACTTGGGTTATAAGATTAACACCTAATCCTAACCATAATTAACATGCTAACTATGAATTTAAAGACATTTTCTAAGCTATTACAAAGTCCGTAAGTCAAGACTTCTTTCGGCGAGCTTCCGGCGAACTTCCGACGATTTTTCGATAAACTCTTGGAAACCATTCTGCGGACTCCCGGCAAGCTCCTAGACTTCACGATTTGATCTTGGAGAGTTCCAACGAGCTTCTTCGGCAAGCTCCGATCTTTCTTGGAAAGCTCCGCGAACTTCCAACGAACCTTCCGGCGAGCTTCCGAAAAACCCTTCGGCAAGCTCCCTACTCATTCTCGGCTAGTTCCGGCAGCATTCCCGACGAACCTTCGGACTTCCGTCGAACTCTCAAACTCCCAACGAATCCTTCGCGCTTGACTCCGATACTTTATTTCGCTTTATGTCTTCATCATTATCATAGTTAATCCTGCACACACAAACCAAAACTCAACTCCGATCTAGACAATTATTACAACGCGAATTGACATTCTGTTGCCCGGCACGTCATTGGTTGGCGCTTCGTCCGATTCTTCGGTGCATCGTCCTCTCTTGCGGCTTGTTGCCCAATCGGCGGTTGACCTCCGCAACCCCGATATCCTTGGCGCAATTTCGCTCTCCTTGGCCCGATGCCCGACATCCGAAGCATTCAGCCATCCAATATCCTGACGTGATCTCTTTCGGTGAAACGTCAATTCCTCCTACGTCAACTGTCTAAACCTGATCGAGTAGACCTGCATCGCTCAAAATGCAGTTTAAATCATAAACACATATCAAGTGGTTTCATCATCAAAATACGAGATTCAACACAAAGCAACATAACAAAATAAAAGATAAATTAAAGAGGAGAAAATATATTAATCATTGAATTAATAAATGAATTAGGATTGTTTAGAATTTTATTTACTCAGCATAAAATCCTATATTTTATCACAAGAGATAGATTCTTTCATAAAATGAATTAGGATTGTTTAATAATTTGACTAATCTGCTTTTAATGAACAAAGCAGCATAACAACATGACTAATCTCTTGTGAAAGTGTATTATCACAAGAGATAGATTCTTTCATAAAGATAGTTAATATAGCTACCAATAATATATTTTATAAAATTTTAAGTTTTTAAAAACATTTATAACAATCCCCCATAAAGACTCAAAATTTTTAAATATAAAAATATTTAAATTAATAAACAAAAAAGAAAATAACAAAGTGTTGCTTGATGCTTATAATATATAGTCACTCAAATATTTTATAAAGTTTGAATTTCGCATCATGCCAACAACTTCCATAGCAAGAAATGGAGTGAATCAAATCTTGAGTTACTTTATTCTTTATCCAAATTTTTACTATTACACGGTGCAAATGATTAGTCATGGTATTGCATATTAATGGTCATGTGTAAAAAATCTTAATCATTCAGAGGAGCTTGTGTGAACGAATTCTTTAGTTATGATCGTACATGCTCTTATATAGGAGAGACTTCAATAGGGATACATAGAGTCAAATATCGTAAAAAATAACATCTCAAATCTCTTTTAAGGTTATATACTTCTTATACCTCTGTAGGAGTAACGAGTAATCACCATAGTGGTAGATGTTAAAGTTCAATTTCATTTATGCACTAATATGTTTTTTATATTTTTATATTCTCTTTGGCCAATCCATTAACTTGTTATCATATTCAACTCTTCTAAGGGATTGCTTGTTGTTATCATTTTTTTTTAATATTTATTTTTTTTAACAATAGCTTATTATAGAGGTTAGGTTCTCAATATTAAAATAATCATTCTAAGCTAATATATCCCTTTAATAATTTTAGGACTTAGTCCTTTGTTAGGATCAAGGGCGCACTAAGAGAGGGGGTGAATTAGTGCAGCGGAAAACTTATGCGATTTTAGAAAATATTTCGTACATTCGAAGGAAATCGATTCGGAAAGATAATTACTTTAAAACATAAGAAAGCATAAGTGTAGTGAAAGCAAGATGAGGAGAAAAAGTACTTTGCTATAAAATAATTTACAATTAAAGAAGATTGCTCAAAACGAAATGCAAACTAGATTTAGAGTGGTTTGGTCAATCGTGACATACATCCACTTTCGGCTTCCTCCTTCGACGAGGTCACTGGCGTCCACTAGAGGCCTTCCTTCAATAGGCAAAGGCCAACTACCTTTTATAGCTTTTCTCCTTTTGCCGGGTTTAGGAGACAACCCTTACAAGTTTCACTCCTCTCTTGAATGATCTCCACACTTAGAAAAGGAGGAAAACTCTAGCACTTTTACAACACTTTAAGGCTCAAAGAACTCAAGATTTACTAATAGGTTTTGTGCCTTTTCTTGCAGGAAAGGGTGGGGTTTTTATAGGCCCCAATGGCTTTAAAAAATGGAGCATAAAAGTGTCTAATCCCGGATTTCCGGGGTTCTAGCGATACCACCGCCATTACTGGGCGGTACTACCACTTGACATCTGCCATTGGGAGGTACTACCGCCTGACATCTGCCATTAGGCGGTACTACCACTCAGTTTGGGTGGTACTACCGCTTGGTAGAGCTCGGAGACCGAGCTCTGGTGGTACCACCGCTTGATAGGGGTGGTACCACTGTTGGCAGTAATAACTGCCGGCGGTACTACCAGCTGACAGGGGTGGTACCATCCCCCAGAATTCCTAGGAGACCGAGTCTCCCAAGCGGTGCCACCACCGACCGGGAATTCTGGGTCCTAGTTGGGCCTTGAATCCGGCCCAAACCAGCCCAACTTAGGGCCCAATTAGCCCATAATTAAGTTAGTGGTTTACCTCCCAATGCTAACTTAATTTACACTCTAACTATGATAATTAAGACTTGATTACTGCATCTCATGTTCCGATGTGTCAATCGCACTTCTGGCGAGCTTCCGACGTACTTCCGGCGAACATCCGACGAACTCTCGGCAATGCTCTAGCGGACTCTCGGCAAGCTCTTGGACTTTGCGATGATCTTCTTGGTGAGTTTTGATGAGCTTCTATGGCAAGCTCCTGGACTTCTCGGTTGGTTACTATAGAACTTCCGACGAACATCCGGACTTCCGATGAACTCTCGAACAACCAACGTGATCTCGATCTTGACTCTAGCACAACACCTGCTTTAAGTCTTACTGCCATCGTAGTTATTCCTATACACTTTTCTCAACAAACATATTAGATCAAACAAATTATAATTGACTTCATCATCAAAATCCGATATTCAACAATCTCCCCCTTTTTGATGATGACAATCAATTGATTACGGAGTTAACCTTAACTCCCCTATCTATATGCTATACTTGAGAAAAGTCATTCTTGAATTCAAAACCTTTGAATTCAAGAGACATATTGATAAGTTAAGTTTATTTTAACTTATTAATACTCACATTATGATTCCTATCATGATCTAACATGATGTCAAAGAATGACATCCATTTTCAAGTCTTATATTTCAAATAATGAAGGATAACAAACATAACAATTCATCATTCTAAGATATCAATTTGTAAAATTGTAAGTTAAGCTCTAGATATCTTATCATAATTAAGAAAAGTTAACATGCAACCTTTTCAAGTATAAAATTACATACATTTATCATCAATAAATTACATACATTTATCATCAATTTATCATATTTTGATATTATTTCTCCCCCTTTATCATCAACAAAAAGGAGAACGATTCAACAATAAATGCAAGTGTGATAAAAATTCATGTCATATTTCAAATTATAAAGAAATTCATACAAATCATATTTCAAGCATTCATGACATGATATCATTCAAAAGTTCTCACATTAAAAGTTATAAATATTTAACGAGATGGCTTCCATCAACTTCTTCCTTTTTATTTTTCATTAAAACTTCGCATGAAGGAGAAAAGTAAGGAGGAAAAACCATTGAGAACCAGCTTTGAATGAAGTTAAAAATGATAAAAGAGTTTCATTAAATCATGCTTCATTTTTCACAAGGATCAAGATATTCATATGAAATTAAATCCTCATTCTTGCAAGTGTTCATAAAAAAAAAAAAAAATTCCTTCATTAAGAAGGAATTCATGTGAAAGAATCATCATTTCAAATCCATTTCTCAATAAAAATTTACAAGAGAGAAATCCGAGAGATACATTTGTCAATGAAATCCATGAATCAAACATCAAGATATGTATAAATACTTTATGCATTTATAAAATATTTTGTTATAGCTTTTCATCACTACTTGCATGAGGTAATATCATTAGTGTTTTGTAGTACCCAAAGATTAAGAATCCGATGTATGATTAAAACTTCTCAATATTCAATAGAAATCATAATCATTAAAGTAAACTTCATGCTATTGCATCATTGTATGATAACATGCTTATAATCATAGAAACTTTTAGCATCAAGGCACAAAATTTTCAACATCAAAGTAAACATGTTATTTAACCACACAACCTTATCATCATGCAAGATTTGCATCATAAAATTATTAGCACAGAATTTAAATGAGTGTCAAAGAATCAAGAAGGTCCGAAAATGAAATTTAACAAGTTCACGCATTCCGACATATTAACATTCCTAACTCTATTATAATAAAATCAAATTGTTCTTCACTTAAAGGCTTTGTAAAAATATCGGCTAATTGATGTTTTATATCAATAAACTCTAAGATTATATCATGATTAGTGATATGATCTCGTATAAAGTGATGCCTAATGTCAATATGTTTTGTTCTAGAGTGTTGAATGAGATTCTTTGTTAAATATATTGCACTTGTGTTATCACATTTTATGGGGATATTTTTAAGATGAATCTTATAATCCTCTAAAGTATTTTTCATCCACACAACTTGTGCACAGTATGCACTGGCTGCAATGTACTTGGCTTCGGTTGTAGATAGTGCAACCGAATTTTGTTTCTTGGAAGTCCAAGAAACAAGTGCTTGTCTTAAAAATTGACATGTTCCTGAAGTACTTTTTCTATCTAGTCTACATCCAGCAAAATCCATATCAGCATAAGCAATTAGCTTAAAGTTTTCAGATTTTGGATAGCATAATCCTAGATTTATGGTTCCTTTAAGATATCGAAGTATTCTCTTAACTACTTTAAAATAAGATATCTTAGGATTAGATTGAAACCTAACACAAAGTCGTACACTAAACATGATATCTGGTCTAGTTGCGGTGATGTAAAGTAAGCTTCCTATCATACCCTTATAAGCTTTTTGATCAAAGCTTTCTCCACTTTCATCAATTTCTAACTTAGTGGAGGTGCTCATAGAAGTATTGATAGCCTTTGAGCTATCCATATTAAATATTTTTAGTAAATCTAAGGCATATTTTATTTGACTAAGAAATATACCATTACTTAATTGTTTGATTTGTAAGCCCAAAAAGGAGGTTAATTCCCCCGTTAAACTCATTTCAAATTCAAGACTCATACTTTTAGCAAATGATTCACAAAGAGATTCATTCGTAGAACTGAAAATGATATCATCAACATAAATTTGAACAATAAAAAAATAATTTTTAAAATTTTTGATAAACAATGTAGTATCGACCTTGCCATTAGAGAAATTATTTTCAATAAGAAATGAATTAAGTCTCTCATACCAAGCCCTTGGGGCTTATTTTAAACCATAGAGAGCTTTAGTCAATTCAAACACATGATTAGGGAGATTATCATTCTCAAATCTGAGAGGTTGTTCAATATAAACTTATTTAAAAATAAAGCCATTAAGAAAATCACTTTTAACATCCATTTGAAATAACTTAAAATTATTACTACTAGTATAGATAAGGAGCATCCTTATGGCTTCTAATCATATAGGAATGAAGGTTTCATCTTACTTGTTTATAACCATGATACTAGATTCATCTTGCTTGTTTCTAAATACCCATTTAGTACCAATAACTAAATGGTCATTTGACCTAGGAACGAGCTTCAACACCTCATTTCTTTCAAATTGATTTAACTCATCTTGCATGACGATAATCCTTGAATCATCTTTTATGGCTTCGTTAATACATTTAGGTTCAATCTGGGAGAGAAAAGCGGTATTGGCACAAAAATTCTTAAGAGAAGAACGAGTTTGAACCCCTTTAGATATGTCTCCTATGATTAGCTCCTTGGGATGAGCATCTACATACTTCTAATTCTTGGGTAAGGATGTTTTAGAAGTAGATGCATCCAAGTTGCTAGATGGAGAAAGTGTTTCATTTAAATTCAAAGCATCAAAATTAACATCATTATCAAAATCATTTTTCTTAATTTCGAAAACCTCTTTAAAAATAACATGAATGGATTCTTCTATAATCAAAGTTTTTTTATTAAAGATATGAAATGCTTTTGAAATAGAAGAATAGCTAAGAAAAATTTCTTTATCGGATTTAGCATCAAATTTTTCTAAAGCATCTTTTTCATTCAAGGTAAAATACTTACATCCAAAAACATTAAAATATGAAATATTGGGTTTTTTGTTGTTCCACAACTCAAGGAGTTTTGGTGAGTAAGGGTCTTACTAAAACTTTATTCATGATATAGCATATCGTGTTTACGGCTTCGGCCCAAAAATATTTGGGTAGGCTATGTTCATTTAACATGATTCTTGTCATTTCTTGTAAGTTTCTATTCTTTTTTTCTACTACTCTATTTTATTGAGGATTTCTTGGAGTAGAGAAGTTGTAGTTATATTCATTAGATTCACAAAATTCTTGGAAATCACGGTTTTGAAATTCACCACCATGATTACTTCGATTTGACGAAATCATAGAACCCTTTTCATTTTGAACAAGTTTACAAAACTTAGAGAAATACCTAAAGCATTCACTTTTGTGTACCAAAAAATAAGTCCATGTGTATCTACTATAATCATCCACAATGACAAATGTGTATTTGCCACCTCCTAGGCTTGATGTAGCAATTGGTCCGAACAAGTCCATATGGATCAATTGCAAAGGTCTAGAAGTGCTTATTTGGTTCTTAGGTTTGAAGCTGCCTTTTATTTATTATCCTAGTTGACAAGCATCACACACATTATCTTTGATGAACTTGATATGAGGAATTCCTCTAACAAGTTCTTTTGATGAAATTTGGGTGATTAGTTTTATGCTAGTATGACCTAATCTCATATGCCAAAGCCAAGCATCATCATTCAAAATCGAAAAACACATTTCATTACAAGGATCATTAATGTCAATGGTGTATACATTATTTTATTTTAGTACAATCATATATGTGTTTTTGTGTGGTTTCTCAATGATACAAGCATTAGATTCTAATTTAATAATATATTCTTTATCACATAATTGACTAATGCTCAAGAGGTTATGCTTTAAGCCACCAACTAACGATACATCTTCAATAAAGAAGTTGGATTTGTTACCAATGGTTCCTTTGCCAATGATTTTACCCTTTTGTTATCTCCAAAGGTGACATATCCTTCGTCTATGCTAGTGAGCTTAGAGAATTGAGATGAATCTCTAGTCATATGCCTTAAGCATCCACTATCAAGGTACCATCTCTTACTCCTAGCTTGTGATGGTATATTTTTCTACAAAAAAGGATGACTTCTAGGTACCCATTTGACCTTGGGTGCCTCAAAAATTGATCTATATTGCTTATCATATTGCATTGAGTCATTTGAGATTCTTTTAGGAACCCAAATCAATTTATGTGGACTACATTTCTTAAATAGATAATGATAAGCTACATGCCCAAATTTATAACAAAAGTTGAATTTCTTTCATGGTGAAACATGCAAAGTAGGGCCTTTAACAAAGGTGGTTGGATTATGGTGAGAGCTACTCACAAATCCGATTCTGTCTTTTCTATGAACGTGACCCTTATTGGCAAGAATCATGTTCTAGGATTTACTACCAATATCAAATTTTCTAAGGTTTTCTTAAGTAGCAAGTTTTCTTTTTGAAGTAATTCTAGTTCATCACATTTTGTATAGAATGCTAAGCTATTTTCATGCTCAATCTTTACTCTATCAAAGTTGCTAATAAGAGAAGCATGTTTCTTTTTCAAAGAGTTGTACTTTTACTTAAGATTCTACATTCATCAAACAATTCATGAAAAGCACTTGAAAGCTCATCGAAAGTTAAATTTGCATCTAATGAACTTATTACCTCATCTTCAATAGCCATTAGCGCATAGTGAGCAACTTGCTCGATGTTGGTTGGCTCCTTCGGAGGCACTTGAGTCGTCCCATGTAGCTTTGAGTGCCTTCTTCTTTGGTTGCCTCCTCTTTGTTTGGGGACATTCACTCTTGAAGTGTCCCGGCTTCTTGCATTCATAGCATATTACTTAATCTTTCTTGGGTTAAAATTTATTTTTAGTATCATTTTTAAATTTATTTCTTTTTATGAATCTTTCAAACTTTCTTGTTAAGAGTGCCAAATCATCATCAAAGTTCTCATCACTTGAGTTTTCTTTCAAGTGGTATTCTTATGTTCTCAGTGTCATATCCTTCCTGTTCTTTGGAAGGGTGACCTCAAGCTCTTCATGAGCTTTACATGTCATCTCATAGGTCATTAGTTCTTCACGAGGAAAGTTATTTAAATCTTTGGCCTCTTGAATGGCCGCGACTTTAGGGTCCCAACTCTTTGGAAGGGATCTTAAAACTTTATTAAGAGCTCAAAATCTGAGAAACCTTTACCAAGTCTTTTTAGACCATTAATGACATCCATAAATCGGGTGTACATGTCTCCAATGGTCTCACTCGGTTTCATTCGAAACAACTAATCAGAATGCACCAAAAGACTAATTTTTGACTCCTTCACTCTACTAGTGACTTCATGAGTTACTTCGAGTATGTGCCAAATGTCAAAAGTCATTTCACAAATCGATACTCGATTAAACTCATTTTTATCTAATGCACAAAACAAGACATTGGAAGAGAAGACTTTTGAAAGCTATTTTCTACAATATTCCATAATTTGAAATCTATTGAAATTAGAAAGATCCTCATTCTAGTCTTCCAATATGTGTAATCCGTCCCATTGAACATGAGCGGACGTGTAATTGAATGACTCTCTAGGTTGCCGGCAAATGTCATCTCTCTTGGGTTTAAAACCAAATGAGAGTGAACTTGGCTCTGATACCAATTGTTAGGATCAAGAGTAGCACTAAGAGGGGGGGAGGGGGAATTAGTGCAGCGGAAAACTTTCGTGATTTCAAAAGTCTACGTTTCGATAAAACCGACTTCGACAAAAATCGTTTCGTAAGGAGTTTAACTTGAAAGCGTACATAAGTGTAGAGAAGACAATAAGAAGGTAATGTAGCTTGTAGTAATGAAACTTGCACAAATTAAAAAGCAAACTAGGATTTAGAGTGGTTCGGTTAACGTGACCTGCATCCACTTTTGGATTCCTCCTCCAATGAAGTCTCCGGCATCCACTAAAGGCCTTCCTTCAATAGATGAAGACCAGCCACCTCTTTTATAGCACTTTCTCCTTTTCACGGGTTTAGGAGAGAACCCTTACAAGTCTCACTCCTCTCTTGAATGATCTCAAAACTTAGAAATGAAGCAGGAGAACTCTAGCACTTGTTTACAACACTTTTACACCCCAACAACTCAAGATTATCTCAATGTTTTTCATGCCCTTGCATGCAGAAAAGGGTGGGATTTTTATAGGCCCTAATGGCTTCAAAATTGGAGCCAAAAAGTGTCACATTCCTGGAATCCGAGGTACTGATGGTACCACCGTCGTTACTGGGCGGTACTACCACCGTTGATTTGACTCTGGGCGGTACCATCGTCGAACAGGGGCAGTACCATCACCCAGATATGTCACGCCCCTCAAAAATTATCTATGATATTAAAATTTTTCATCATCAGACCAATCCAGGATCCAAACTAACGTTTGAGGACACTGAAAAACATTCAATCAAATTCACATCCATAAAACCTGTGCATTTTAAAATCATATATCACATCACTCGATAATTCACATTTATGGCAACCCAAGCCAACTTGACAAACATGAACAACATTTATAAATCCACAAGCTAAATAAATTATACAATCAGAACTCCAACTATTCACCACAAGTTCATATCATCATAAATTAGACTTAACATTCCGAAATTCCAAATAAGAGAGATCTTCTAACACTTTTACACAATATATCCATTTCGATCATCAGAACAATTCATTACATACAAAATATGCTTATACAACAATAGCATAACAACCAACAAGACTTGCCCATAATTCTGAATAGCTATCCACTGCCTCAGCCCAAATCAAACATCTCGAAGAGTGACAAGCTGACCTGAAAGATTTATATAACAACAGAGTGAGCCAAAAACGGCTCAGCAAGTGACAAAACATATTCAGAACAAAAGGAACGGTTTCAAACGAGTAAGGTATCATAATGTAAGGTAGAATACAAGAATTCTCAAGGATACCATCTCATTAGATACAAAATCATATGTATCATGTCATTCAAAACATATTTGATTCATAACAAATGGAGCATAGAGTAATTGAAGCATATCAATGGCAGATAGGACATTTCAGAACATATCAGTTCATAGCAAATGGAGCACAGAGTAATTGGAGCATATCAATGGCAGATAGAACATTTCAGAACATATCAATTCATAGCAAATGGAGCACAGAGTAATTGGAGCATATCAACGGCAGATAGGACATTTCAGAATATATTAGTTCATAGCAAATGGAGCATAGAGTAATTGGAGCATATCAATGGCGTATGAAATGTTCCGAAGCATATCAACGACATATGGAACATTTCGAAACATATCAACAGTGGATCAAACATTTCAAAGCATATCAATAACAAATACCGTACAGAAGCTCAAACGTCGTCTTTGACGTTGCAAACATATCAATCTTATCCAAAGCATGTACAGAAACACATAACCAAAGCTCTGGATATCATATCAAACATACAGAAGGTGTAGTGGGATCTCAAACAGAATGTGATTCATCCATTTCTGAATGACCACCTGACAAAAGTCTCCCACGTCTGGGAGCTCCATCCACCCACGTCTAGGTGAAGTCAGAGGGGGCCGGCAGAGCATCGCAGGCTCTAAGCACATACCCTTTACCATTTTTGGCAAAGGTCCAGAATATCCCACAGAGCGGGACCCCACAGAGTGGGCAATAAGCGCATACCCTTTACCATTTCTGGCAAAGGTCCAGACAATCCCACACACCAGAGTACAAGAGGGTAGTTTTAACAATAAGTAGCATATATCGGAAGCACACGCGGAACAACAAAACGTACATGTGCCTTTTCGAGACAATACGAAACAAAGAACAAATCTCTCACAAATGTATTCAGATTTGGAATGAAATGGAATAGGCACATATTAGAAGCAAATGCGGAACAATGGGATACACATGTGCCTATGTGAGTCAATACGATATAGCATAAACGTTACACAATAGTTTTCAAGAATGCAAATAATTTTAAGGACAAGAGCATACAAGAATTCAAAGCAGTAATATAAAGCTCAATTGAATAAGAAGGCTAAAGGATATCAATTTCCAAAGGAATGAAACCAGAATATGAGAAATCGATCAAAGCTCGATCGTCGTCCTTGACGTTGCAATCATATCATTCTTATCCAGAGCATGTACAAAAACACATAACCAAAGCTCTGGATATCATATCAAACATATAGATGGTGTAGTGGGACCTCAAACAGAACGTGATACATCCATTTCTGAATGACCACCAGACATAATCTAGAGCATCGCAGGCTCTAAGCACATACCCTTTACCATTTCTGGCAAAGGTCCAGAATATCCCACAGAGCGGGACCCCACAGAGCGGGCAATAAGCGCATACCCTTTACCATTTCTGGCAAAGGTCCAAACAATCCCACACACCAGAATACAAGAGGGCAGTTTTAGTAATAAGTAGCATATATCGGAAGCACACGCGGAACAACAAACGTACATGTGCCTTTACGAGTCAAATACGATACAAGCAACAATCTCTCACAAATGTGTCCAGATTTGGAATGAAATAAAAGCAAGAGTATACACGGATTCCAAATAATCATATATAACTCAATTCAAATAAGAAGGTTAGATGAATTCGATATCCAAAGGAATGAAACTAGAATAGGCACACATCGAAAGCAAATGCGGAACAATGGGTTATACATGTGCCTATAGGAGTCAATACGATATAGCTTAAACGTTACACAATAGTTTTCAAGAATGCAAATAATTTTAAGGACAAGAGTATATAAGAATTCAAAGCAGTAATATAAAGCTCAATTGAATAAGAAGGCTAAAGGATATCAATTTCCAAAGGAATGAAACCAGAATATGAGAAATCGACCAAAGCTCGATTTCTGGCAGAATACAAGAGGCACATTGAACAAATGATTCAAACTATCAATCATGCTCCAATTTACTCAGAAATAATCATTGGATAATACTTTCAGATAAGACAGGCTTCATATGAATTGAACTGTCCAACAGAGAGAGTTACAAATAATTTGGTAAACAAGGGTCGTAGAACAAAATCTCTGTTTGGCAGAATTCATAATGTCAGATTCAACAGATAACTGGGCAGGTGTTTGGATTCCAAATCTTTCAATTCATATATCAAAAGAAAGATCTACGAGTCTAGTTTCCAATGGAATCAGTTTTGAACAAATCAAAGTTTCTAACAAAGACTTATAGGCAGCTCGGTATCAAAAGGTCAGAATCTCAGAAGTTGCACAGATTCGAATCGTTACGTCTAAACAGGAGATATATCAAATGCAAGGTTAGAACAATTCAAAGTTCCTCTTATTCAAAGCAAATGTAGAGATAAAATTGCAGTGAGGAAAGATCAGGATACTTGTAATAGGAAAGATTAGTACAATTACAGAAGAAACGAATCGGGAACTTGCAATAAGAAATATCAGAGCAATTATAGGAGAAACGATCAGGGAACTTGCAATAAGAAATATCAGAGCAATTATAGGAGAAACGATCAGGGAACTTGCAATAAGAAATATCAGAGCAATTATAGGAGAAACGATCAGGGAACTTGCCTTTCAAAGATTTCGATCCGAAGATCCAAAGAAGGTGCCAGCCCAAATCCTTCTACTTTTCCTCCGTGTCCTCTCTCTGTTTCGTTTTGTGCTCTCATTTTCTTCCTTTCTTCGCAACTACACCATGTGTCGAACATCGAGGCACAGTCACCTGCTCTCTCTTACTCTCATTCCTTCTTTTTCTTTCCCAAACGTAGCTGCCACAGCCGCCGCCGCTGCCGCTGCCACAATCGCCGCCCCTTCCACCGCACTACCTTCCTTCCTCCCTTCTCTCGCAGACATAACCGCTGCATACGCAGTCGCTGCCACTGCGGCCGCAATCCCGTCCGCAGCCCCTTTTTCCCCCTTTCCTTTCTTTTCTTTCCCAGCTGCAACTGCCGCAGTCGCAGTCGTAACCATGGTCGCAGCCACCACAGCCGCAGCCTCTTCTTTCTCCCCTGCTCTATTTCCTCTCCTTCTCTTCCTACTGCAGCTGCCACTGCCACAACTGCCTCCCCTTTTCCTCTTCCTCTCTTCTTCCCTTTTCCTTTCTCTTCTTCTTCCTTTCCTTCTCTTCTTTCCCAGCTGCACTGCTGCAGTCGCAGCCTCAGCCACAGCCACAGCCTCTTCTTCCTTCCCTGCTCATCTTCCTCTCCTTCTTCTCTTCCAACTGCAGCTGCCATCGCCGTAGCTGCAGCCCCTTCTTTCCCTTCTCTTCTTTCTCTCCTTCCCTTCTTCCTTTCTCTTCCTCTTTCCCTGCCTTAGCTGCAGCTGCCACAGCCGCAGCCGCAGCTACTTCTTTCCCTTCTCCTCTTCCTTCTCCTTCCTTTCTTCTTCTTCTCTTCTTCTCCTTCCTCCCCTTCTTCTTCCCGGCGTCACACACACCCTCTCCTCTGTTTCCTCTGCAGGGAACAGAGGTATCACAACCTCTTCTCCTGCTTCCTCTTCTTCTTCTCTTCCTCTTCTTCTTCTTCTGCTCTTCTCCTACCCGACACCCCACACGTCTCCTCTGTTTCCACCTGCAGGAAACAGAGGTGCTGCAGCCCTAGCTGCTGCCACCTCTCGCTCCTCTCCGTCTTCCCTCTCTTTTCCCTCTTCTTCTCCTTCTCTTCTTCTCCTCTTCCCTTTTCCTCCCCAAGGCCACACATCTCCTCGCTGCAGCCTTGCCGCAGCTATCTTCTTCTTCTTCCCTTTTCATCCTCAACGCCCCACACATCCTCTCCTCTGTTTCCACCTGCGGGAAACAGAGGTGCTGCAGCACTAGCTGCTGCAGCTGCCTCTCTTTCTCCTCTCCATCTTCCCTCTCTTCTACTTCTTTTCTTCTCTTCTCCCTCTTCTTCCTCTTCTTCCTCTCTTCTTTTCCCTCTTCTTCTCTTCTCCCTCTACTTCTCTTCCTCTTCTTCTTCTTCTGCTCTTCTCCTACCCGACACCCCACACGTCTCCTCTGTTTCCACCTGCAGGAAACAGAGGTGCTGCAGCCCTAGCTGCTGCCACCTCTCGCTCCTCTCCGTCTTCCCTCTCTTTTCCCTCTTCTTCTCCTTCTCTTCTTCTCCTCTTCCCTTTTCCTCCCCAAGGTCACACATCTCCTCGCTGCAGCCTTGCCGCAGCTATCTTCTTCTTCTTCTTCTTCTTCTTCTTCTTCTTCTTCTTCCCTTTTCATCCTCAACGCCCCACACATCCTCTCCTCTGTTTCCACCTGCGGGAAACAGAGGTGCTGCAGCCCTAGCTGCTGCAGCTGCCTCTCTTTCTCCTCTCCATCTTCCCTCTCTTCTACTTCTTTTTTTCTTCTCTTCTTCCTCTTCTTCCTCTCCCAACGCCCCACCGCTTCTCTCTGTTTCTCGAAGAAACAGAGAGAGCGTGGGAGGCAGTGGGATAAAACCGAAATTTTTGGTTTTCTTTATTTTCTTCTTTTTACAACTTAACAGTTCAGTCCTTGAAATTTCCATATTTACATATAGGTCCCCGATTTATAAATAAATCTTTATTAATAATTTTCAAAAACGAGGGATATTACAAGATATCCTAGGGCACTATCTTCGAGGCGATGCCACCGTCGGCCCTGGAGGTGCCACCGCCGGCCAAGAATTCGGGGGTTGAATTGGGTGCTCAATTCAGCCCAATTCAGCCCTATTAAGGGCCTAGTTGGCCCATACTTATGTTAGTGGGATTACCTCCCAATCCTAACTTAATTTATACTCTGACTATGATAATTAACATAATTTATAGTGCATCTTTTTCTAGTGCATCAATTGCTCTTCCAGCGAGCTTCCGGCATACTTCCGGTGATCTTTCGTCATACTTCTGGTAATGTTCCGACGGACTCCCAACAAGCTCCTAAACATTATGATGATCTTCTTGGTGAGTTCCGACGAGCTTCTATGGTAAGCTCCTGGACTTCTCGGTTGGTTCCCACAGAACTTCTAACGAACGTCCGGACTTTCGTCGAACTCTCAAACTCCCAATGAGATCTCGATCTTGACTTCGGCACAACACTTACTTTATGTCTTACTCCTATCGTAGTTAATCCTGTATACTTTTCTCAATATATAAATTAGATCAAACAACTTACAATTGACTTCATCATCAAAATTCGCGATTCAACATATCTTAATTTTGATGCTTTGAATTTAAATGAACCCTCTCCTTCAACCAGCAACTTGGATTCATCTTCTTCTGAAACATCATCTAATGAATGGAAGTATGTAGATGCTCATCCTAAGGAGACACACCAAATTTATCTTGTTTGTTTCTAAAGACCCATTTAGTACCAATAACTAAATGGTCATGTGGCCTAGGAACAAACTTTTATATCTCATTTCTCTCAAATTGATTTAACTCATCTTGCATTGTAGTGACCCATGAATTATCTTTTAAGGCCTTTTCAATGCATTTTGGTTCAATTTGGGAGAGAAAAGCGGCGTTGACACAAAAATTCTTAAGAGAAGAACGAGTTTGAACCCCTTTAGATGTGTCTCTTATGATTAGCTCCTTAGGATAAGCATCTACATACTTCCAATCCTTGGGTAAGGATGTTTCAGAAGTAGATGCATCCAAGTTGCTAGATGGAGAAAGGGTTTCATTTAAATTCAAAGCATCAAAATTAATATCATTATCAAAATCATTTTTCTTAATTTCGGAAACCTCATTAAAAACAACATGAATGGATTCTTCTATAATTAAATTTCTTTTATTAAAGATACGAAATACTTTAGAAATAGAAGAATAGCCAAGAAAAATTCCTTCATCGGATTTAGCATCAAATTTTCCTAAGGCATCTTTTTCATTCAAGATAAAATACTTACACCCAAAAACTTTAAAATATGAAACATTAGGTTTTTTTGTTGTTCCACAACTCATAAGGAGTTTTGGTGAGTAAGGGTCTTACTAGAACTCTATTTATGACATAGCATGCCGTGTTTATAGCTTCGGCCCAAAAATATTTGGGTAGGCTATGTTCATTCAACATGGTTCTTGCCATTTCTTGTAAATTTCCATTCTTTCTTTCTACTACTCCATTTTGTTGAGGATTTCTTAGGGTAGAGAAGTTGTGATTGTATCCATTAGATTCATAAAATTCTTGAAAATCACGGTTTTGAAATTCACCACCATGATCACTTCGAATTGACGAAATCATAAAACTCTTTTCATTTTGAATAAGTTTACAAAACTTGGAGAAGTATCTAAAGCATTCACTTTTGTGTGTCAAAAAATAAGTCTATGTATATCTACTATAATAATCTAAATGACAAATGCATATTTACTACCTCCTAGGCTTGATGTAGAAATTGGTCCGAACAAGTCCATATGGATCAATTACAAAAGTCTAGAAGTGCTTATTTGATTCTTAGGTTTGAAGCTACCTTTTATTTATTTTCCTAATTGACAACATCATACATATTATCTTTGATGAACTTGATATGAGAAATTTCTCTTACAAGTTCTTTAGATGAAATTTGGATGATTAGTTTCATGTTACCATGACCTAATCTCCTATGCCAAAGCCAAGCATCATCATTCAAAACCGAAAAACATATTTCATTGCAAAGATGATTAATGTCAATGGTGTATACGTTATTTTGTTTTAATGCAATCATAAATATGTTTTTATGTGGTTTTTCAATAATACAACAATTAGATTCAAATTTAACAATATATCCTTTATCACACAATTGATTAATACTCAAGAGGTTATATTTTAAGCCATCAACTAACAAAACATCTTCAATAAAGAAGTTGAATTTGTTACCTATGGTTCCTTTGCCAATGATTTTACCCTTGTTGTTGTCTCTGAAGGTGACATATCCTTCATCTATGCTAGTGAGCTTAGAGAATTGAGATGGATCTCTGGTCATATACCTTGAGCATCCACTATCAAGGTACCATCTCCTGCTCCTAGCTTGTGATAGTATTTTTAGATACCCATTTGACCTTGGGTGCCTCAAAAATCGATCTAAATTACTTATCATATTACATTGAGTTATTTGAGGTACTTTTAGGAACGCAAATCAATTTATATGGACTACATTTCTTAAATGGACAATGATAAGCTATATGTCCAAGTTTGCAATAAAAGTTATATTTCTTTTGGGGTGAAACATGCAAGGTAGGACCTTTAACAAAGGTGGTTGGATTATATTGAGAGCTACTCACAAATCTGATTCTACCTTTTCTATGAACGTGACCCTTGTTGGCAAGGATCATGTTCAATGACTTACTACCAACCTCAAATTTCTTCAAGGTATCTTTGAGTAGTAAGTTTTCCTTTTGAACTATTTTTAAATCATGACATTTCGTACATGGAGCTAAACTATCATTATACTTAATTTTTAATTTATCAAAATCACTAATAAGAGAATCATGCTCCTTTCTTAATAATTTATATTTTTTACTAATTATTTTGCATTCATCAAATAAATCATAAAAAACATTTAATAGTTCATCAAATGATAAATTTGCATCTAATGAACTTGTTACCTCATCTCCAATGGCCATTAGCGCATAGTGAGCAACTTGCTTAGTGTTGGTTGGCTCCTCTTTTTCGGATGCGCTTGAGTTGTCCCATGTTGCTTTGAGCGCCTTCTTCTTTGGTGTCCTCTTCTTGGCTTGGGGACATTCGCTCTTGTAGTATCCCGGTTTCTTGCATTCATAATAAATTACTTGATCTTTCTTGGGTTCAAATTTATTTTTAGTGTCATTTTTAAATTTATTTCTTTTAATGAATTTTTTGAATTTTCTTATTAAAAGTGCAAGTCATTATCAAAGTCCTTATCACTTGAGTTTTCTCTCAAGTGGTCTTCTTGTGTTCTCAGTGCCATATCCTTCCTGTTATTTGGAAGGGTGTCCTCAAGCTCTTCATAAGCTTTACATGTCATTTTATAGGTCATTAGTGACCCAGTTAGTTCTTCAAGAGGAAAATTAGTTAGATCTTTGGCCTCTTGAATAGTCATTACTTTAGGGTCCCAACTCTTTGGAAGGGATCTTAAAACTTTATTAACGAGTTCAAAATCCGAGAAACCTTTACCAAGTCATTTTAGACTATTGACGACATCCGTAAATCGGGTGTACATGTCTCCAATGATCTCACTCGGTTTCATTTGAAACAATTCATAAGAATGCACTAAAAGGTTAATTTTTGACTCTTTCATTCTACTAGTGCCTTCATAAGTCACTTCGAGTGTGTGCCAAATATCAAAAGTCATTTCACAAATTGACACTTGATTAAATTCGTTTTTATCTAATGCATAAAACAAGGCATTCATAGCCTTTGCATTTAAAGCGAAAGTCTTCTTCTCCAACTCATTCCAATCGTTCATTGGAATAGAAGACTTTTGAAATCCATTTTCTACAATATTCCAAAGCTCAACATCTATTAAAATCAGGAAGATTCTCATTCCTATCTTCCAATATGTGCAATCCGTCCAAGTGAACATGTAATTGAATGACCCTCTTGGTTGCCAGCAAATGCCATCTCTCTTGGGTTTAAAACTAAATGAGAGTGAACCTTGCTCTAATACCAATTGTTAGGATCAAGAGCGCACTAAGAGAGGGGGGGGGGGAGGGGGGGGTGAATTAGTACAGTGGAAAACTTATGTAATTTCAGAAAATATTTTGTACGTTCGAAGGAAATCGATTCGGAAAGATAATTACTTTAAAACGTAAGAGAGCATAAGTGTAATGAAAGCAAGATGAGGAGAAGAAATACTTTGCTATAAAATGATTTGCAGTTAAAGAAGATTGCTCAAAATGAAATGCAAACCAGATTTAGAGTGGTTCGGTCAATCGTGACCTACATCTAGTTTCGGCTTCCTCCTCCGACGAGGTCACCGGCGTCCACTAGAGGCCTTTCTTCAATAGGCGAAGGCCAACCACATTTCACAGCTTTTCTCCTTTTGCTGGGTTTAGTAGACAACCCTTACAAATTTCACTCCTCTCTTGAATGATCTCGACACTTAGAAAAGGAGGAGAACTCTAGCACTTTTACAACACTTTAAGGCTCAAAGAACTCAAGATTTGTTAATAGGTTTCGTGCCCTTTCATGTAGGAAAGGGTGGGATTTTTATAGGCCCCAATAGCTTTCAAAAATGGAGCCTAAAAATGTCTAATCTCGGATTTCCGGGGTCCAAGCGGTACCACCACCATTATTGGACAGTACTACTGCTTGACATCTACCACTGGGCGGTACTACCGCTTAGTATAGGCGGTACTACCGCTTGACAGAGCTCGGAGATCGAGCTTTGGTGGTACCACCGCTTGACAAGGGCGGTACCACTATTGGCAGTAATAACTGTCGATGATACTACCGCTTGACAGGGGTGGTACCACTACCCAGAATTCCTGGGAGACCGAGTCTCGCAAGTGGTGCCACCACCGGCCCTGGAGATGCCACCGCCGGTTGAGAATTCTGGGTCCTGGTTGGGCCTTGAATTCGACCTAAACCAACCCAACTTAGGGCCCAATTGGTCCATAATTAAGTTAGTGGGATTACCTCCCAATGCTAACTTAATTTACGCTCTAACTATGATAATTAAGACATGATTATTGCATCTCATGTTCCAGTGCGTCAATCGCTCTTCCGATGAGCTTTCGGCGTACTTCCGATGAACATCCGACGAACTCTCAGCAATACTCCGGTAGACTCCCAACAAGCTCCTGGACTTTGCAACAATCTTCTTGGCGAGTTCCAACGAGCTTCTATGGCAAGCTCCTGGACTTCTCGTTTGGTTCCTGCAGAACTTCCGATGAACGTCCGGATTTCCGACGAACTCTCGAACTCCAAACATGATCTCGATCTTGACTCCGGCATAACACCTGCTTCAAGTCTTACTGCCATCATAGTTAATCTTGTACACTTTTCTCAATATACAGATTAGATCAAACAAATTACAATTGACTTCATTATCAAAATCCGAGATTCAACATCCTTTTGCTTATACCTTCGTTAAGACTATTATAACAAGCCATATAATCAAATAATTTTATGTCAGGATTCATGATAAACATGCAACCCGTGTACTTGATATAATCATTTATGCAGTCAAATATCAATAAAACATGAAAATGTGAAATCAATATGCATTGCAATTACCATGATATGAAACTTGCATGTAATAAACTAAAGAAAATGATATTGATACCACTACACATGCCATTCAAAAGGCCCCCATATTTTCAAGAAAAAAATATCTTCAAGAAATTAACATTTTACTCATGCTATTTGCATATGGTAATTTTCGCTAGCAATTTCAAGTGTATGTAACATTTTTTTTATGATTTTATATATAAATCATATTTATCATAATTTTAAATGTGCATAATATTTTTATATAAAATTTTCATAAAGATCTCTTCTAACTATTATATTTTTATTCTTATGTACCATATCTCTCACATTTCAAAACTTATGTGCTTTAACTATTTAAAATTTTAGTTTAAAATATGATAAGATTATTGAATCTCGGATTTTGATGATGAAATTAATTGATGAAGTTATGATCTAATGTGTATTTGTGTGATGCAGGACCAACTTCATTCATAGAAAGACGATTAGATTAAAGAAGGAAGAATCAAATATTGAACCGGAGTGAAACATGTTAGAAGATTGGACGTTGGGCCGGAGGACCGGTCGACGTGCCATAAGGACTTCTTGCCATGAGTTCGAGCATCAAGCTGAAGGATCAGACATTGTACTAAGGAGATCAGATACTACGGGAGGTCAATATGTCAATTAGGCAATATGCCGAAGGAGAGGATGATGTGCCAGATGAACCAATGACATGTTGGACAATATAGGATTCTTGCTTGTAATCATATATGTCTAAGATCGAAGTAGTCTAGATCTAATTGAGTTAGTTTCAGGTGTAACCAAGCTAACTCAATTAAGGACCCATTGGGAGACCCATTCAGTGACCCATAAATGGGTCAAGTGGTGGCATCGCTAGAACAGGCGATGGTACCACCCAACCCAAACATAGTCTCCCAAACTATGTTAAGCGGTGATACCGCTTAGCACAGGCGGTGGTACCGGCAATACCTCGAAATCCTTAGGATTTGAATTTGGCTTTACTTTTTGAAGTCATTTGGGGTCTATAAATACCCTAGTTATTCCTGCTTGGAATAAGCAGAAAAAGAGTAGGAAAAAGAAAGAACTCTTGTGAAAAAAAGAGGTGTAAACTCTCTTGAAGCGTAGAGTCACTTCTTCATAGTATTTAGAAGTTCTTCTATAGGGAGAAGTGAGGTCTAAGTGTAAAAGAGAGAGGTGTAAATTGTTGAATCTCGGATTATGATGATAAAATCAATTGGTAAATTACTTGACCTAATCTATGTGTTAAGATAAGTATGCAGGATTAACGACGATAGCAGAAAGGCATAAAGCAGATGATGGGCCGGAGTCGAAGATTCAGACGATATACCGGGAGCTTGCCGAGAGCTCGTTTGAAGATCACCGAGAGTTTATCAGAAGATCACCGAGAGTTTGTAGCTGAAAGCTCGTCGGAAGATCACGGAGAGTTCGTCGGAAGATCACAGAGAGTTCATCGGAAGTTCGCTAGAAGCTCGCTGGAAGACTCGTCAAGAAGTTCGCTGAGGGAAAAATCGATATATCAGACTAATTGCTTGCCTTTAATCACAGTTAGAACCATAAATTGATTTAAGATTGGGAGGTGATCCCACTAACTCAGTCAGGGGCCAACTGGGCCATTAGCAAGGCTAAATTGGGTCAGATTAGTTGAATCTCGGATTTTGATGATATAATCAATTGGTGGGTTAATTGATCTAATCCATATTATTGAGTTAAGTGTGCAGGATTAACTACGATAACCAGAAAACATAAAGCAAGGATACCGGAGTCGAGCTCGATGGACGTTTAAGAGACCGAAGAATCATCGGAGATGCTGCCGGAACCATCCGAGAAGAAATCGGGAACGTGTCGGAAGTTCGCCGAAGAAATCGTCGGAGGCTCGCGGAGATCACCAAGAAGGCTCGGCTACTCGTTAAAGTCATCACAAAGATTGGGAGCTTGTAGGGAGTCCGTCAGAAGAAGTTCGTCGGAAAGCTCGCCGGAACAAGACTCGACGTTCGCGGTTAAAAAAAACTTGCTTAGGATGTTTTTTTTATGTTATGTAGTTCACCTGTAATTAGGATTAGGATTAAGAGATAATCCTATATCCTGGTTAGGGGCCAACTGGGCCCAAAGTCAGATTTGGTTTGGGCGAAAATTAAGCCAAACCAATGAATCGGAAAGCCAGGCGGTGGAACCGCCTGGCTGGGCGGTGACACCTCCTTGGCTGGGCGGTTGCACCATCCAGCACCCGAGCGCTAGGCGGTGGCACCGCCTGGCTGGGCGGTGGAACCTCCAGCACCGGGAACCCTAAGAGAATTCAAATTTTGAAACCCAAAATTTGAATCCTCTTGAGGCATATAAATACCCCTCAAATCTCAACTGAGGTTACAACTTTTGAGAAGCATTTTGATTGAGAGAAAAGTCTTAGAAAGTCTTAGCAAGTCTTGTTTTCAATTTGCTAGAGAGTTCTCCTCCTTCTTTCTTATTGAAAAATTGTAAGAGGTTGAGCTGCTTGTAAAAGGTTGTAAGAGGGGTGTTTACCCTTCCATTTCAAGAGACTTGCTAGTGGAAGGTGGGAGCCTCATCGAAGAGGGGCCTCGTAAGTGGAGTAGGTCATTTGACCGAACCACTCTAAAAATCGGCGTAATCTCTGGTTTGCTCTTCATTATTGTCATTTACATTACTGCAAATCTTCTTACTGCTTTAGTTCCTTATTACTCTTGCTGCGCAACTTCAAGAATACGCCTTCAAGTTAAATTTCTCAAGTTTCGTTCTCAACGTACGAAAGATTTTGTTAAAATCGAAGTTTTAATCCGCTGCACTAATTCACCCCGCCCCTCTTAGTGCTGCTCCGATCCTAACAAGTGGTATCAGAGTAAGGTTATCTCTCATATTTGGTTTAATACCCAAGAGAGATGGCTTACTCCGGCATGCAAGAGGGCCATTCTATTGCACGACCACCTTTGTTTAATGGGTCGGATTACACATATTGGAAGACTCGCATGAGAATCTTCCTCATTTCTATGGACTTTGAGCTTTGGTCTATTGTCGAGAATGGATTTCAAAAATCTTCTCTTCCGATGAGCGAATGGGATGAATCGGAGAAGAAGGTTTTTGCTTTAAATGCAAAGGCTATGAATGCCTTGTTTCGTGCACTAGACAAAAACGAATTTAATCGTGTTTCAATGTGTGATTCAGCTTTTGATATTTGGAGAACTCTTGAGGTCACTCATGAAGGCACTAGCCGAGTGAAAGAGTCCAAAATCAACATCCTTGTGCACTCTTACGAACTTTTCCGAATGAAACCAAGTGAGTCCATCGGAGACATGTACACCCGGTTTACGGATGTCATCAATGGACTCAAAGCTCTTGGTAAAGATTTTACTAACTTTGAACTAGTAACTAAAATCTTAAGATCCCTCCCTAAAAGTTGGGATCCAAAAGTTACGGCCATTCAAGAGGCCAAAGAACTTAAAGCATTCCCTCTTGAAGAACTCATTGGGTCTCTAATGACCTACGAAATGACATGTCAAGCTCATGACGAGCTCGAGAACACCCTTCCAAAGAACAGGAAGGATATGACACTCAAATCACAAGAAGATCACTTGAAAGGAACATCAAGTGATGAGGACAGTGACAATGACATTGCACTTTTGACTCAAAAATTTAAAAAATATTTAAGAAAGAACAGATTTAAAAATAATACAAAAAATAAATTTGAACAAAAGAAGGACCAAGTGATTTGCTATGAATGCAAAAAACCGGGACACTATAAGAACGATTGTCCTCAAGCCAAAAAGAGAACATAAAAAAAGAAGGCATTCAAAGCAACGTGGGATGATTCAAGCGCATCCGAAGAAGAGGAGTCCAACACCGAGCAAGTTGCTCATTACGCGCTAATGGCGTTAGGAGAAGAGGTATGTGATTTATTTAATGAAGATTTATCTTTTGAAGAACTATCTATCACTTTTCATGAATTATTTGATGAATGTAGAACTCTTAGCAAGAAGTTAAGTATCTTAAAGAAAGAGCATGCTTTGCTACAAGATAAGTTTGATAGTCTTCAAACTCCTCCATGCTCTAAGTGTGAGCACTTAGAAGCAATAAAAAATGAAAATATGCTTCTTAAGGAAACCTTAAACAAGTTTAAGGTTGGTAGCAAAGGATTAGATATGATCCTTGCACACAAGGGTCACATCGCAAATAGAAATGGAATTGGATTTGTAAAAAGATTACATCAAAATCCTACCACTTTCATAAAAGGACCTACATTACATGTTTCCTCTTATATGAAATGCAACTTTTGTTGCAAATCCGGACATATTGCCTACAAATGCCCATTTAGGAAAATTAGTTCACAAAAATTAATATGGGTTCCTAAAGGAACTATAAAGAATTCAATCATAAATAACAAAGTTAGTGGGTCAATTTTTGAGGCACCCAAAATCAAATGGGTACCTAAAAATCATCCTCTTTTGTAGACAAACCCACAAGCTAGGAGCAAGAGATGGTATCTCGATAGTGGATGCTCAAGACATATGACTGGAGATCCATCTCATTTCTCTATGCTCACTAGCAAAGAAGAAGGGTACGTTACCTTCGGAGACAACAACAAGGGCAAAATCATTGGCAAGGGAACTATTGGTAACAAATTTAATTTTTCCATTGATGATGTCTTACTAGTTGATGGATTGAAACATAATCTCTTGAGTATTAGTCAACTATGCGATAAAGGTTACATCGTTAGATTTGAATCAAATATGTGCATTATTGAAAAACCAAATCATAACATGACTATGATTGCTTTAAAACAAAATAATGTCTATACCATCAATCTTGATGAACTAAGTAATGAAATGTGCTTCTCCGCCGTAAATGATGATGCTTAGCTTTGGCATAGGAGATTAGGCCATGCAAGCATGAAAACAATATCTAAGATCTCATCTCAAGAATTAGTACGAGGAATTCCAAATATAAAGTTTATTAAGGACAAAGTATGCGATGCATGTCAACTAGGCAAACAAATAAAAACAAGCTTCAAACCAAAAAATCAAATTAGCACTACTAGACCATTACGATTGATCCATTTGGACTTATTTGGACCAATTGATATAACAAGTCTAGGTGGAAGTAAATATGCTTTTGTGATTGTGGATGACTACTCTAGATACACTTGGACCTATTTCTTAGCTCACAAAAGTGATCGCTTCAAGTGTTTCTCTAAATTTTGTAAACTCACTCAAAACGAAAAAGGCTTCATGATTTCATCAATTCGGAGTGATCACGGTGGTGAATTCCAAAACCGTGACTTTCAGAATTTTTGCGAAAGTAATGGGTACAATCACAACTTCTCAACTCCAAGAAATCCTCAACAAAATGGAGTAGTTGAAAGGAAAAATAGAAACCTACAAGAAATGGCAAGAACTATGTTGAATGAACATAGTTTACCTAAGTACTTTTGGGCCGAAGCCGTAAATACGGCTTGCTACATCATGAATAGAGTCCTAATAAGACCATCCTTATCCAAAACTCCCTATGAATTATGGAATAACAAAAAACCAAACATCTCCTATTTTAAAGTTTTTGGTTGTAAATGCTTTATTTTAAATGAAAGGGATGCTTTAGGAAAATTTGATGCTAAATCCGATGAAGGCATCTTTCTTGGTTACTCTTCTGTTTCTAAAGCTTTTCGGGTTTTTAATAAAAGAACTTTAGTAATTGAAGAGTCTATTCATGTAGTTTTTAATGAAATTTCTGATTTAAAGAAAAATGATTTTGATGATGATCTTGGTTTTGATAATTTGAATTTAAATGAACCCTCTCCTCAAAATAGCCATTTGAATGCATCTTCTTCCGAAATTTCTTTACCAAAAGAATGGAAGTATGTAGATGCTCATCCAAAAGAGCAAATTATAGGAGATACATCAAAAGGGGTTCAAACTCGTTCTTCTTTCAAAAATTTCTGTGCTAACGCCGCTTTCCTTTCTCAAATTGAACCTAAATGCATTGACGAAGCCTTAAAAGATGATTTTTGGATCATTGCAATGCAAGAAGAATTGAACCAATTTGAGAGGAATGAGGTATGGAAGCTTGTTCCTAGACCAAGTGACCACTTAGTCATAGGTACTAAGTGGGTCTTTAGAAACAAGCAAGACGAAAATGGTATCGTGGTTAGAAACAAGGCTAGATTAGTGGCCAAAGGTTTCAACCAAGAAGAAGGTATCGATTACGAAGAAACCTTTGCTCCCGTGGCTCGATTAGAAGCCATAAGGATGCTCCTTGCCTATGCTAGTAGTAATAATTTTAAACTATTTCAAATGGATGTTAAAAGTGCCTTCTTGAATGGTTTTATTTCCGAAGAAGTATTTGTCGAACAACCTCCCGGATTTGAAAATTCTCTTCTTCCTAATCATGTATTCAAATTGACTAAAGCTCTCTATGGCTTAAAACAAGCTCCTAGAGCTTGGTATGAAAGGCTTAGTTCCTTTCTTATTTTAAATAATTTTACCAAAGGCAAGGTTGATACTACATTGTTTATTAAACATTTTGAAAATAATTTTCTTATTGTGCAAATTTATGTTGACGATATTGTGTTTGGCTCTTCGGATGAATCACTATGTGAATCATTTGCCAAATGTATGAGTCTTGAATTTGAAATGAGTTTAATGGGTGAATTAACTTTCTTTTTGGGATTACAAATCAAACAACTTAGTGATGGTATATTTCTTAACCAATCCAAATATACATTAGAATTGTTAAAACGATTTAACATGGATAATTCAAAAGCAATAAACACCCCTATGAGTACTGCGACTAAGTTAGATATGGATGAAAATGGTGAAAGTTTCGATCAAAAAACATATAGGGGAATGATAGGTAGTCTACTCTACCTCACTGCGACTAGACCGGATATTATGTTTAGTGTAGGACTTTGCGCTAAGTTTCAATCTAATCCGAAATTATCTCATCTTAAGAGTGTTAAAAGAATATTTAGGTATCTTAAAGGAACTCCAAATTTAGGATTGTGGTATCCAAAATCTAAAAAATTTGATCTAATAGCTTATGCAGATGCCGATTTTGGCGGATGTAGGATAGATAGAAAAAGTACATCCGGAACATGCCAATTTTTAGGACATGCACTTGTTTCTTGGACTTCCAAGAAACAAAATTCAATTGCACTATCTACGGCGGAAGCCGAATACATTGCTGCAAGTGCATGTTGTGCACAAGTAATTTGGATGAAAAATACATTAGAAGACTATGGAATTCACCTTGAAAATATTCCCATAAAATGCGATAATACTAGTGCCATATGCCTTACTAAAAATCCAATTCAGCACTCTAGAACTAAGCACATCGACGTTAGGCATCATTTCATACGCAATCATGTTCTTAACAATGATGTTGTTCTAGAATTCATTGACACAAAGCATCAATTAGCAGATATATTTACAAAAGCTTTGAATGAAGACCAATTTGAATTCATCCGAAAGGAATTAGGCATGCTAAATTGTCCCTAAAATGAACTTCACAAAAAGGACTCGTTCTTTTCCCTTCATTTATGAATTTGAATTCTTCCTTCTTCTTCAATTCAAAATAATCCATTAAAGTATAAATTATGATCTTGAGGGAAGAAGCTAAACAAAAGGAAGGAAGAAAATTTTTTTTCTTTCCTCCGCGTGATGCCAGCGGTGGCACCGCCAGATCCGGCGGTTGCACCGACTGGCGCTCGGGCGCCAGGCGGTGACACCGACCAGTTTGGCGGTGACACCGACTGAGTCACCCTTTTTACCCGAGGGGTTAGGGCCGGCGGTGACACCGCCCCCAACCCGAAGAAAGACCTCTCCAAAACCCTCTCCTATTCCCTCTAACCCTCATTCTAACTCTTAGAAACATTGGAGAAGGATTCTTGGTGGTCCAAGCTTTCCATCTCTCAACATAATCTCCACAAGGTAACACTTGAAATCCCTCCTTTCTTTTCTCTTTCTCTTGCTTATTTTTCACAATTTCATCATCATCTTGTCTAGAAAATGGCTCCAAAGAGATCAAAAGGAATAAGGATTGAAGGAGATTCATATAACCATGGCCTTTTTAGATCAAAAGAGGTAGCCCTTAGCTTTCCAAAATTTGAAACACGATGTGTCCATAAGGGAAAATACGTTGATTTGGATGAACTAGAGGACTTAGATCCCATTAAGTGGTTTGCTCAACTAGAAGCTCTACCTCTACTACAAATAGATGAACCAATCTATCCACGGTTAGTGAGATTGTTCTATGCCAACCTATATGAAGACAATGATAGCCTAAGCACTTACATTCTAGGAACACCCATTAGAATTTTTGACAGCACCATTTGTGAGCTAATTGGCATAACTGAAAAAGATAGGGGATGCTATTTTAAAGGTAAATGGGACGTCAAAAAAATAGGAGCAACCTATTCCGAAGCCGTGAAAACAATTTTTGCAAATCCAAACCTTGACTTCCTACCCAAGAGCTGTGAACACTTAATGCCTTTCAACTCTAAAATTCTTCATCACATTATCACAAGCATCATATTCCCCAAACAATTTCATCTTGACGAAGTAAGTCAATTAGAGATAGGAACCATGTATTGGATTATGATCGGTCAGCATAATTGTTTTGGGTACTTGATTCGCCAACACATGCAGGAAATTATGACTAAAGATACTATATTGCCATATGGGAGGTTAATCACTAGAATTCTTCATGCCTATGACATTTGCATTCCACCCGATGAAGAATCTATTCAAAATGATCGATATAACATAATAAATAAAAACCTACTAAAAAAACTTAGGTGCACTTTTAGCAATGGCATATGGGTTAGGCAGCCTAGAAGGACGGATCCAATTCCTACACCAATAGAACAACCCGAAACACCAATTCTTATGGGAAGTGAATCTCCTCCTCCTAGTCCCTTTGGAGCAGCACCTTCATCTCCTGTTTCCTCCTCTGAAGATATCATTATGGCGGAGCTATCTCAGATCAAATCACAGCAAGAACAAATTCAGAATCAACAAGTTGAAATTTTGAAGACACTACGACAGATGAATGAAAAATTAGATATCATGTATCAGCACTGTGGATTACCTCCTAAGGATTAAATTGATGTATCTTTTTATTCTGTCCTGTTTGCTTTTAAAAACAAGTTCATGTTTGTCATCGATTGTACGATAACTGATCTTTCCTTTAGATAACTACTGTCTTAATCTGCATAGATGATGATGTCTTTTGGATAAACTATTTATGGCAAATTTGAATGATGAACTTTGATAAATGCTAAACCTTTTTCTATGATTATCAATTAGCTGGCTTGTCTCTTTTTGTTGATGACAAAGGGGGAGAAGTGATGACTTACACCAGAACGATAGCATGGCTAATATGAATTACAAAAACTTGTGTGATATGAATGTCTTATATGACTTGCAAATCCTTGAAAATATCACAAGATTGATATCATGAAATTTATATTGAAAATCTTTATCTTCTATCGTAGCAAAATTCGTCCCGTATCATTTAACTTATGATTTTCATCGAAGTTTCGTACTTACTATTGTTTAATGAGGATAACGATAAAGTTCTACGATTAGAACTTATCGGGTTATGCTTGAATCCAATGGGATGGAATTCAAGTGTTTTTTATCTTCTCATAATATGGCATATAGATAGGGGGAGTTATGTTTAACTCCGTCATCAATTGATTGTCATCATAAAAAAGGGGGAGATTGTTGAATCTCGGATTTTGATGATATAATCAATTGGTGGGTTAATTGATCTAATCCATATTATTGAGTTAAGTGTGCAAGATTAACTATGATAACTAGAAAACATAAAGCAAGGATACCGGAGTCGAGCTCGATGGACGTTTAAGAGACCGAAGAATCATCGGAGATGCTGCCGGAACCATCCGAGAAGAAATCGGGAACGTGTCGGAAGTTCGCCGAAGAAATCGTCGGAGGCTCGCGGAGATCACCAAGAAGGCTCGGCTACTCGTTAAAGTCATCACAAAGATTGGGAGCTTGCAGGGAGTCCGTCGGAAGAAGTTCGTCGGAAAGCTCGCCGGAACAAGACTCGACGTTCGCGGTTAAAAAAAACTTGCTTAGGATGTTTTTTTTGTGTTATGTAGTTCACCTGTAATTAGGATTAGGATTAAGAGATAATCCTATATCCTAGTTAGGGGCCAACTGGGCCCAAAGTCAGATTTGGTTTGGGCGAAAATTAAGCCAAACCAATGAATCGGAAAGCCAGGCGGTGGAACCGCCTGGCTTGGCGATGAAACCGCCCAGCACCCGAGTGCTGGGCGGTGACACCTCCTTGGCTGGGCGGTAGCACTGTCCAGCACTCGAGCGCTGGGCGGTGGCACCGCCTGGCTAGGCGGTGGAACCTCCAGCACCGGGAACCCTAAGAGAATTCAAATTTTGAAACCCAAAATTTGAATCCTCTTGAGGCCTATAAATACCCCTCAAATCTCAGTTGAGGTTACAACTTTTGAGAAGCATTTTGATTGAGAGAAAAGTCTTAGAAAGTCTTAGCAAGTCTTGTTTTCAATTTGCTAGAGAGTTCTCCTCCTTCTTTCTTATTGAAAATTTGTAAGAGGTTGAGCTGCTTGTAAAAGGTTGTAAGAGGGGTGTTTACCCTTCCATTTCAAGAGACTTGCTAGTGGAAGGTGGGAGCCTCATCGAAGAGGGGCCTCGCAAGTGGAGTAGGTCATTTGACGGAACCACTCTAAAAATCGGCGTAATCTCTGGTTTGCTCTTCATTATTGTCATTTACATTACTGCAAATCTTCTTACTGCTTTAGTTCCTTATTACTCTTGCTGCGCAACTTCAAGAATACGCCTTCAAGTTAAATTTCTCAAGTTTCGTTCTCAACGTATGAAAGATTTTGTTAAAATCGAAGTTTTAATCCGCTGCACTAATTCACCCCCCCCTCTTAGTGCCGCTCCGATCCTAACAAGATTGGATATCCCATTAAGTATCTAAAATCATGGCCGACGGTGGTACCACCTAAGACTCGGGGTCCCAAGTATTCTGGGCGGTGGTACCACTAGTAGTTAATGCTGCTAGTGATGGTACCACCCTTGTAAGGCGATAGTACCATCAGAGCTCGATCTCTGACTTCTGTCGAGCAATCATACCGCTCAGACTAGGCGGTGGTATCACCTAGTGTCAGGTGTCAGGCGGTGGTATTGCCCAATAATGGAGGTGGTACCGTCAGTACCCCGAAATCCGAGGATATGATACTTATTAGCTTCAATTTGAAGCCAATTGGGGTCTATAAATACCCCACCCTTTTCTGCATGAAAGGACACGAAAGCATTGTCATAATCTTGAATATTTTGGTGTTAAATTGTTGTAAAAAGTGCTAGAGTCTTCCTCCTCCCTTTCTAAATATTGAGATCATTCAAGAGAGGTATGAGAATTGTAAGGGTTATCTCCTAAACCCGTGAAAAGGAGAAAGTACTATAAAAGGTAGTTGGTTTTCGCCTATTGAAGGAAGGTCATTAGTGGACGTTGGTGACCTTGACGGAAGAGGAATCTGAAAGTGGCTGTAGGTCACAACGACCGAACCACTCTAAATTCTGGTTTGCATTTCGTTTTGAGCAATTTACCTTTCTTGCAAGCTACTTTACCTTCTTTCTACTTTCTCTATGCTCCCATATGTTTTTTAAGTTAAAATCTTTATGAAATGATTTTCGTCGGAATCAAATTTAATCGAAATGAAGACTTTTTAAACAGGGAAGTTTTTCGCTGCACTAATTTATCCCCCCTCTTAGTGTCGCTCTTGATCCTAACAATTAGTATCACAGTAAGGTCACTCTCATTTAGTTTAAAATCCAAGAGAGATGGCATTTGCCGACCACCAAGAGGGTCATTCAATTACACGCCCGTCCATGTTCAATGGGACGAATTACATATATTGGAAGACTAGAATGAGGATCTTCCTAATTTCAGTGGATTTCAAATTATGAAACATTGTAGAAAATGACTTTCAAAAGTCTTCTCTTCCAGTGAATGATTGGAATGAGTTGGAGAAGAAGACTTTCGCTTTAAATGCTAAGGCTATGAATGTCTTGTTTTGTGCTTTGGATAAAAACAAGTTTAATCAAGTGTCCATTTGTGAAAGAACTTTTGATATTTGGTACACACTCGAAGTGACTCACGAAGGCACTAGTAGAGTGAAGGAGTCAACAATTAATCTTTTAGTACATACTTATGAGTTGTTTCGGATAAAACTGAGTGAGACCATTGGAGACATATACACCCAATTTATGGATGTCATCAATGGTCTAAAAGGACTTGGTAAAAGTTTCTCGAATTTTGAACTTGTTAATAAAATCTTAAGATCCCTTCCAAAGAGTTGGGATCCTAAAGTAACGAACATTCAAAAGGTTAATGATTTAAATAATTTTCCTCTCGAAGAACTAATTGGGTCACTAATGACCTATGAGATGACTTGTAATGCTCATGAAGAGCTTGAGAACAACCTTCCAAAGAATAAGAAGGATATGGCACTAAAAACTCAAGAAGACCACTTGAAAGAAATTCAAGTGATGAGGACCTTGATGATGACTTGGCACTCTTAACAAGAAAGTTTAAAAAATTCATAATAAGGAATAAATTTAGAAATGACACTAAAAATAAATTTGAATCCAAGAAAGAACAAGTTATATGCTATGAATGCAAGAAGCGAGGATATTTCAAAAGTGAATATCCCCAAGCAAAGAAGAAACAACTAAAGAAGAAGAAGGCTCTTAAAGCAACGTGGGATGACTCAAGTGCATCCGAAGAAGAGGAGCAAACCAATACCGAGCAAGTTGCTCACTATGCACTAATGGTTATTGGAAATGAGGTAAGCAGTCATTAGATATAAGTTTATTTTTTGATGAATTACTAAGTGCTTTTTATGATTTATTCAATGAATGTAAATTAGTTAGCAAAAAATATAAATTATTAAAAAAGGAGCATGTCTCTCTTGTTAGTGATTTTGATAGATTAAAAATTGTAAATGATGATAGTTTAGCTCCTTGCACAAAATGCGATCAATTAGAAACACTTAGAAAGGAAAACTTGCTCCTCAAAGAAACCTTAGAAAAAATTGAGGTTGGTAGCAAGTCCTTGAACATGATCCTTGCCAATAAGGGTCACGTTCATAAAAGAAGTGGAATCGGATTTGTGAGTAGCTCTCACCAAAATCCAACCACCTTTATTAAAGGCCCTACCTTGCATGTTTCACCCCAAAATAAATGTAACTTTTGTTGCAAATTTGGACATATTATGTACAAATATTCATTTAAGAGATATAGTCCACATAAATTGATTTGGGTTAATAAAAGAACCTTAAATGACTCAATACAATATGATAAGTTGTGTAGATCGATTTTTGAGGCACCCAAGGTCAAATGGGTACCTAAAAATCACCCTTTTTTGTAGAAATGTTTACCACGAAAGCTAGGAGCAAGAGATGGTACCTTGATAGTGGATGCTCAAGGCATATGACCAGAGATCCATCACAATTCTCTAAGCTCACTAGCTTAGACAAAGGATATGTCACCTTCGGAGACAACAAGGGTAAAATCATTGGTAAAGGAACCATAGGTAACAAATCCAACTTATTTATTGAAGATGTGCTATTAGTTGATAGCTTAAAGCATAACCTTTTGAGAATTAATCAATTATGTGATAAAGGATACATCATTAGATTTGAATCCAATGCTTGTATTATTGAAAAACCACACAAAAACACATTTATGATTGCCCTAAGACAAAATAATGTATATACTATCGATATTGATGATCTTTGTAATGATATGTGTTTTTCGGTTTTGAATGATAATGCTTGGCTTTGGCATAGGAGATTAGGTCATGCTAGCATGAAACTAATCTCTCAAATCTTATCTAAAGAACTTGTAAGAGGAATTCCTCACATAAAGTTCGTTAAAGACAATGTGTGTGATGCATGTCTGTTAGGATCAAGAGCACTAAGAGACGGGGGGGGGGGTGAATTAGTGCAGCGAAAAACTTTCGATGATTTAAAATGACGTTCATACGATAAAAACGATTTCGGTAAGAAAACCGATTCGAAAATCACTTTAACTTATGATCAAGTGAGATACAATTAAAGTAAAGATATAGAGGTAGTTTGCAGTTAAGATAGAGAACATAATGTAATTGCAAACCGAAATACGACGTTCGTACGATAAAAGCGATTTCGATATGAAAGCCGATTCAGAAATTGCTTTAACTTAGATTAGGCGAAGTGCAGTTAAAGTAAAGCTATGGAGGCAGTTTGCAGTTAAGATAGAAAACAAAAAGTAAATGCAAACTGAGATTTAGAGTGGTTCGGTCAATCTTAACCTACATCCACTTTTGGCTTCCTTCTCTGATGAGGTCACCGACGTCCACTAGAGGCCTTCCTTCAATAGGCAAAGGCCAACCACCCTTTTTACAGTTTCACTCCTTTTGACGGGCTCAAGAGACAACCCTTACAGAATTTTCTCTCCTCTCTTGAAAGATCAAAACTTGGAAGAAAAGAGGGGGGAGAAATTCTAGCCTTTACAACACTTTTGAGCTCTAAAAATCACAGAGTAAGATTGGATTTTCGGTGCCCTTTCATGCAGGAGAGGGTAGGGTATATATAGGTCCTAAACTGGTTTGAATTTGGAGCTAAAAAATGTCATCTCCCAGATTTTCGGGGTCCTGGCGGTACTACCGCCAGACTGGCCAGTACGACCGCATGATAGAGCCTGGAGACCGAGCTTTGGTGGTGCCACCGCCTGACTAGGGCGGTTCCACCGCCCAGTCTTGCTCGGAGACTGAGCCCAAGCGGTGCCACTGCCTAACTGGGGTGGTTCCACCGCCTAGTTTTCCTAGGAGACTGAGCTCCTAGGCCGTGCCACCGTCGACCCAAGCAGTGCCACCGTTGGCCAGGAACTCTGGGTCTGAATGGGCTGATCCATTCAGCCCAATTTGGGTTTGTCAAGGGCCCAATTGCCCCGAGATTAAGTTAATGGGATCACCTCCCATTCCTAGCTTAATCTACATGCTAACTACGATATTTCTTAAGACATTTACTGCAACTTGCTCCGATGCGTCAATCGCTTCTTCCGGCGAGCTTCCAACGAACTTCCGGCAAACATCCGACGAACCCTTGGCGATACTCCGGCAGACTTCTGGCAAATCTCCTAGACTTGCGACGATCCACTTGGCGAGTTCCGACGAGCTTCTTTGGCAAACTCTTGGACTTCTCGAATTTGTTCCCGTAGAACCTCCGACGACCGTCCAGACTTCCGTTGAACTCTCGAACCCCCAACGTGATCATGGTCTTGACTCCGACGTAACTCTTGCTGCATGTCTTACTGCCATCGTAGTTAATCCTGCACACTTATCTCAACATATGGATTAGATAACAAATGACAATTGACTTCATCATCAAAATCTGAGATTCAACAATCTCCCCCTTTTTTATGATGATAATCAATTGATAACAGAGTTAACCTTAACTCCCCCTATCTATATGCCATACTTGAGATAAGTCATTCTTGAATTCAAAGCCTTTGAATTCAAGAGATATATTGATAAGTTAAGATCATTTATCCTTATCAATACTCCCATCATGATTCCTATCATGATGTATTTCTCTAAAAATGATGTCAAGGCTTGACATCCATTTTCAGGTTTTACATTTCAAATGTGAAAGATAGCAATTGTAGCAATTCATCATATGACAAGATATCAACATGTAAAATTACGATGTAAGTTCTTGATATCTTAACATAATGTAAATATTTCAAGTGTTTAGCAATCATAGCATTTCATCACTTGACAAGATATCAATATGTAGAATTACGATTTAAGCTCTAGATATCATAACATAGTGCAAATATGGCAATAGCATAGTGCAAATATGGCATTGTGCAAATATGGCAATCATAGCAATTCTATCACCAATTTATCATATATTTCGATATAAGCTTTTGATATCTCAACATAATTCAAATTTAAGTATGGCACTCATAGCATCAATTCATATAGCATTAAATTCAAATATGGCACTCATAGCATCAATTCATATATTTCTCCCCCTTTATCATCAATAAAAAGGAGAACGATATAGGCAAATTTTATCTAGGTTTATGTCATTTTTCAACAATGAGTGATAGGATACCCATTATATAAACATCTCAAGGAAAACATGACATGGAGGTAACTTTCATTACTTCTTCCTCTTTATTTGTTATTATCTTTTTGCACGAAGGAGGAAAGCCATTTGTGAGCTTACTCGAATGAAGTTAAAATTGATAAGATATTAAAGCATGCTTTATTTTTATTAGGATCAAGATATGTATGAATCAAATCCTTGCACGTAAAACTATTTCTCAAAAGATATAAGAAGGAATCATCAAATCCATTTCTCGAAAGATATTTTTCACATGATAAGTCTATGAGAGATGCATTTGCTAGTTGATTCCATATGCCAAAAATCAATAATGTGAATCAAACTCGATATAACATATGTTTATCAAGTCCGAAAGAGAATAATGTATCGAGAAAATCCGATTGTTAGGATCAAGAAGGTTCGAAAATAAAATTTAACACTTTCATGCATTCGGATAAGGTTTTGCTATAAATTTTCAAATTCAATCATGAAGATAAAACATGCTTATTATCATGGAAATTTTTGTATCCAAAACACATAATTTCCAACATGTAATTAAGGCATGTAATTGTGTAAAATCATCATGGCAATTAAGTGATTTGATCATTAAATCAAAAAAGTTCAAAAAATAATCTTAACAAGTTCATGCATTCAAACATATTAACATTCTTAATTCTCTTCTAATGAAATCAAATTGTTCTTTATTGAATCTCGTATTTTGATGATGAAACTACTTGATATATGTTTATGATTTAATCTGCGTTTTGAGTGACGCAGGGTGCTTCGATTAGAATGAGACAATTAAAGCAGGAACATGTCAGAAGATTGGACGTCGGGCCGATGGATCGGTTGACGTATCGATAGAAGGCTTCGGGTCGTAGACTCGGGCATCGGGCCAAGAAGAGCGGGTATTGTGCCAAGGATATCGGAGTTGCGGAGTCAACTAGCCGATTGGACAATAGGCTGCAGGAAAGGACGATGCGCCGAAGAATCGGACGAAGCGTCGAGGGACCAATGACATGCCGGACAACTTGGTTAATTGCTTAGGATTAATTGTCTCGATCGAAGTTTTTGTTTTGAGTGTGTAGGATTAACTACGATGGAAGAAAGACATGCAGCAGGAGTTGCGCCGGAGTCATGACAATGATCACGTTGGGAGTTCGAGAGCTCGACGGAAGTTCGGACAGTCGTCGGAGGTTCTGCGGGAACAAATCCGAGAAGTCCAGAAGCTTGCCAAAGGAGCTCGTCGGAACTTGCCAAGTGGATCGTCGCAGTCCAGGAGTTTGCCGGAAGTCCGCAGGAACATCACCGAGGGTTCATCGGATGATCGACGGAAGTTCGCCGGAAACTCGCCGGAAGAAGCGAGTGACGCACCGAAGCAAGCTGCAGAATATGTCTTAGGAAATAATCGTAGTTAGCACTTTGATTTAGTTAGAAATGGGAGGTGATCCCATTAGCTTAATCCTGGGGCAATTGGGCCCCTGAAGAACTCAAATTGGGTCGAATGGTTCAACCCATTCGGACCCAAGTTGCTGTGGGAGGTGCAACCGCCCAAGCAGGGAGGTAGCACCGCCCAGGCTATGTCTCCCAGCGAGACTGGGCGGTGCAACCGCCCCAGCCAAGAGGTGCAACCGCCCCTGACAGAGGTAGCACCGCCCAGAGGCTCAATCTTCGAGCTCTGCCAAGCGGTGCAACCTCTCCAGTCAGGAGGTGCAACCGCCTGATCCCGGAATTCCGGGATTTGATCGTTTTGAGCTCCAAATTTGAATTGGGTTGGGGCCTATAAATACCCCACCCATTCAGCACTGAAAAGATACAGACCTACACCGAATTCTTGATCTTTTCTGTGATTCTAAGAGCTCAAATTTGTGTAAAGTCCAAAAGTTCTCCTCTTTCTGTTCTTCAAGTCTTGAGTTGTAAAGAGAGGAGAGAAAGGTTCTGTAAGGGTTATCTCCTGAGCCCGTCAAAAGGAGTGAAACTGTAAAAGGGCAGTTGGCCTTCGCCTATTGAAGGAAGGCCTCTAGTTGACGTTGGTGACCTCGTCGGTGGAGGAAGCCAAAAGTGGAGTAGGTCAAGACTGACCGAACCACTCTAAATCTCTGGTTTGCTTTTATTTTGAGCACTTTATCATTACTGCAAACCTCCTACATAGCTACTGCTCTCTACGCTTTTACGAACAAGTTTCTAAGTTCTGATCTTTCCGAATCTGCATTCAGACGTAAATCGGTGTTTTCGTACGATCTTTACATTGCAGTTTACATTTACGTTTTGATTCTATTTATAACTGCAAACTGTCTTCTGCGCTTTTACGAACGAGTTTCTTTGTAGTTTATGTTTACGTTTTGATTCCATTTATAACTGCAAACTGTTGAATCTCGTATTTTGATGATGAAACTACTTGATATATGTTTATGATTTAATCTGCGTTTTGAGTGACGCAGGATGCTTTGATCAGGATGAGACTATTAAAGCAGGAACATCATGTTGTGCCGGAGGAACATGTCAGAAGATTGGACGTCAGGCCAGTGGATCGGTCGACGTATCGACAGAAGGCTTCGGGCCGTGGACTCAGGCATCGGGCCAAGAAGAGCGGGTATTGTGCCAAGGATATCGGAGTTGTGGAGTCAACTGGCCGATTGGGCAATAGGCTGTAGGAAAGGACGATGCGCCGAAGAATCGGACGAAGCGTCGAGGGACCAATGACATGCCGGACAACTTGGTTAATTGTTTAGGATTAATTGTCTCGATCGAAGTTTTTGTTTTGAGTGTGCAGGATTAACTATGATGGAAGAAAGACAAGCAGCAGGAGTTGCGCCGGAGTCAAGTTCATGATCACATTGGAAGTTCGAGAGTTCGACGGAAGTTCGGACGGTCGTCGGAGGTTCTGCGAGAACAGATCCGTGAAGTCCAGAAGACTTGCCAAGCGAAGCTCGTCGGAACTTGCCAAGTGGATCGTCGCAAAGTCCAGGAGTTTGCCGGAAGTCCGCAGGAGCATCACCGAGGGTTCATCGGATGATCGACGGAAGTTCGCCGGAAACTCGCCGGAAGAAGCGATTGACGCACCGAAGCAAAGCTGCAGAAATTGTCTTAGATTTAATCGTAGTTAGCACGTTGATTAAGTTGGAAAATGGGAGGTGATCCCATTGGCTTAATCCTGGGGCAATTGGGCCCCTGAAGAACTCAAGTTGGGTCGAATGGTTCAACCCATTCGAACCCAAGAAGCTGTGGGAGGTGCAACCGCCCAGGCAGGGAGGTGCCACCGCCCAGGCTAAGTCTCCCAGCGAGACTGGGAGGTGCAACCGCTCCAGCCAGGCGGTGCAACCGCCCAGGGCTCAGTCTCCAAGCGAGACTGGGCGGTGCAACCTCCTCTGTCAAGCGGTAGCACCGCCTGAGCTCAAGTTTCGAGCTCTGCCTGGTGATGCAATCACCGAGCTCAGTCTTCGAGCTCTGGAAGAGAAGTACGACCTCTCTGGCCAGGAGATGCACAGCCTAAGCTCAGTCTTCGAGCTCTGGCAGAGAGGTGCAACCACCTCTGGCAGAGAGGTGCAACCACCTCTGGCAGAAAGGGGCGATCACCTCTGGCAGAGAAGAGAAACTTCTCTGGTCAGGAGATGCACCGCCTGAGCTCGGTCTTCGAGCTCTGGCAGGAAGGTGCAACCACCCCTGACAGAGAAGGTGCAACCGTCTGAGCTCAGTCTTCGAGCTCTGCCAGGCGGTGCCACCTCTCCAGTCGAGAGGTGCAACCGCCTGAGCTCAGACTTCGAGCTCTGCCAGGCGGTGCCACCTCTCCAGTCAAGAGGTGCAACCGCCTGATCCCGGAATTTCGGGATTTGATCGTTTTGAGCTCGAAATTTGAATTGGGTTGGGGCCTATAAATACCCCACCCATTCAGCACTGAAAAGAAACAGACCTACACCGAAATCTTGATCTTTTCTGTGATTCTAAGAGCTCAAAAGTGTTGTAAAGCCTTTAAGTCTCCTCCTTCTGTTCTTCAAGTTTTCAGTTGTAAAGTGAGGAGAGAAAGGTCTGTAAAGGTTGTCTCCTGAGCCTGTTAAAAAGGAGAGAAACTGTAAAAGGGCAGTTTGGCCTTCGCCCATTGAAGGAAGGCCCCTAGTTGACGTCGGCAACCTCGTCGGTGGAGGAAGCCAAAAGTGGAGTAGGTCAAGGCTGACCGAACCACTCTAAATCTCTGGTTTGCGTTTATTTTTGAGCACTTTATCATTACTGCAAACCTCCTCCATTACTACTGCTCTCTGCGCTTTCACGAACAAGTTCTAAGTGCTGTTCTTCCGAATCTGCATTCAGACGTAAATTCGTATTTTCGTACATTACAGTTTACGTTTACGTTTGATTCTGCAGAACTGTCTTCCGTGCTTTTACGAAAGAGTTTCTTTGCAGTTTACACTTACATTTTGATCCTATTGATAATTGCAAACTGTCCTCTACAATTTTACGAACGAGTTTCAACATTTAGACGTAAAACTGCATTTAGACGTAAATCGGCTTTCCTCTCACAATCATCAGTTCTCAGTTCACGTTTACGTCTTGATTTCAACTGCATACTGCTTTCTGCGAGTATACAAACGAGTTTCAAAGTTTAGATGTAAATCTGCATCTAGACGTAAAACAGCGTTTAGACGTAAATCTGAGTTTAGACGTAAAACTACGTTTAGACGTAAATCTGAGTTTAGACGTAAACTGCGCTTAGACGTAAAACTGCGCTTAGACGCAAACTATGTTTAGACGCAAACTGCGCTTAGACGCAAATTGTGTTTAGACGCAAACTGCGCTTAGACGCAATCTGCGCTTAGACGCAAACTGCACTTAGATACAAACTGAGAATTAGCTTTTGCATCATAATAGTTTTTTTTTATTGAACGAACGCAGCTTTTGGTTTTTAATCGCTGTAAGATTTCCGCTGCACTAATTCACCCCCCCCCTCTTAGTGCTCTCGATCCTAACAATTGGTATCAGAGCGGGGTATTTCTCATTTCGGATTTACACCCGAGAGAAATGGCTCTTCAAGAGGGCTTTTCGATCTTTCGTCCACCGTTCTTTAACGGATTGGACTACACTTATTGGAAAACTCGAATGAGAGTTTTCTTGATTTCTCTAAATATGGATTTATGGAATATCGTTGAAAACGGTTTTCAACTTCCCTCTAAATCGATGAACGAATGGTCGGATTTAGAGAAGAAGTATTTTTCTTTAAACACAAAGGCTATGAATGCCTTATTTTGCGCTTTGGACAAAAATGAGTTCAATCGGGTTTCTTTGTGCGAAACGGCTTTCGATATTTGGCGCACTCTTGAAATCACGCACGAGGGAACTAGTAGAGTCAAAGACTCGAAAGTTAATATTTTACTACATGATTTCGAGCTTTTTCATATGAAACCAAGCGAAACCGTTGTTGACATGTACACCCGTTTTACGGATGTCGTCAATGGTTTAAAATCACTTGGTAAAAGATTTTCGGATTTTGAACTCGTTAACAAAGTTTTGCGCTCACTTTCTAAAACTTGGGATTCAAAAGTAACTGCAATACAAGAAGCAAAAAACCTAAACAACTTACCACTTGAAGAACTAATTGGTTCATTGATGACATATGAAATGGTGCACAATGCACATGATGAACATGTTGAACACAATTACCTTCCAAAGAATAGGAAGGATTTGGAACTCTGGACAAATGAATGCCACTTGAGCGATGACTCAAGTGATGAGGACAATGATGAACAAAACAACCTTCCAATGAACAGGAAGGATTTGGGACATAGAACATTTGAAGACCACTCGAGCATAAGCTCAAGTGATGGTGAACTTAAACTACAAATGAAACTAAAATTAAAAAGCAAAAAGAATCGAACTACTTGCTTTAAACGCAAGAAGAAGAACAAAAATTGGGATGAATCGAGCTCCTCCGAAGAAGAGAAACTCAACAAAAGCAAGGCAGCAAACTACGCCTTAACAGCCTACAATGATGAGGTAATCGAAATCCCCCTAATTTATTTTGAAATTACTTGATGCTTTCATGATGTAGTTTTCTTTTTTAGTTTAGAATTAATTTTCTTGAAAATTACATGTTAAAAAAAAAAATTACAAAATTATGATCATGCTAGTAATTTCGAAAATGATAATATTACATATTTTATGATAAACAAACAAAATTATTTTAATTGAAAATATGAAATCATGGTTAAGAAGTAATAATGTGTATCATGTTTGATTAACATTGTTGAATGAAATCACGTTTGATTTAAAGTAATGCATAATAATATTAAATGGTTATGATACAATGATTAACAATTTTATGCATGAGATTTTAAGTTATTCATGATCATGAGCTTGTTTGATCTTCATGATTTAAATTCAAAATCTATAGCAAAAATCATGTCTGAATATATGAAAGTGTTAATTTCATTTTCGGATTCACTTAACAAGTATCCTAACAATCGGATTTACTCATACACTTATGAAAAATAATTTTCTAAAATAGATTTGATGAAATGATTCCTGCTTATAAATTCCATCTTGAAATATGAATGATAGTATTTTTGCTTGCAAAGATATGTTTCACATACATATCTCCTATGATTCATGTGCAGAAAAAGAATTTATAAATCATAATACAATGAGATTTCTTATGCAAAAATAAAGTGCTTTTGTGATTCATTGCTAAAGAGAATAATTATTAAAATCATGATCTTGATAATTATAACATGAAGCTCGTTATAAATCAAGATCGTTCATTATGCTTATCAAAAAGGAGTTCTTCAAATGAAATGCAACTTGTCTTTTGATTTCTTAGAATTCAATAAAGTGTCATATTAATATCTTAAAACTTGGAATATTTTAAAATGTGATCTTGATAATAATGTTTCAAGTTGCTCTTTGTACTATATCTTTTTAAATGAATCATGAGCCTTGATATCATATATTTCATAATATAGAAATAACAAGATTTCTTTGCCTTTTGTCTTGAACCTTCATGCTTATCTTAATTTGGCATATAAAGACTAAGGCATGATTAGATGAAAAAGAATCTCTTAAAAAATGCTTTTCCCATCTGATCGAGATTAATGATTTCATGATATTTTGTGAATCTCGAAATTAATTTTAATGACTTGATTATGAATTTCAAGTTAATGATTTGATTTGAACAAGTTTTATCTAAATCATAATCTTGAATTGATACTCACAATATGAAAGTATTGATATTCATGACTTGAATTGGATTGAAACATTGTATGCTTAAATTAATCATTCTCCTATGTTTCAAAAATTCCTTAAATACCTTATGTGATGATTGAAAACTAACTTGCTTTATGATGAATCACGAATCATAACTTGATCTATGATGCCTTGAAATGATTGAAATATTTAACACTTTTATGCTCTACCCCCTACTTTCTTCTTGTTTTCAATGATAAAATGGGGAGAAGTTTTGATCATGGATGGTAGGATATAATTTGACAAAATTGATACCATCATGATATGAAACATTTATGATATGAAATTATGCATGTAATACTTCAACCTATGATAACGATGCATGCAATGATAAAATATTCATGATGAAAAATTGTCTTGACATTCATAACTTGATTATTCATCCTTTGTCATGATTTTGAAATCGTTGTAAAAGGAAAAAGAACTACAAAACTGTATTCTTTCTTTCTTTTTGACAATGACAAAGGGGGAGATAGCTAGCTTGCACAAGTCAAGAAGATGCAAAAACTTGATTGCTAACTTGCTTATTTCAAGAAGCAAAAATTGTCTTCTTGAAAATCACTATCTTGAATATCTCAAGAAGCAAGACTTGCAACCTGCACACTACAATAGGAAGCAATAATCATGAGCCTACACAAGAAAGTTATCTTGCATTTGCTTTCGAAGTTTTTGCTAGCCTGTATATTACGAAACTTGTATATCGTAAAAATTGCTAGCTTGTAGTCTAAAGAGAAGCGAAAAGTTGCTATCTCAAAAGAAGCATATGTGCTATCTTGCCTATCTCAAGAGGCAAAAATGCTAACTTGCACATCTAGCAAAACTTGACAAATTTGCATATCTCAAGAAGCAAGAGTTGCTTTCTTGAACATCTCAAAACTGCTAGCTTGCATGTTCTAAAAGTGCTATCTTGTATGCTGTAAAACTTGCATATCTAAAACTTGATAGCCTGAATATTCTAAGCATGATGTAACATTTGCTAAATTTTCTGGCTTCAAAATTGCATGATGATAAAACTTGATAATATGTTTTTCATGCAATAAGTTGAACCAATATCACAAACACTTGATTATGATACTTCTCCTTTTTGTTGATGACAAAGGGGGAGAAGTATGTTGATGAAAGTATGTTGATGACATGACATGTGATGCATAAGTTTATGCATATGTTCATGTTGACGTGTTGCAAGTATTCACGATGAATATTGCAATGACTTGAATTCAGTTTGAATTCAAGGTTCTATCAATATGGCATATTGATAGGGGGAGTTTGTTTAAACTCTAGGAGTTAAGGTTAACTCCGTTTATGATGACATGTTGCTTAGATTTTTGAATCTAAGAGTTTCTATCAATATGGCATATTGATAGGGGGAGTTTGTTTAAACTCCGGGAGTTAAGGTTAACTCCATCATCAAGTAGTTGTCATCATCAAAAAGGGGGAGATTGTTGAATGTCGTATTTTGATGATGAAACTACTTGATATATGTTTATGATTTAATCTGCGTTTTGAGTGACGCAGGATGCTTTGATCAGGATGAGACTATTAAAGCAGGAACATCATGTTGTGCCGGAGGAACATGTCAGAAGATTGGACGTCAGGCCAGTGGATCGGTCGACGTATCGACAGAAGGCTTCGGGCCGTGGACTCAGGCATCGGGCCAAGAAGAGCGGGTATTGTGCCAAGATATCGGAGTTGCGGAGTCAACTGGCCGATTGGGCAATAGGCTGTAGGAAAGGACGATGCGCCGAAGAATCGGACGAAGCGTCGAGGGACCAATGACATGCCGGACAACTTGGTTAATTGTTTAGGATTAATTGTCTCGATCGAAGTTTTTGTTTTGAGTGTGCAGGATTAACTACGATGGAAGAAAGACAAGCAGCAGGAGTTGCTCCGGAGTCAAGTTCATGATCACATTGGAAGTTCGAGAGTTCGACGGAAGTTTGGACGGTCGTCGGAGGTTCTGCGAGAACAGATCCGTGAAGTCCAGAAGACTTGCCAAGCGAAGCTCGTCGGAACTTGCCAAGTGGATCGTCGCAAAGTCCAGGAGTTTGCCGGAAGTCCGCAGGAGCATCACCGAGGGTTCATCGGATGATCGACGGAAGTTCGCCGGAAACTCGCCGGAAGAAGCGATTGACGCACCGAAGCAAAGCTGCAGAAATTGTCTTAGATTTAATCGTAGTTAGCACGTTGATTAAGTTGGAAAATGGGAGGTGATTCCATTGGCTTAATCCTGGGGCAATTGGGCCCCTGAAGAACTCAAGTTGGGTCGAATGGTTCAACCCATTCGAACCCAAGAAGCTGTGGGAGGTGCAACCGCCCAAGCAGGGAGGTGCCACCGCCCAGGCTAAGTCTCCCAGCGAGACTAGGAGGTGCAACCACTCCAGCCAGGCGGTGCAACCGCCCAGGGCTCAGTCTCCAAGCGAGACTGGGCGGTGCAACCTCCTCTGTCAAGCGGTAGCACCGCCTGAGCTCAAGTTTCGAGCTCTGCCTGGTGATGCAATCACCGAGCTCAGTCTTCGAGCTCTGGAAGAGAAGTACGACCTCTCTGGCCAGGAGATGCACAGCCTAAGCTCAGTCTTCGAGCTCTGGCAGAGAGGTGCAACCACCTCTGGCAGAGAGGTGCAACCACCTCTGGCAGAAAGGGGCGATCACCTCTGGCAGAGAAGAGAAACTTCTCTGGTCAGGAGATGCACCGCCTGAGCTCGGTCTTCGAGCTCTGGCAGGAAGGTGCAACCACCCCTGACAGAGAAGGTGCAACCGTCTGAGCTCAGTCTTCGAGCTCTGCCAGGCGGTGCCACCTCTCCAGTCGAGAGGTGCAACCGCCTGAGCTCAGACTTCGAGCTCTGCCAGGCGGTGCCACCTCTCCAGTCAAGAGGTGCAACCGCCTGATCCCGGAATTTCGGGATTTGATCGTTTTGAGCTCGAAATTTGAATTGGGTTGGGGCCTATAAATACCCCACCCATTCAGCACTGAAAAGAAACAGACCCACACCGAAATCTTGATCTTTTCTGTGATTCTAAGAGCTCAAAAGTGTTGTAAAGCCTTTAAGTCTCCTCCTTCTGTTCTTCAAGTTTTCAGTTGTAAAGTGAGGAGAGAAAGGTCTGTAAAGGTTGTCTCCTGAGCCTGTTAAAAGGAGAGAAACTGTAAAAGGGCAGTTTGGCCTTCGCCCATTGAAGGAAGGCCCCTAGTTGACGTCGGCAACCTCGTCGGTGGAGGAAGCCAAAAGTGGAGTAGGTCAAGGCTGACCGAACCACTCTAAATCTCTGGTTTGCGTTTATTTTTTAGCACTTTATCATTACTGCAAACCTCCTCCATTACTACTGCTCTCTGCGCTTTCACGAACAAGTTCTAAGTGCTGTTCTTCCGAATCTGCATTCAGACGTAAATTCGTATTTTCGTACATTACAGTTTACGTTTACGTTTGATTCTGCAGAACTGTCTTCCGTGCTTTTACGAAAGAGTTTCTTTGCAGTTTACACTTACATTTTGATCCTATTGATAACTGCAAACTGTCCTCTACAATTTTACGAACGAGTTTCAACATTTAGACGTAAAACTGCATTTAGACGTAAATCGGCTTTCCTCTCACAATCATCAGTTCTCAGTTCACGTTTACGTCTTGATTTCAACTGCATACTGCTTTCTGCGAGTATACAAACGAGTTTCAAAGTTTAGACGTAAATCTGCGTCTAGACGTAAAACAGCGTTTAGACGTAAATCTGAGTTTAGACGTAAAACTGCGTTTAGACGTAAATCTGAGTTTAGACGTAAACTGCGCTTAGACGTAAAACTGCGCTTAGACGCAAACTATGTTTAGACGCAAACTGCGCTTAGACGCAAACTGTGTTTAGACGCAAACTGCGCTTAGACGCAATCTGCGCTTAGACGCAAACTGCACTTAGATACAAACTGAGAATTAGCTTTTGCATCATAATAGTTTTTTTTATTGAACGAACGCAGCTTTTGGTTTTTAATCGCTGTAAGATTTCCGCTGCACTAATTCACCCCCCCCCTCTTAGTGCTCTCGATCCTAACACAAACTGCCTTCTGCGCTTTTACGAACGAGTGTCTAAGTTCAGATCTTTCCGAATCTGAGCTTAGACGTAAACTGCGATTAGACGCAAACTGTGTTTAGACGCAAACTGCGCTTAGACGCAATCTGCGCTTAGACGCAAACTGCGCTTAGACGCAATCTAAGCTTAGACGCAAACTGCGCTTAGATGCAAACTGCGCTTAGACGCAATTTGCATTTAGACGCAAACTGCATTTAGACGCAAACCGCATTTAGACGCAAACTGCGTAAACTGCGCTTAGACGCAAACTGTGTTTAGACGTAAACTGCACTTAATCATAAGTAATCTTAGAATCAGCTTTTGCATCAAAATTGGTTTTATCGAACAAACGCAGCTTTCGTTTTTAATCGCTAAAAGATTTTCGCTGCACTAATTCACCCCCCCCCCCTCTTAGTGCTCTCGATCCTAACAATTGGTATCAGAGCGGGGTTTTTCTCATTTCGGATTTACACCCGAGAGAAATGGCTCTTCATAGCTTTCAAGAGGGCTTTTCGGTCTTTCGTCCACCGTTGTTTAACGGATTGGACTACACTTATTGGAAAACTCGAATGAGAGTTTTCTTGATTTCTTTGAATTTGGATTTATGGAATATCATTGAAAACGATTTTCAACTTCCCTCTAAACCGATGAACGAATGGTCGGATTTAGAGAAGAAGTATTTTTCTTTAAACGCAAAGGCTATGAATGCCTTATTTTGCGCTTTAGACAAAAATGAGTTCAATCGGGTTTCTTTGTGCGAAACGGCTTTCGATATTTGGCGCACTCTTGAAATCACGCACGAGGGAACTAGTAGAGTCAAAAACTCGAAAGTTAATATTTTACTGCATGATTTCGAGCTTTTTCATATGAAACCAAGCGAAACCATTGTTGACATGTACACCCGTTTTACGGATGTCGTCAATGGTTTAAAATCACTTGGTAAAAGCTTTTCGGATTTTGAACTCGTTAACAAAGTTTTGCGCTCACTTTCTAAAACTTGGGATTCAAAAGTAACTGCTATTCAAGAATCGAAAAACTTGAACCAATTTCCACTTGAAGAACTAATTGGTTCATTGATCACATATGAAATGACGTGCAATGCACGTGAAGAACTTGAGAACCACCTTCCAAAGAACAGGAAGGATTTGGGACATAGAACATTTGAAGACCACTCGAGCATAAGCTCAAGTGATGGTGAACTTAAACTACAAATGAAACAAAAATTAAAAAGTAAAAAGAATGGAACTACTTGCTTTGAACGCAAGAAGAAGAATAAAAATTGGGATGAATCGAGCTCCTCCGAAGACGAGGAGAAAATCAACAAAGGCGAGGTGGCAAACTACGCCTTTACGCCTTTCGACGCTGAGGTAATCAAAATGCCTTTAATTTACTTTGAAATTACATGATGCTTAAAGCATTTTTCTTTTTTATTTAATTTTCTTGAAAATTACATGTTGAATAATTTTATAATGAAAATACAAACAATTAGGAATCATGCTTATCATTCTAGTAATTTTGAAAATAATCATGAAAATTGCATGTTTATGATAAACAAAATGATTGTGATTAAAAATACCTTATGAAATCATGTTATATGTGGTTGAGAAGTAATAATGTGTATCATGTTGATTTCCATTGTTATTTCTCGATTTTGAGTATATGAAATCATGCTTAATTTGAAGTTATGATTAATGAGTATATATGTTTTATGTATGACGATTCTTGATTATCGATTTTCATGATAATAACAATGGCTTTAAAAAATTGATGCATGTTTTCATAAATGAAAAGGCATGCTAACATGAAATCGATCACTTAAAATGAAACACTTAAAAAAGGGATAAAATATATTATCAATGAAATCATGAATCTATTTATGTTATAAATTTTGTGAGCCATAAAAATGATTTTGATGATTTAAATTTGAAATGAGTTTTATCAAAATCATGATCTTGATTTATCAAATTGAATGAATTGAAAATGAATGATGATTTTTGTCTTGAATGATTGTGACTTGTATTCCTTGTATTCATGATATGATTTTTATGCAATTCTTTGTATTCATGAAATATTTATCTCATCACCCAATTATTTCTTTTCAATATTCCTCAAGTGATGATATGAATGCATGAGATATTCATGAATTTATTTTGATGTATGCAAATGAGAAGTTTCGATCATGCATGGTAGGATGCAATGTGACAAATTAATACCATGATGATTTGAAATATTTATGATTTGGAATGATGCATATGCTTTTTATTATGATAATGTATGATGTATCATGAATGCTTAAAAAAATTAAAAAAAATAAATATTTATATCATGTTAGATGGTTTTACATATTATGCATGATAAGCTATACTGATGAGTGAAATAATGATTGAAATAATATGAATGATGATTTGGAATCATGCATATAATAATGAGTTTATATGTTTTGAAAATGTGCATGTTTTAATTTGAAAATATAATGATGCACAAATAAGATTGAAACCTTCCCTTGTCATGATTTAGAAATTAATGTAAAGGATCTTCCCTTCTCTTTCCCAATGACATAGGGGGAGAAAGAGTTGCTAATGTGCATATCTCAAAGAAAAAATTGCTAGCTTTCGTGTCTTAAAATGTTGAAAAGTTTTTTGCTAGCTTGTATATTGTAAACTTGTTATCATACTATCATGATGATGAGCATGTCTTATCTTCATGATTATATTTGAAAAACTATGGCAAAAATATGTCCGAATGATTAAACGAGTTAAAATTATTTTTTAGACTTTTTTTATTGAATGATCAAATCACTTGATTGCCATAATGATTTTACACAATTACTTGCCATGATTACATGTTGGAAATTATGTGCTTGAATACAAAAATTTCCATGATAATAAGCATGTTTTACCTTCATGATTGTAATTGAATATCTCTAGTAAAACCCTGTCTGAATGTATGAAAGTGTCAAATTTCATTTTCGGATTTTCTTGATCCTAACAATTGGATTTTCTTGATACATTATCCTCTTCCGAACTTAACAAGCATATGTCATATCAAGTTTAATTCACATAATTGATTTTTGACATATGGAATCATCTAGCAAATACACTTATCATGTGAAAAATATTTTTCGAGAAACATATTTGATGATTCCCTCTTATAAAAGAAAGATATTTTTACATATAAGGATTTGACTCACTTACATATCTTAATCCTTGCAAAAATGAAGTGTGCTTTAATATCTTATCGATTTGAACTTCATATATGGCTTTCCTCCTTCATGTAAAAAGATAACAAATAAAAAGGAAGAAGCAATAAAAGCTATCTCCATGTCATGTTTTCCTCGAGATGTTTGCATAATTGGTATCCTATCACTCACTGTTGGAAAATGACTTGAACCAACTTATGGCATCGCACTTATATTTAAAATTTGCTTATATCGTTCTCCTTATTGTTGATGACAAAGGGGGAGAAATATATAAATTGATAGTATGAGTGCCATATTTGAAGAATATGAATAGATGTTATGAATGCCATATTATGATGAGATATCAAAAGCAGCATTCATATGAATAGGTGCTATAAATGTCATATCATGTTAAGATATCAAGAACTTGAATCGCAATTTTACATGTTGATATCTTACCATTTGATGATAGCAAACTTGCATGATGATAACAATAGATATTATGTTTTTCATGCAATGAGTTAAACTTATATCACAAACACTTGATTGTGGTACTTCTCCTTTTTGTTGATGACAAAGGGGGAGAAGTATGTTGATGACATGACATGTTATACATAAGTTTATGATGACATGTTATGCATAAGTTTATGATGACATGTTGCTTGGATTTTTGAATCCAAGAGTTTCTATCAATATGGCATATTGATAGGGGGAGTTTGTTTAAACTCTGGGAGTTAAGGTTAACTCCGTTTATGATGACATGTTAGATTTTTGAATCTAAGAGTTTCTATCAATAAGGCATATTGATAGGGGGAGTTTGTTTAAACTCTGGGAGTTAAGTTTAACTCCGTCATCAAGTAGTTGTCATCATCAAAAAGGGGGAGATTGTTGAATCTCGTATTTTGATGAAGAAACTACTTAATATATGTTTATGATTTAATCTGCGTTTTGACTGACGCAGGGTGCTTCGATTAGGATGAGACAATTAAAGCAGGAACATCATGTTGTGCCGGAGGAACATGTCAGAAGATTGGACGTCGGGCCGGTGGATCGGTTGACGTATCGACAGAAGGCTTCGGGTCGTGGACTCGGGCATCGGGCCAAGAAGAGCGGGTATTGTGCCAAGGATATCGGAGTTACAGAGTCAACTGGCCGATTGGACAATAGGCTACAGGAAAGGACGATGCGCCGAAGAATCGGACGAAGCGTCGAAGGACCAATGACATGCCAGACAACTTGGTTAATTGCTTAGGATTAATTGTCTCGATCGAAGTTTTTGTTTTGAGTGTGCAGGATTAACTATGATAGAAGAAAGGCATGCAGCAGGAGTTGCGCCGGAGTCATGACAATGATCAGGTTGGGAGTTCGAGAGCTCGACGGAAGTTCGGACAGTCGTCGGAGGTTCTACGGGAACAAATCCGAGAAGTCCAGAAGCTTGCCAAAGGAGCTCGTCAGAACTTGCCAAGTGGATCGTCGCAGTCCAGGAGTTTGCCGGAAGTCCGCAGGAGCATCACCGAGGGTTCATCGGATGATCGACGGAAGTTCACCGGAAACTCGCCGGAAGAAGCGAGTGACGCACCGAAGCAAGCTGCAGAATATGTCTTAGGAAATAATCATAGTTAGCACTTTGATTAAGTTAGAAATGGGAGGTGATCCCATTAGCTTAATCCTGGGGTAATTGGGCCCCTGAAGAACTCAAATTGGGTCGAATGGTTCAACCCATTCGGACCCAGGTTGCTGTGGGAGGTGCAACCGCCCAGGCAGGGAGGTAGCACCGCCCAGGCTATGTCTCCCAACGAGACTGGGCGGTGCAACCACCCCAGCCAAGAGGTGCAACCGCCCAGGGCTCAGTCTCCGAGCGAGACTGGGCGGTGCAACCTCCTCTGTCAGGAGGTAGCACCGCCAGAGCTCAAGTTTCGAGCTCTGCCAAGCGGTGCAACCTCCCCAGTCAGGCAGTGCAACCGCCTGAGCTCAGTCTTCGAGCTCTGGCAGAGAGGTGCAACCGCCCCTGACAGAGGTAGCACCGCCCAAAGGCTCAGTCTTCGAGCTCTGCCAAGCGGTGCAACCTCTCCAGTCAGGAGGTGCAACCGCCTGATCCCGGAATTCCGGGATTTGATCATTTTGAGCTCCAAATTTGAACTGGGTTGGGGCCTATAAATACCCCACCCATTCAGCACTGAAAAGATACAGACCTACACCGAATTCTTGATCTTTTCTGTGATTCTAAGAGCTCAAATTTGTGTAAAGTCCAAAAGTTCTCCTCTTTCTGTTCTTCAAGTCTTGAGTTGTAAAGAGAGGAGAGAAAGGTTCTGTAAGGGTTGTCTCCTGAGCCCGTCAAAAGGAGTGAAACTGTAAAAGGGCAGTTGGCCTTCGCCTATTGAAGGAAGGCCTCTAGTTGACGTCGGTGACCTCGTCGGTGGAGGAAGCCAAAAGTGGAGTAGGTCAAGACTGACCGAACCACTCTAAATCTCTGGTTTGCTTTTATTTTGAGCACTTTATCATTACTGCAAACCTCCTACATAGCTACTGCTCTCTGCGCTTTTACGAACAAGTTTCTAAGTTCTGATCTTTCCGAATCTGCATTCAGACGTAAATCGGTGTTTTCGTACGATCTTTACATTGCAGTTTACATTTACGTTTTGATTCTATTTATAAATGCAAACTGTCTTCTGCACTTTTACGAACGAGTTTCTTTGCAGTTTACGTTTAGGTTTTGATTCCATTTATAACTGCAAACTGCGTTCTGCGCTTTTACGAACGAGTGTCTAAGTTCATATCTTTCCGAATCTGAGCTTAGACGTAAACTACGCTTAGACGCAAACTATGTTTAGACGCAAACTGCGCTTAGACGCAAACTGCGCTTAGACGCAATCTGAGCTTAGACGCAAACTGCGCTTAGATGCAAACTGCGCTTAGACGCAATCTGCATTTAGACGCAAACTGCATTTAGACGCAAACCGGATTTAGACGCAAACTGTGTAAACTGTGCTTAGACGCAAACTGTGTTTATACGTAAACTGCACTTAATCATAAGTAATCTTAGAATCGGCTTTTGCATCAAAATAGTTTTTATCGAACGAACGCAGCTTTCGTTTTTAATCGTTGAAAGATTTCCGCTGCACTAATTCACCCCCCCCCCCCTCTTAGTGCTCTCGATCCTAACATTCTTCACTTAGAGGTTTTGTAAAAATATAAGCTAGTTGATGCTTAGTATCAATGAACTCTATGATTACATCATGATTAGTGACATGATCTCGTATAAAGTGATGTCTAATATCAATATGTTTTGTTCTTGAGTGTTGAATGAGATTCTTTGTTAAACATATTGCACTTGTGTTATCACATTTAATGGGAATGTTTTTAAGATGGACTTTATAATCTTCTAAGGTGTTTTTCATCTATACAACTTGTGCACAACATGCACTAACTGCAATATACTCAACTTCGGTTGTTGATAGTGCAACCGAGTTTTGTTTCTTATATGACCAGGAAACAAGGGAATGTCCTAAAAATTGATATGTTCCTGATGTGCTTTTTCTATCTAGTCTATACCCAGCAAAATCCACATCAGCATAAGCAATTAACTCAACATGATATCTGGTCTAGTTATAGTGAGGTAAAGTAAACTTCCTATCATACCCCTATAAGTTTTTTGATCGAAGCTTTCTCCACTTTCATCAACTTCTAACTTAGTGGAGATGCTCATAGTCAAAAGCTATCCATATTAAATCTTTTCAGCAGATCTAAAGCATATTTAGTTTGACTAATAAAGATGTCATTGCTTAGTTGCTTAATTTGTAAGCCTAAGAAAAATGTTAATTCTCCCATCAAACTCATTTCAAATTCGAGACTCATGGTTTTAGCAAAAGATTCACAAAGAGATTCATTCGTAGAACCGAAGATAATATCATCAATATAAATCTGAATAATGAGAAAATTGTTTTCAAAATTCTTGATAAACAATGTAGTATCGACCTTGCCTTTTGTGAAATTATTTTCAATAAGAAAAGTACTAAGTCTCTCATACCAAGCCCTTGGGGCTTGTTTTAAACAATAGAGAGCTTTAGTTAATTTAAATACATGATTAGAGAGGCTATTATTTTTAAATCTGCGAGGTTGTTCAACATAAACTTCTTCAGAAATAAATCATTAAGAAAAGTACTTTTAACATCCATTTGAAACAACTTAAAATTATTATTACTAGCATAGGCAAGGAGCATCCTTATGGCTTCTAATCTAGCCATAGGAGCGAAGGTTTCTTCGTAATCAATACCTTCTTCTTGGTTGAAATCTTTGGCCACTAATCTAGCCTTGTTTCTAACCACGATACCATATTCATCTTGCTTGTTTCTAAAGACCCATTTAGTACCAATAACTAAATGGTCATTTGGCCTAGGAACAAGCTTCCACACCTCATTTCTCTCAAATTGATTTAACTCATCTTGCATTGCGATAATCCATGAATCATCTTTCATGGCTTCGTCAATACATTTAGGTTTAATTTGGGAGAAAAAAGCGGCGTTGGCACAAAAAATTTTAAGAGAAGAACGTGTTTGAACCCCCATAGATGTGTCACCTAGAATTAGCTTCTTAGGATGAGCATCTACATACTTCCAATCCTTGGGTAAGGATGTTTCGGAAGTGGATGCATCCAAGTTGCTAGTTGGAGAAGGGGTTTCATTTAAATTCAAAGAATCAAAATTAACATCCTCATCAAAATTATTTTTCTTGATTTCGAAAATCTCATTGAAAACAATATGAATGGATTCTTCTATAATTAAAATTCTTTTATTGAAAATACGAAAGGCTTTAGAAACTGAAAAATAACCAAGAAAAATTCCTTCATCGGATTTAGTATTAAATTTTCCTAAGGCATCTTTTTCGTTCAAGATAAAACACTTACACCCAAAAACTTTAAAATATAAAACATTGGGTTTTTTATTGTTCCACAACTCATAGGGAGTTTTGGTGAGTAAGGGTCTTACTAGAACTCTACTCAATATATAGCATGTAGTGTTTACGGCTTTGACCCAAAAATATTTGGGTAGGCTACGTTTATTCAACATGGTTCTTACCATTTTTTGTAAATTTCTATTCTTTTTTTCTACTACTCCATTTTGTTGAGGATTTCTTGAAGTAGAGAAGTTATGGTTGTATCCATTAGATTCACAAAATTCTTAGAAATCACGGTTTTGAAATTCACCACCATGATCACTTCGAATTGATGAAATCATAAAACCCTTTTCATTTTGAACAAGTTTACAAAACTTGGTGAAATATCTAAAGCATTCATTTTTGTGTTTCAAGAAATAAGTCTATGTGTATCTACTATAGTCATCTACAATGACGAAGGTGTATTTGCTACCTCCTAGGCTTGATGTAGAGATTGGTCTGAACAAGTCCATATGGATTAATTGTAAGGGCCTAGAGGTGCTTATTTGATTCTTAGATTTGAAACTACCCTTAATTTGTTTTCCTAATTGACAAGCATCACACACATTATCTTTAATGTGTTGAATCTCGGATTTTGATGATAAAATCAATTGATGGGTTAACTGATCTAATCCATATTATTGAGCTAAGTGTGCAGGATTAACTACGATAACCAGAAAACACAAAGCAAGTATACCGGAGTTAAGTTCGATGGACGTTTAAGAGTCCGAAGAATCGTCGGAGATGTTGCCGCGAGAAGAAATCGGGAACCTGTCGGAATTTTCGGAAGTTCACCAAAGAGATCGTCGGAGGTTCACGGAGATCACCGAGAAGGCTCGGCTACTCATTAAAGTCATCACAAGTTCGGGAGCTTGCTGGGAGTCCGTCGGAAGAAGTTCGTCGGAAAGCTCGCCGAAACAAGACTCGACGTTCGCGGTTGAAAGCTTGCTTAGGATGTGTTTTTGTTATGTAGTTCACTTGTAATTAGGATTAGGATTAAGAGATAATCCTATATCCTGGTTAGGGGCCAACTAGGCCTAAAGTCAGATTTGGTTTGGGCTAAAATTAAGCCAAACCAGTGAAATCGGAGAGCCAGGCGGTGGCACCGCCTGGCTGGGCGGTAGCACCGCCCAGCACCCAAGAGCTGGGCGGTGACACCTCCTGGGCTGGGCGGTTGCACCGCCCAGCACCCGAGCGCTGGGTGGTGGCACCGCTTGGCTGGGCGGTGGCACCGCCAGCATCGGGAACATAAGAGAATTCAAATTTTTGGAGCCCAAATTTGAATCCTCTTGAGGCCTATAAATACCCCTCAAGTCTCAGTTGAGAACACAACTCTTTGAGCAGCAAGTGATTGAGAGAAAAGTCTTAGAAGAGTCTTTGCCTTTCTTGTTTTCAATTTGCTAGAGAGTTCTCCTCCTTCTTTCTTGCTGAAAATTTATAAGAGGTTGAACTGCTTGTAAAAGGTTGTAAGAGGGGTATTTGCCCTTCCATTTCAAGAGATTTGCTAGTGGAAGGTGGGAGCCTCATCAAAGAGGGGCCTCGCAAGTGGATGTAGGTCATTTGACCGAACCACTCTAAAATCGACGTGATCTCTGGTTTGCATTTCGTTATTGCTATTTACATTACTATAAACCTTCTTACCTGCTTTAGTTCCTTATTACCTTTGCTGCGCAACTTTAAGAATACGCTTTCAAGTTAAGCTTTTCAAGTTCCGTTCTTATCGTACGAAAGATTTGTCGAAACTAACGTTTTAATCCGCTGTACTAATTCACCCCCCCCCTCTTAGTGCCGCTCCGATCCTAACAATTGGTATCAGAGCAAGGTTATCTCTCATATTTGGTTTAATACCCAAGAGAGATGGCTTACTCCGGCATGCAAGAGGGCCATTCTACTGCACGACCACCTTTGTTCAATGGGTCGGATTACACATATTGGAAGACTCGCATGAGGATCTTCCTCATTTTTATGGACTTTGAACTTTGGTCTATTGTCGAGAATGGATTTCAAAAATCTTCTCTTCCGATGAGCGAATGGAATGAACCGGAAAAAAAGGTTTTTACTTTAAATGCAAAGGCTATGAATGCCTTGTTTTGTGCACTAGATAAAAATGAATTTAATCGCGTTTCAATTTGTGATTCGGCTTTTGATATTTAGAGAACTCTTGAAGTCACTCATGAAGGCACTAGCCGAGTGAAAGAGTCCAAAATCAACATCCTTGTGCATTCTTACGAACTTTTTCGAATGAAACCAAGTGAGTCCATCGGAGACATGTACACCCGGTTCACGGATGTCATCAATGGACTCAAAGCTCTTGGTAAAGGTTTTACTAACTTTGAACTAGTAACTAAAATCTTAAGATCTCTCCCAAAAAGTTGGGATCCAAAAGTTACGGCCATTCAAGAGGCCAAAGACCTTAAAACATTCCCTCTTGAAGAACTCATTGGGTCTTTAATGATCTACGAAATGACATGTCAAGCTCATGACGAGCTCGAGAACCCCCTTCCAAAGAACAGGAAGGATATGGCACTCACATCACAAGAAGACCACTTGAAAGGAACATCAAGTGATGAGGACAGTGACAATGACATTGCACTTTTGACTCAAAAATTTAAAAAATATTTAAGAAAGAACAAATTTAAAAATAATACAAAAAATAAATTCGAACACAAGAAGGACCAAGTAATTTGCTATGAGTGCAAGAAACTGGGACACTACAAGAACGATTGTCCACAAGCCAAAAAGAAAGCATCAAAGAAGAAGGCGCTCAAGGCAACATGGGATGATTCAAGCACGTCCGAAGAAGAGAAGTCCAACACCGAGCAAGTTGCTCATTACGCCCTAATGGCTTTCGAAGAAGAGGTAACGGATTTAATTAATGCAGATTTACCTTATCATGAATTATTAAATGTCTTCCATGAGTTATTTGATGAATGTAAGAGAATTAGTAGAAAATACAAATTGCTAAAAAAGGAGCATGATAGTCTTACTTGTGATTTTGATAAATTAAAAACTGAATATCATGATAGTCTAGCTCCATGTGCTAAATGCCATGATCTAGAAACTCTCCAAAATGAGAACTTGGTACTTAAGGACACCTTGAAGAAATTCGAGGTCGGTAGCAAGTCCTTAAACATGATCCTTACAAATAAGGATCACGTTCCTAAAAGGAGTGGAATCGGATTTGTGAGAAGTACTCACCAAAATCCAACCACCTTCATTAAAGGTCCTATCTTACATGTTCAACACCAAAGCAATTGTAACTTTTGTTGCAAATATGGACATATAACTTACCAATGTCCATTCAAGAAAATTAGTCCGAACAAATTGATTTGGGTTCCTAAAGGAACCATGATCAAGTCTATGTAACATGATAAACAAGTTAGGTTAGTTTTTGAGGCACCCAAAAGTAAATGGGTACCTAAAAATAATTCCTTCTTGTAGAAACATACACCATCACATGCTAGGAGCAAGAGATGGTATCTTGATAGTGGATGCTCAAGGCATATGACCGGAGATCCATCCCAATTCTCCAAGCTCACTAGCATGGACGAAGGCTATGTCACCTTCGGAGACAACAACAAAGGCAAAATCATTGGCAAGGGAACCATAGGTAACAAATCAAGTTTTTTTATTGATGATGTGTTACTAGTTGATGGATTGAAACATAATTTGTTGAGCATTAGTCAATTATGCGATAAAGGTTATATCGTTAGATTTGAATCAAATATGTGCATTATTGAAAAACCAAATCATAACATGACTATGATTGCTTTAAAACAAAATAATGTCTATACCATCAATCTTAATGAACTAAGTAATGAAATGTGTTTCTCCGCCGTAAATGATGATGCTTGGCTTTGGCATAGGAGATTAGGCCATGCAAGCATGAAAACAATGTCTAAAATCTCATCTCAAGAATTACTACGAGGGATTCTGAATATGAAGTTTATTAAGGATAAGGTATGCGATGCATGTCAACTAGGCAAACAAATAAAAACAAGCTTCAAACCAAAAAATCAAATTAGCACCACTAGACCGTTACAATTGATCCATTTAGACTTATTTGGACCAATTGATACAACAAGTCTAGGTGGAAGCAAATATGCTTTTGTGATTGTGGATGACTACTCTAGATACACTTGGACCTATTTCCTAGCTCACAAAAGTGATTGCTTCAAGTGTTTCTCTAAATTTTGTAAACTCACTCAAAACAAAAAGGGCTTCATGATTTCATCAATTCGGAGTGATCACGGTGGTGAATTTCAAAACTCGGACTTTCAAAATTTTTGCGAAGTAAATGAGTACAATCACAACTTCTCAACTCCAAGAAATCCTCAACAAAATGGAGTAGTTGAAAGGAAAAATAGAAACCTACAAGAAATGGCAAGAACTATGTTAAATGAACGTAAATACGGCTTGTTACATCATGAATAGGGTCCTAATAAAACCATCTCTATCAAAAACTCCCTATGAATTATGGAATAACAAAAAACCAAATATTTCTTATTTTAAAGTTTTTGGTTGTAAATGCTTCATTTTAAATGAAAAGGATGCCCTAGGTAAATTTGATGCTAAATCCGATGAAGGCATTTTTCTTGGTTACTCCTCCGTTTCTAAAGCCTTTCGTGTCTTTAACAAAAGGATCTTAGTAATAGAAGAGTCTATTCATGTAGTTTTTAATGAAATTTTCGATTTAAAGAAAAATGATTTTGATGATGATCTTGGTTTTGATAATTTGAATTTAAATGAACCCCCTCCTCAAAATAGCCATTTGAATGCATCTTCTTCCGAAATTTCTTTACCCAAAGAATGGAAGTATGTAGATGCTCATCCAAAGGAGCTAATTATAGGAGATACAACAAAAGGGGTTCAAACTCGTTCTTCTTTCAAGAATTTTTGTGCTAACGCCGCTTTCCTTTCTCAAATTGAACCTAAATGCATTGACGAAGCCTTAAAAGATGATTTTTGGGTCATTGCAATGCAAGAAGAATTGAACCAATTTGAGAGGAATGAGGTATGGAAGCTTGTTCCTAGACCAAGCGACCACTTAGTCATAGGTACTAAGTGGGTCTTTAGAAACAAGCAAGACGAAAATGGTATCGTGGTTAGAAAAAATGCTAGATTAGTGGCCAAAGGTTTAAACCAAGAAGAAGGTATCGATTACGAAGAAACCTTCGCTCCCATGGCTCGATTAGAAACCATAAGGATGCTCCTTGCCTATGCTAGTAGTAATAATTTTAAACTATTTCAAATGGATGTCAAAAGTGCTTTCTTGAATGGTTTTATTTCCGAAGAAGTATATGTCGAACAACCTCCCGGATTTGAAAATTCTCTTCTTCCTAATCATGTATTCAAATTGACTAAAGCTCTCTATGGCTTGAAACAAGCTCCTAGAGCTTGGTATGAAAGGCTTAGTTCCTTTCTTATTTTAAATAATTTTACCAAAGGCAAGGTTGATACTACATTGTTTATTAAACATTTTGAAAATAATTTTCTTATTGTGCAAATTTATGTTGACGATATTATTTTTGGCTCTTCGGATGAATCACTATGTGAATCATTTGCCAAATGTATGAGTCATGAATTTGAAATGAGTTTAATGGGTGAATTAACTTTCTTTTTAGGATTACAAATCAAACAACTTAGTGATGGTATATTTCTTAACCAATCCAAATATACATTAGAACTGTTAAAACGATTTAACATGGATAATTCAAAAGCAATAAACACCCATATGAGTACTGCGACTAAGTTAGATATGGATGAAAATAGTGAAAATTTCGATCAAAAAACATATAGGGGAATGATAGGTAGTCTACTCTACCTCACCGCGACTAGACCAGATATTATGTTTAGTGTAGGATTATGCGCTAGGTTTCAACCTAATCCTAAATTATCTCATCTTAAGAGTGTTAAAAAAATATTTAGGTATCTTAAAGGAACTCCAAATTTAGGACTATGGTATCCAAAATCAGATAAATTCGATTTAATAGCCTATGCAGATGCCGATTTTGGCGGATGCAGAATAGATAGAAAAAGTACATCTAGAACATGCCAGTTTTTAGGTCATGCACTTGTTTCTTGGACATCTAAGAAACAAAATTCAGTAGCTCTATCTACGGCCGAAGCCGAGTACATTGCTGCAAGTGCATGTTGTGCGCAAGTTGTCTGGATGAAAAATATACTAGAAGACTATGGAATTCACTTGAAAAATATTCCTATAAAGTGTGATAATACTAGTGTCATATGTCTCACCAAAAATCTAATTCAGCATTCTAGGACTAAACATATCGACATTAGGCATCATTTCATACGTGATCATGTCCTTAACAACAATGTGGTATTAGAATTTATTGACACAAAGCATCAATTAGCAGATATTTTTACAAAAGCCTTAAATGAAGACCAATTTGAATTCATCCGAAGGGAATTAGGCATGTTAAATTGTCCCTAAAATGAGCTTCACGAAAAATGACTCGCCCTTTTCCTTTCTTTTGTGAATTTGATTTCTTCCTTCTTCTTCAATTCAAAATGATCCATTAAAGTATAACTTATTATCTTAAGGGAAGAAGCTAAACAAAAGGGAGGAAGAAAAATTTTTTCTTTCCTCCGCGGGATGCCAGCGGTGCCACCGCCAGATCCGACGGTTGCACTGCCTGAGCGCTCGGGCGCCAGGCGGTGACACCGCTCGGTTTGGCGGTGGCACTGACCGAGCGACCCTTATTAACCCGAGGGGTTAGGGCCGGCGGTGACACCGCCTCCAACCTGAAGAAAAAGCTCTCAAAACCCTCTCCCATTCCCTCTAACCCTCATTCTAACTCTTAGAAGCATTGGAGAAGGATTCTTGGTGGTCCAAGCTCTCCATCTCTCAACATAATCTCCATAAGGTAACACTTGAAATCCCTCTTTTCTTTTCTCTTTCCCTTGCTTATTTTTCACAATTTCATCATCATCTTGTCTAGATAATGGCTCCTAAGAGATCAAAAGGAAAAAAGATTGAAGGAGATTCATATGACCATGATCTTTTTATATCAAAAGAGGTAGCCCTTAGCTTTCCAAAATTTAAAACACGATGTATCCATAAGGGAAAATACGTTGATCTGGATGAATTAGAGGACTTAGAACCCATTAGGTGGTTTGCACACCTAGAAGCTCTACCTCTACTATAAATAGATGAACCAATCTATCTGCGGTTAGTTAGATTGTTCTATGCCAACCTATATGAGGACAACGATAGCCTAAGCACTTACCTTCTAGGAACACCCATTAGAATATTTGACAGCACTATTTGTGAGCTAATTGGCATAAATGAAAAAGATAGGGGATGCTATTTTAAAGGTAAGTGGGATGTCAACACAATAGGAGCAACCTATACCGAAGCCGCAGAAATAATTTTTGCAAATCCAAACCTTGGCTTCCTACCTAAGAGCTGTGAACACTTACTGCCTTTCAACTCTAAAATTCTTCATCACATTATCACAAGCATCATATTCCCCAAACAATTTCATCTTGACGAAATAAGTCAAATAGAGATAAGTACCATGTATTGGATTATGACCGATCAGCATAATTGTTTTGGGTACTGAATTCGGCAACACATGCAGGATATTATGGCTAAAGATACTATATTGCCATATGGGAGGTTAATCACTAGATTTCTTCATGCCTATGACATTTGCATCCCACCCGATGAAGAATCTATTCAAAATGATCGATATAACATAATAAATAAAAACCTACTGAAAAGACTTAGGTGCACATTTAGCAATGGCATATGGGTTAGGCAGCCTAGAAGGACTGATCCAATTCCTCCACCAATAGAACACCCCGAAACACCAATTCTTATGGGAAATGAATCTCCTCCTCTTAGTCCCTTTGGCGCAGCACCTTCAGCTCCTATTTCCTCCTCTGAAGATCTCATTATGGCAGAAATGTCTCAGATCAAATCACAGTAAGAACAAATTCAAAATCAACAAGTTAAAATTTTGAAGACACTACGATAAATGAATGAAAAAATAGATATCATGTATCAGCACTGTGGATTACCTCCTAAGGATTAAATTGATGTATCTTTTTATTCTGTTCTGTTTACTTATAACAACAAGTTCAAAGTTTGTCATCGTTTGAACGATAACTGATCCTTCCTTTTAGATAACTACTGTTTTGATCTGCATAAATGATAATTTCTTTTGGATAAATTATTTCTGGCAAATTTGAATGATGAATTTTGTTTACTATTAAATGCTAAACTCTTTTAATGATTCAATGATCATTTTCAGCGAATTCTATGATCATCAATTAGCTGGCTTGTCTCTTTTTGTTGATGACAAAGGGGGAGAAGTGATGACTAAGTGATGACTTACACCATATTGATAACATGACTTATATGAATTACAAACACTTGTATGATATGAATGTCTTATATGCCTTGCAAAATCCTTGAAAATATCACAAGATTGATTGATCATATTGAAAGCATGCCTTACATCTATATCATGAAATTCATGTTGAAAATCTTTATCTCCTATCGTAGTAAAAATCGTCCCATATCATTTGACTTATGATTTTCATCGAAGTTTCGCATTTACTATTGCTTAATGAGAATAACATAAGTTCTACGGTTAGAACTTATCGATTTATGCTTGAATTCAATGGATGAAATTCAAGTGTTTTCATCTTCTCATAATATGGCATATAGATAGGGGGAGTTATGTTTAACTCCGTCATCAATTGATTGTCATCATCAAAAAGGGGGAGATTGTTGAATCTTGGATTTTGATGATAAAATAAATTGATGGGTTAATTGATCTAATCCATATTATTGAGCTAAGTGTGCAGGATTAACTACGATAACCAGAAAACACAAAGCAAGTATACCGGAGTCAAGTTCGATGGACGTTTAAGAGTCCGAAGAATCGTCGGAGATGTTGCCGGAACCAATCGAGAAGAAATCGGGAACCTGTCGAAATTTTTGGAAGTTCGCCGAAGAGATCGTCGGAGGTTCACGGAGATCACCGAGAAGGCTCGGCTACTCGTTAAAGTCATCACAAGTTCGGGAGCTTGCTGGGAGTCCGTCGGAAGAAGTTCGTCGGAAAGCTCGCCGAAACAAGACTCAATGTTCGTAGTTGAAAGCTTGCTTAGGATGTGTTTTTGTTATGTAGTTTACTTGTAATTAGGATTAGGATTAAGAGATAATCCTATATCCTGGTTAGGGGCCAATTGGGCCCAAAGTCAGATTTGGTTTGGGCTAAAATTAAGTCAAACCAGTGAAATCGGAGAGCCAGGCGGTGGCATCGCCTGGCTGGGCGGTAGCACTGCCCAGCACCCGAGAGCTGGGCGGTGACACCTCCTGGGCTGGGCAGTTGCACCGCCCAGCACCCGAGCGCTGGGCGGTGGCACCGCCAGCATCGGGAACATAAGAGAATTCAAATTTTTGGAGCCCAAATTTGAATCCTCTTGAGGCCTATAAATACCCCTCAAGTCTCAGCTGAGAACACAACTCTTTGAGCAGCAAGTGATTGAGAGAAAAGTCTTAGAAGAGTCTTTGCCTTTCTTGTTTTCAATTTGCTAGAGAGTTCTCCTCCTTCTTTCTTGCTGAAAATTTGTAAGAGGTTGAACTGCTTGTAAAAGGTTGTAAGAGGGGTATTTGCCCTTTCATTTCAAGAGATTTGCTAGTGGAAGGTGGGAGCCTCATCAAAGAGGGGCCTCGCAAGTGAATGTAGGTCATTTGACCGAACCACTCTAAAATCGGCGTGATCTCTGGTTTGCATTTCGTTATTGCTATTTACATTACTGTAAACCTTCTTACATGCTTTAGTTCCTTATTACCTTTGCTGCTCAACTTTAAGAATACACTTTCAAGTTAAGCTTTTCAAGTTCCGTTCTTATCGTACGAAAGATTTGTCGAAACCAACATTTTAATCCGCTACACTAATTCACCCCCCCCTCTTAGTGCCGCTCCGATCCTAACATAATGAACTTTGATATGAGGAATTCCTCGTACAAGTTCTTTGGATGATATTTGAGTGATTAGTTTCATGCTAGCATGACCTAATCTCCTATGTCAAAGCCAAGCATCCTCGTTCAAAACTGAGAAACACATTTCATTGCAAAGATCATTGATGTCAATGGTGTATATGTTATTATGTTTTAATGCAATTATAGATGTGTTTTTGTGTGGTTTTTCAATGATGCAAGCATTAGATTCAAATTTGACGATATATCTTTTATCACATAATTGACTAATACTCAAGAGGTTATGTTTTAAACCATCAACTAATAAAACATCTTCAATAAAGAAGTTAGATTTGTTACCTATGATTCCTTTGCCAATGATTTTACCCTTGTTGTTGTCTTCGAAGGTGACATAGCCTTCGTCTATGCTAGTGAGCTTAGAGAATTGAGATGGATCTCCGGTCATATGCCTTGAGCATCCACTATCAAGGTACCATCTCTTGCTCCTAGCTTGTGTTGGTGTATGTCTCTACAAGAAAGGATAATTTTTAAGTACCCATTTACTTTTGGGTGCCTCAAAAACTGATCTACATTGTTTATTATGTTGCATAGATTTTATCATGGTTCCTTTAGGAACCCAAATCAATTTGTTCGGGCTAATTTTCTTGAATGGACAATGATACGTTTTATGTCCATGTTTGCAACAAAAGTTGCATTTACTTTGGTGTCGAACATGTAAGATAGGGCCTTTTATGAAGGTGGTTGGATTTTGGTGAGGACTTCCCATAAATCCGATTCCACTTCTTTTGGGAACGTGACCCTTATTTATGAGAATCATGTTCAAAGACTTGCTACCAACCTCGAATATCTTCAAGGCGTCCTTAAGTAGCAAATTCTCCTTTTGGAGAGTTTCTAGATCATGACATTTTTCACATTAAGCTAAACTATCATGATATTCAGTTTTTAATTTATCAAAATTGCTAACAAGACTATCATGCTTATTTTTCAGTAATTTATATTTTCTACTGATTATTTTACATTCATCAAATAAGTCATGGAAGGCATTTAATAATTTATCAAATGATAAATCTGCATCAATTAAATTTATTACCTCCTCTCCGATGGCCATTAGGGCATAATGAGCAACTTACTCCGTGTTGGACTCCTCTTCTTCGGACATACTTGAGTCATCCCACGTTGCTTTGAGCACCTTCTTCTTTGATGTTCTCTTGGGGACAATCACTTTTGTAGTGTCCCAGCTTTTTGCACTTGTAGCAAATGACTTGGTCCTTTTTGGGTTCAAATTTATTTTTTGTGTCATTTTTAAACTTGTTTCTCTTAATAAATTTTTTGAATTTCCTTGTTAGAAGTGCCAAGTCATCGTCACAGTCCTCATCACTTGAGTTTTCTATCAAGTGGTCATCTAAAGTTCCAAGTGTCATATCCTTCCTGCTCTTTGGAAGGATGTCTTCTTGCTCTTCATGAGCCTTGCAAGTCATTTTATAGGTCATTAATGACCCAATTAGTTCTTCAAGAGGGAAGTTATTTAAGTCTTTAGTCTCTTGAATAGCAGTGACTTTAGGGTCCCAACTCTTAAGAAGGGATCTTAGAATCTTATTTACGAGCTCAAAATCTGAAAAACTTTTGCCGAGTCCTTTTGGACCATTGACGACATCCGCAAAACGGGTGTATATGTCGCCAATAGTCTCGCTCGGTTTCATTCAGAAAAGTTCAAAAGAATATATCAAAAGATTGATTTTTGACTCTTTCACTCTACTTGTGCCTTTGTGAGTCACTTCGAGTGTATGCCAAATATCAAATATGGTTTCACAAACCGAAACACGATTAAACTCATTTTTATCAAGCGTACAAAATAAGACATTCATAGCCTTTGCATTAAGAGCAAAAGTCTTCTTTTCTAACTCATTCTAATTGATCATTGGAAGAGAAGACTTCGAAAATCCATTTTCGACAAGATTCTAAAGTTCAAAATCCATTGAAATAAGGAAGATCCTCATTTGGGTTTTCCAATAGGTATAGTCCGTCCCATTGAACATGGGCGGACGTGTAATAGAGTGCCCCTCTTGGATTCCAATGTATGCCATCTCTCTTGGGTTTTAATCCGTTTGAGAGTTAACCCCGCTCTGATGCCAATTGTTATAATCAAGAGCACTAAGAGGGGGTGAATTAGTGCAGCGGAAAACTTTCGACAATTTAAAATGACGTTCGTACGATAAAAACGATTTCGGTAAGAAAGCCGATTCGGAAATCACTTTAACTTGTGATCAAGCGAGATGTAGTTAAAGTAAAGATATAGAGGTAGTTTGCAGTTAAGATAGAGAACAGAATGTAATTGCAAACCGAAATATGACGTTCGTACGATAAAAGCGATTTCAGTATGAAAGCCGATTCAGAAATTGCTTTAACTTAGATTAGGTGAAGTGCAGTTAAAGTAAAGCAATGGAGGTAGTTTGCAGTTAAGATAGAAAATAGAAAGTAAATGCAAACCGAGATTTAGAGTGGTTCGGTCAATCTTGACCTACATCTACTTTTGGCTTCCTCCTCCGATGAGGTCACCGACGTCCACTAAAGGCCTTCCTTAAATAGGTGAAGGCCAACCACCCTTTTACAGTTTCACTCCTTTTGACGTGCTTAGGAGACAACCCTTACAGAATTTTCTCTCCTCTCTTGAAAGATCAAAACTTGGAAGAAAAGAGGGAGGAGAACTTCTAGCCTTTAAAACACTTTTGAGCTCTAAAAATCATAAAGTAAGATTGGATTTTCGGTGCCCTTTCATGCAGGAAAGGGTGGGGTATATATAGGCCCCAAACTGGTTTGAATTTGGAGCTCAAAAATGTCATCTCTCGGATTTTCAGGGTCCTGGCGGTACGATCGCCTGACAAAGCTCAAAGACTGAGCTCTAGTAGTGCCACCGCCTGACTGGGGTGGTTCCATAGCCTGACTGGGGCGGTTCCACCGCCTAGTTTTCCTGGGAGATTGAGCTCCTGGGCGGTGCCACCACCGGCCAGGAAATCTGGGTCCGAATGGGCTGATCCATTCGGTCCAATTTGGGTCTGTCAAGGGCCCAATTGTCCCCAGATTAAGTTAATGAGATCACTTCCCATTCCTAGCTTAATCTACATGCTAACTATGATATTTCTTAAGACATTTACTGCAACTTGCTCCGATGCGTCAATCGCTTCTTTCGGCGAGCTTCCGACGAACTTCCGGTGAACATCCGACGAACCCTCGGCGATGCTCTAGCGGACTTCCGGCAAATCTCTTGGACTTGCAATGATCTTCTTGTTAAGTTCCAACGAGCTTCTTTGGCAAGCTCCTGGACTTCTCGGTTGGTTCCGGTAGAACTTCCGACGAACGTCCGGACTTCCGTCGAACTCTCGAACTCCCAATGAGATCTCGATCTTGACTCCAGCACAACACCTGCTTTATGTCTTACTGCTATCATAGTTAATCTTGCACACTTTTCTCAATATATAGATTAGATCAAACAAATTACAATTGACTTCATCATCAAAATCTGAGATTCAACAATCTCTCCCTTTTTGATGATGACAATCAATTGATGATGGAGTTAACCTTAACTCCCCCTATCTATATGCCATACTTGAGAAAAGCATTCTTGAATTCAAAGCCTTTGAATTCAAGAAACAAACCGATAAGATAAGTTAATTAAACTTATTAATATGCACATCATAATTCCTATCATGATCTATCATTCTCAAAATACGATGCCAAGTATTTATTGAAATGATGTCAAGGAATGATATCCATTTTCAAGTATAATATTTCAAATATGAAAGATGAAAAATATAACAATTCATCATTCTATAGCAAGATATCAATTACAAAATAGTAAGTTAAGCTCTAGATATCTTATCATAATGAAAGAAATTTATCAAGTAAACATTTCAAGTATATATGATGAAATACATTGCATACATTTGTCATCAATTTACCACATTTTGGTATTATTTCTCCCCTTATCAACAAAAAGGAGAACAATTCAATAATGCAAGTGTGGTAAAAAAAAATCGAACAAGTTTCACACTTAAAAGTTCTCATAATTAGATGTTATTAACATTAAAATGATTGATTCCAACAACTTCTCCCTCTTTGTCATCACATTTTACATGAAGAAGAGGAAAGAAGGTAAGGAGGGAATCCATTAAGAACTAAATTTGTGAAATAATTTGAATCAAGTAAAAAATGATAAAGAAGTTTTCGTTAAAACATGCTTTTATTTTGACAAAGAGAAGGGATTCATGAAAAGGATCGAGATATTATTAGAACCCTTGTAGAATTCTAAACTTAGGGTTGATCTCTTTAGGGGATCGACCTCCTTGGAACTCTATAGGGGTTCCTCCCTCCAAGTTGCTACTCAAAGGCTGCAGAAAATATTTATCTATTTCTTATCAAAAGAGGATAAATACATGGCTATTTATAGGGTTTCTGAACCCTAACTCCTAATAGGACTCCTACTCAAGACTCCTTCTCAAGACTCCTAATAGGACTCCTACTTAATACTTCTATTCTTTTACAACTATTAATTGTTCTCTAAGAAATAACCTCCAAACCCTAGCCGACCTCTTCACCTCTTTAATAGGGGTCGGCTTAGGTAGGTTTTACATAAATGCCCCTCTCAATTAGGATTCTCCTAGCTAGAGTCCTAACAGACCCGCTCTCTTCAAATCAGCCTTGTCCTTGAGGCCGACAATCTATGAATTCTGAAAATTTAATCTTCAAGTCGTCATAGTTCTCTCAAGTGGCACCTTCTGCTAGTAAGTTTGCCTACTATATTAGCACTTCAGTAGTGGGTCATCATCGTCGAGTCACGATCCGTCGATCAATAATGGCACTCGATTGGGTATGGAGTTCTCCTTGGGTAGTCATATTTGCTGGGTTGCTTTGGGTTATCTCTAAGCACCTGTTTACCACTTCCATTTGGCCATCGGTTTGCGGGTGATACGCTGTACTCCTTTTCAATTGTAAGCCCTTATAGCGTAATTCTTTTGAGTCCCAATCGTAATGAGCCACGGAGCTTGGTGCTTCCTCCAATTTTTTTTTTTTATGATCTTATTGGTCTCCGGATTTTCCTGCCATTCCCTCTTAATATCTGCAGGGATGTTGCTAGTCGAAAGTGAAATGGCCAAAAATTCAGCTTACTTGGGTAGCCGCGAAAGCACATCTACAATAACATTCTCTTTCCCCTTTTTTTAAATTATTTCATAATCATATCCAAGAAGCTTTGTTACCCATTTTTGTTGCTTGGGGGAAGATGAAGATATCTTCTGCTCAAGAAATATTTTAGGCTTTTATAGTCGGTCTTGATTTGAAAGCGTCGCCCGATCAAGTACGATCTCCATTTGGCCACTACATGCACAATCATGAGCATCTCCTTATCATAAATAGTCATTTTGAGATGGGAAGGAGATAATGCCTTACTGGTATAAGCGAGGGGGTGGCATCTTGCATTAGTACAACACCAATTCCGATTCCGGAGGCATCCGCTAGTACGGGCATTGTCGTCATTGCGGCTTTAAGTTTGTCGAAGGCGGTGGTGGCTTTGTCCAACCATTGGAAAGCATATTTTTTCAGCAAGGAAGTAAGTGGTGTACTGATCTTTCCATCATTTTTTACAAACTTACGGTAGTAGTCTATTAAACCGAGAAAGCCACGTAGCAATTTTATATTCCTCGAGGTCGGCCAATTCTGCATTGCTCCAATTTTGAAGGGGTCCACTACCACACCTTCCTTTAATATAATATTCCAAAGATATTTCACCTTCTATTAAATAAAGTAAAAATTCATAGTGGTCATTGTGTGTTCAAAAGGTGGTTTTCGGTATATCTTCTTCGCACACTCGTATTTGATGATACTCAGATCAAAGGTCTAGCTTTGTGAAGATTTGTACTCCCTTTCATCTAGCAATTCATCTACTATTGGAATGGAGTATTTGTCCTTGATAGTTATGCCGTTGAGAGCTCAATAATCAACACACAATTGTTATGTTCCGTCCTTCTTTCGTACGAGGAGCACCGGTGAAGAGTAGGGGCTGCAACTTGGCCAAATAACTCCTGTTTCGAGCATCTCTTTTACAATCCTTTTTATTTCATCCTTCTGGAGATGTGAATACTGATATAGCTGAGTATTTGCTGGAGATTTTCCTGGAAGAATCGTTATATAATGATCATGCCAACGGGTAAGAGGTAGGTTGCGTGGTTCGTCAAATATATCTAAAATTTTAGCAAGTAATGGAAGTAGATTTGGATCTTCAAATTCTATTGGCTCTCCCTTAGTTTGCTGCTCAAGTTGTACCAAAAATCCGCTGCATACTTTATGCAAAATCTTCTCCATTTGTTGTGTGCAAATCGTCGTTACGTCACCCTCACGTTTCCCGTGCAGTATCACCTGTTTCTCCTTACTGTAAAATTTCATAATTAGTTTCATAAAATTCCAAGAAATATCACCTAATATTGTCAACCATTTAATTCTAAGCATGGCCTCATGATCATCAAGAGGGAGGAGGAAGAAATATGCAATTATCTCTTGGTCCTGTAGCAACAATTTCACCTGCGGGCATCTTTGGTCACACTTTAGGGTTTTGCCGTTGGCGACCTTTACATCGGACTTGCTGCAACCTTCGATGTGGAGTGCCATCCGAGCTACAACCTTACTATTTAGGAAGTTATTAGTAATGCCCGTGTCGATGAGAATAGTGATCGGTTGTTGTTTGAGAAGGCCTCCAACTTTCATCATTTGTGGGTTTGAGTAGCCAGCTAGTACGTGTACCGTAATGTCGGTCAGTTATGGCTCTTCTTCCATATCTTCTTCTTCATGTTCAAGGCTCTCTTCTGGATATTCAATGACCTCTTCTTCTACTAGTTCAGTCATAAGAAGTCTCCCTTTACTACAATAATGCTCATGGCTCCATGACTCGTCGCAGCGCCAACATAACCCCTTTGCATATCACTCCCGAAGCTCTTCTCTTGTCAACCTTTTCGGTGCAGGGACTCGGTCAATAGTAGGGGGGGCTGAGGGTTCAGTATTGCTGGTTGAGGAGTGACCCTAGTCCTCCGGGCTTTATGGTTCAATCGCTCCTCTTGAAATCGTGCGAAAGAGATAGCTACCATAAGCGTGTACGGTTGTCGCGCTTTAACTTCTCCCCGAATCTCCGGCTTCAAGCTCTCAATGAAGGTCCCCAATAGCTATTTTTGAGACCAATCACAAGTTTGATTAGATAACCTTTCAAACCTGATTTGGTACTCCTGAATGGTGGAGATTTGTCGGATCTTTACTAGTTGTCCGTCAATGTTCTTATAATTGGTTGGTCCAAAGTGGATCAGTAGTCCTTCTTTGAATTGTCACCATGAGAGGACTCCATGAGTGTTTTCAAACTAGTCAAACCACTATATGGCATCCCCTTCAAGATGTATAGCCATAATTTCTACCATAGATGCGTCCGCGGTTTTGTGGTACCGAAAATATCGCTCCGTGCGCGAGATCCAACCAATCGGGTCTCCTTCTTCCCATCTAGGGAAGTCTACCCTCATGCGTGGATAGTTAGGATTGATCATAGAACCTCCCATCTCTTGGAAGTCATCTCATCGGGCTTGGTGCGATTGGTTAGGGCTCTCCCTTTGATGTGATTTCTTTGGGCTTGGTGGTCGACCCAAACTGAGTTCGGTAAAGAGAGTCTGAATCTTATCTTTCATTCATGCCTCAAAGGCTTCGAATTTAGCATTGATTGCCTCCTTAAATGTCATAATATATGCCTCCAAATCTGTGATGTTAAGATCTCTCTTTTGTTATCGGGTTAAAGGCATGTATAAGTTGAGAGAAGTGATGGTCGAAAGGGTTGGTGGATTGGTGAATATAGACTGTGGTTTAGGCTTGTTTTGTGGTTGTTTTGGGTGCAGTTTAAGGGTGTGGTTTGGTAGAATTTTAGGGCTGTGGATGAAAGTTTTAGATCTATGGTAGATGGCAGCAAAGGTTTGATAGAAATCAATGGAAGTTGCCGCAGGCATGTGTTGTCTTATAAGAGCATAATTGTCGTTGAAGAAACAAGCGGTTTCTTGATAAAATTTCCACTAAACACTTGAGAAATTTAAGGAGAAAATTGACAGCAAAATCTTAGTATATATGACAGTAAAGATGCCTAATTTAATAAAGAAAATTTTGGCAGTATAACAGCAAAGAAATTGATGCAAGTTGCGATAGCAGAATTCTCATCGAAAAATTTCAACGACTTACGATGAAAATTTATAGCAACACAAATCATTTTTAGAGATGAATTCCTTAATAGATCAATCTTAGATGGAAGCCAAGATGATCTATGAAGTGTATAAGAAATTTCATCAAAAAAAGATTGCAAATAGATGGGTTAAGGCAATAATATGCGGCTGAAATTTTCTACATCACATATTTTCAAGTGTAGCAGATTAGATATAAAAGATCAATAGTTTATATTAAGAATTTTTTGACAAAACCAAAGGGAAATCCACTATTAGGAAGTATCAAAGCTATCATAAAAATTTCATAGAGATTTGGATAGAAAAAACATATTAGCAAGATCAAACAAACTATGCTGCAGCTGAAATTTTACAGTGCAGATTTTCAAGTATAGCAGATTATACGTTAAAGATCAATTATTTATATTGAGAATTTTTTGACAAAACTAAAGAAAAATATGCTGTTAGGAAGTGTCAAAGTTGTCATAAAAATTTCGTAGAGGTTTGGATAGAAAAAATGTAGTACCAAGATCAAACAATCTGTGCTATGCGGCTGAAATTTTACAATGCAGATTTTCAAGTATAGCAGCTTAGACATAAAAGATCAATAGTTTATATTGAGAATTTTTTAACAAAACCAAAGGAAAATCTGCTGTTAGGAAGTGTCAAAGCTCTCATAAAAATTTTGTAGAGATTTGGATAGAAAAAATGCAGTAGCAAGATCAAACAGACTGTGCTATGCGGTTGGAATTCTGCAATGTATCTTTCATCATAGAGATAAAAATTTTACGACGAAAAGTTTATGCAGCAATATAGGAATAATTTTTTTTGGATTTTTGAATAAGGATAACTAAATTGCAGTAGTAGTATAGTAGGAAACCAGAACCTATTATAATTCATAGGGAGATCAAAGGATGATCCGCGGTGGTGGAGATGACGGCGAAATTTGGTGACGATCTTTTAAGCAATTGTGGGAATTGCTTTGGGTGGCTGTGGAGGGCTGATGGATAGCTATGGAAGGGTAGCAAGATGCCAAGAATGCTGCTCTGATATCAGGTGGTAGAACCCTTATAGAACTCTTTAGGAGATTGGCCTCCTTGGAACTCTATAGGGGTTCCTCCCTCCAAGTTGCTGCTCAAAGGCTACAGAAAAAATTCATCTATTGCTTATCAAAAGAGGATGAATACATGGCTATTTATAGGGTTTATAAACCTTAACTCCTAATAGAACTCCTAGTCAATTAAGACTTCTAATAGGACTCCTACTCAAGACTCCTATTTCTTTACAACTCATAATTCTTTTATAAGAAATAACCTCCAAACCCTAGCCAGCCTCTTCACCTCTTTAATAGGGGTTGGTTTAGATAGGTTTTACATGAATGCCCCTCTCAATTATGATTCTCCTAGCTAGAGTCCTAATAGATATCCATATGAAATCAAATCCCTATGAAAATACACAAATGCTTTCATTATCACACATGAGAATTCATCTTTCAAGGATTAATATATCCATTGAAATTCCTTCAATTATTCATGGGAGAGGAGTATCACATAAAGGAAAAATTCACAAATAAAACTTGAAGAGCATTACATCAAATCCATTTCTTATTAAAAATTCATAAGAGTGAAATCCGTGAGAGATGCATTTGTCAATGATTTCCATGAATCAAACATTAAGATATGTATAAACACTTTATGCATTTATAAAATATTTCGTTATAACCTATCATCACTACTTGTATGAGATAATATCATCAATGCTTGTAGCACTCAAAAGTTAAGAATCCGATATTACATCATGTATGATTAAAACTTCTCAATATTCAATAAAGATCATAATCATCAAAGTAAATATGATATTGCATCATTGTATGATAACATGCTCATCATTTAAAAAGATCACAACATCATAGAAACTTTCAGCATCAAAGCATAAAATTCCAACATCAAAGTAAACATTTTATTGAAGCACACAACCTTATCATCATGTAAAATTTGCATTATAGAATTATCAGCACATAATTTAAGTGAGTAATCCAAAGAATCAAGAAAGTCCAAAAATGAAATTTAACAAATTCATGCATTCGAACAAATTAACATTCCTAACTTCGCAAATGATCATCAAATAATGCGTTAGGTTATAAATACCAAAAGTTGAATGTATCAATGAATTTATTCATTTAAAAGATTTATTAAGTCTAATTCTTAGAGTGATACATTCATCAAAGTAAGCATAGAATTTCACCATCAGAGTAAGCAACATAAGATTACAACATAAAAGAGATTACAATGAAATTTTTGCATCAAAGTAAGCAGCATTTTAAGATTACAAACAGTAAGGTAATCAACATAAGATTACAAAATAAAAGTAAGCATAATACAATAGAGAGATTTCACCCCTTGCTCATTCAGGTGGTGGTAAGTTAAAATGTCTAAACAAGGTATTAAACTATCGGTGAATCTACTGCAACTTAGTTAAGATTTGATCTTGGCATTGTTGAATCTCGGATTTTGATGATGAAGTCAATTGTCATTTGTTGTCTAATCTATGTGTTGAGATAAGTGTGCAGGATTAACTACGATGAAAGATAGACAAGCAGCAGGAGTTGCGCCGGAGTCAAGTTCATGATCACGTTGGGAGTTCGAGAGTTCGACGGAAGTACGGACGGTCGTCGGAGGTTCTGCGGGAACAGATCCGAGAAGTCCAGAAGCTTGCCAAGCGAAGCTCGTCGGAACTCACCAAGTGGATCGTCGCAAAGTCTAGGAGTTTGCCGGAAGTCCGCAGAAGCATCACCGAGGGTTCATCGGATGATCGACGGAAGTTCGCCGGAAACTCGCCGGAAAAAGCAATTGACGTACCGAAGCAAAGCTGCAGAAATTGTCTTAGATTTAATCGTAGTTAGCACGGTGATTAAGTTAGAAATGGGAGGTGATCCCATTAGCTTAATCCTGGGGCAATTGGGCCCCTGAAGAACTCAAGTTGGGTCGAATGGTTCAACCCATTCGAACCCAAGAAGCTGTGGGAGGTGCAACCGCCCAGGCAGGGAGGTGCCACCGCCCAGGCTAAGTCTCCCAGCGAGACTGGGAGGTGCAACCGCTCCAGCCAGGCGGTGCAACCGCCCAGGGCTCAGTCTCCAAGCAAGACTGGGCGGTGCAACCTCCTCTGTCAAGCGGTAGCACCGCCTGAGCTCAAGTTTCGAGCTCTGCCTGGTGATGCAATCACCGAGCTCAGTCTTCGAGCTTTGGAAGAGAAGTACGACCTCTCTGGCCAGGAGATGCACAGCCTAAGCTCAGTCTTCGAGCTCTGGCAGAGAGGTGCAACCACCTCTGGCAGAAAGGGGCGATCACCTCTGGCAGAGAAGAGAAACTTCTCTGGTCAGGAGATGCACCGCCTGAGCTCGGTCTTCGAGCTCTGGCAGGAAGGTGCAACCACCCCTGACAGAGAAGGTGCAACCGTCTGAGCTCAGTCTTCGAGCTCTGCCAGGCGGTGCCACCTCTCCAGTCGAGAGGTGCAACCGCCTGAGCTCAGACTTCGAGCTCTGCCAGGCGGTGCCACCTCTCCAGTCAAGAGGTGCAACCGCCTAATCCCGGAATTTCGGGATTTGATCGTTTTGAGCTCGAAATTTGAATTGGGTTGGGGCCTATAAATACCCCACCCATTCAGCACTGAAAAGAAACAGACCCACACCGAAATCTTGATCTTTTCTGTGATTCTAAGAGCTCAAAAGTGTTGTAAAGCCTTTAAGTCTCCTCCTTCTGTTCTTCAAGTTTTCAGTTGTAAAGTGAGGAGAGAAAGGTCTGTAAAGGTTGTCTCCTGAGCCTGTTAAAAGGAGAGAAACTGTAAAAGGGCAGTTTGGCCTTCGCCCATTGAAGGAAGGCCCCTAGTTGACGTCGGCAACCTCGTCGGTGGAGGAAGCCAAAAGTGGAGTAGGTCAAGGCTGACCGAACCACTCTAAATCTCTGGTTTGCATTTATTTTTTAGCACTTTATCATTACTGCAAACCTCCTCCATTACTACTGCTCTCTGCGCTTTCACGAACAAGTTCTAAGTGCTGTTCTTCCGAATCTGCATTCAGACGTAAATTCGTATTTTCGTACATTACAGTTTACGTTTACGTTTGATTCTGCAGAACTGTCTTCGGTGCTTTTACGAAAAAGTTTCTTTGCAGTTTACACTTACATTTTGATCCTATTGATAACTGCAAACTGTCCTCTACAATTTTACGAACGAGTTTCAACATTTAGACGTAAAACTGCATTTAGACGTAAATCGGCTTTCCTCTCACAATCATCAGTTCTCAGTTCACGTTTACGTCTTGATTTCAACTGCATACTGCTTTCTGCGAGTATACAAACGAGTTTCAAAGTTTAGACGTAAATCTGCGTCTAGACGTAAAACAGCGTTTAGACGTAAATCTGAGTTTAGACGTAAAACTGCGTTTAGACGTAAATCTGAGTTTAGACGTAAACTGCGCTTAGACGTAAAACTGCGCTTAGACGCAAACTGTGTTTAGACGCAAACTGCGCTTAGACGCAAACTGTGTTTAGACGCAAACTGCGCTTAGACGCAATCTGCGCTTAGACGCAAACTGCACTTAGATACAAACTGAGAATTAGCTTTTGCATCATAATAGTTTTTTTTTATTGAACGAACGCAGCTTTTGGTTTTTAATCGCTGTAAGATTTCCGCTGCACTAATTCACCCCCCCCCTCTTAGTGCTCTCGATCCTAACAATTGGTATCAGAGCCCGGTTAACTCTCAAAAGGATTAAAACCCAAGAGAGATGGCTTACGCCGGAAACCAAGAGGGCCATTCTATTACACGTCCACCCATGTTTAATGGGACGGACTACACCTACTGGAAAACCCGAATGAGGATCTTTCTTATTTCTATGGATTTTGAATTATGGAATCTTGTCGAGAATGGTTTTTCAAAGTCTTCTCTTCCAATGATCGATTGGAATGATTTGGAGAAGAAGGCTTTCGCTCTAAATGCAAAGGCTATGAATGCCTTATTTTGTGCACTCGATAAAAACGAGTTTAACCGTGTTTCAACTTGTGAAACTGCATTTGATATTTGGCACACACTCGAAGTGACCCATGAGGGCACAAGTAGAGTAAAAGAGTCAAAAATCAATTTGCTGTTACACTCTTTCGAACTCTTTCGGATGAAACTGAGTGAAACCATTGGCGACATGTTTACCCGTTTCACGGATGTCGTCAACGGTCTAAAAGGACTCGGAAAGAGCTTTTCGGATTTTGAGCTTGTTAATAAGATACTAAGATCCCTTCCTAAGAGTTGGGATCCTAAAGTCACCGCTATTCAAGAGGCAAAAGATCTGCGAAATTTCCCTCTTGAAGAACTAATCGGGTCACTAATGACCTATGAAATGACTTGTAAAGCTCATGAAGAGCAAGAAGACATCCTTCCAAAGAACAGGAAGGATATGGCACTCAAAACGTCAGAATGCCACTTGAGAGAAAACTCAAGTGATGAGGACTGTGATGATGACTTGGCACTTCTAACAAGAAAGTTTAAAAAGTTCTTTAAAAGAAACAAGTTTAAGAATGATGCAAAAAATAAACTTGAACCCAAAAAGGACCAAGTGATCTGCTATGAATGCAAAAAGCCGGGACACTACAAAAGTGATTGTCCCCAAGTCAAGAAAAGAACAACAAAGAAGAAGGCGCTCCAAGCAACATGGGATGATTCGAGCGCATCTGAGGAAGAGGAGTCCAACACCGAGCAAGTTGCTCATTACGCCTTAATGGCCATCGAAGACGAGAAAACTAAACAATCGCAAGCTAGGAGCAAGAAATGGTACCTTGATAGTGGATGCTCAAGGCATATGACCGGAGATCCATCTCAATTCTCTAAGCTCACTAGCATAGACGAAGGATATGTCACCTTCGGAGACAACAACAAGGGTAAAATCATTGGCAAAGGAACCATAGGTAACAAATCCAACCTCTCTATTGAAGATGTTTTACTAGTTGATGGTTTAAAACATAACCTCTTGAGCATTAGTCAATTATGTGATAAAGGATATATTATAAGATTTGAATCTAATGCTTGCATCATTGAAAAACCACACAAAAATATATCTATGATTGCATTAAAACAAAACAACGTATACACTATTGACATCAATGACTTATGTGATGAAATGTGCCTTGCCGTTATGAATGAGGATGCTTGGCTATGGCATAGAAGATTAGGTCATGCTAGCATGAAACTAATCACTCAAGTATCATCTAGAGAACTTGTAAGAGGAATTCCTCATATCAAGTTCATCAAAGATAATGTATGTGATGCTTGCCAATTAGGTAAGCAAATTAAGGGTAGCTTCAAAGCTAAGAATCAAATAAGCACCTCTAGGCCCTTACAATTGATCCATATGGACTTGTTCGGACCAATCTCTACATCGAGTCTAGGAGGTAGCAAATACGCCTTTGTCATTATTGATGACTATAGCAGATATACATGGACCTACTTCTTAAAACAGAAAAATGAATGCTTTAGATATTTTACCAAGTTTTGTAAACTTGTTCAAAATGAAAAGGGATCTATGATTTCGTCAATTAGAAGTGATCATGGTGGAGAATTTCAAAACCATGACTTCCAAGAATTCTGTGAACTCAACGGATATAACCATAATTTCTCTACTCCAAGAAATCCTCAACAAAATGGGGTAGTAGAAAGAAAAAATCGAAATTTACAAGAAATGGCAAGAACAATGTTGAATGAACATAGCCTACCCAAATATTTTTGGGCCGAAGCTGTAAACACTGCATGCTATATTCCTAGTAAGACCCTTACTCACCAAAACTCCTTATGAGTTATGGAATAACAAAAAACCCAATGTCTCATATTTCAAAGTCTTTGGGTGTAAGTGTTTTATCTTGAATGAAAAGGATAACTTAGGAAAATTCGATGCTAAATCTGATGAAGGAATCTTTCTTGGTTATTCTTCGGTTTCTAAAGCTTTTCGCATCTTCAATAAAAGAACCTTAATTATTGAAGAATCCATCCATGTTGTTTTCAATGAGATTTCAGAAATTAAGAAAAATGATCTTGATGATGATTTTGATTCCTTGAATTTAAACGAAACCCCGTCTCCAACTAGCAACTTGGATGCATCCACTTCCGAAACATCCTTACCCAAGGATTGGAAGTATATAGATGCTCATCCTAAGGAGCTAATCCTAGGAGACACATCAAAGGGGGTTCAAACACGATCTTCTTTTAAAAACTTTTGTGCCAGCGCCGCCTTTCTCTCCCAAATTGAACCCAAATGTGTTGATGAAGCCATGAAAGATGATTCATGGATTATCGCAATGCAAGATGAATTAAATCAATTTGAGAGAAATGAGGTGTGGACGCTTGTTCCTAGGCCAAATGACCATTTAGTTATTGGTACTAAATGGGTCTTTAGAAACAAGCAAGATGAAAATGGTATCGTGGTTAGAAACAAGGCTAGATTAGTGGCCAAAGGTTTCAACCAAGAAGAAGGTATCGATTACGAAGAAACCTTCGCACCTGTGGCTCGATTGGAAGCCATAAGGATGCTCCTTGCCTACGCCAGTTGCAATAATTTTAAGTTATTTCAAATGGATGTTAAAAGCGCTTTTCTAAATGGTTTCATTTCCGAAGAAGTTTATGTTGAACAACCCCCTGGATTTGAAAATAATGGCTACCCTAATCATGTGTTTAGACTAACTAAAGCTCTCTATGGTTTAAAACAAGCCCCAAGGGCTTGGTATGAGAGACTTAGTTCTTTTCTCATTGAAAATAATTTCATAAAAGGCAAGGTTGATACTACATTGTTTATCAAGAATTTTGAAAATAATTTTCTCATTGTTCAGATTTATGTTGATGATATCATCTTTGGCTCTACAAATGAATCTCTTTGTGAATCGTTTGGTAAAACTATGAGTCTTGAATTCGAAATGAGCTTAATGGGAGAATTAACATTCTTCTTAGGTTTACAAATCAAACAACTAAGCAATGGCATCTTTATTAGTCAAACTAAATATGCCATGAATTTATTAAAAAGGTTTAACATGAACAACTCAAAGGCCAGTAACACTCCTATGAGCACCTCCACTAAATTAGAAATTGATGAAAGTGGAGAAAGCTTTGATCAAAAAACTTATAGGGGTATGATAGGAAGTTTACTTTACCTCACTGCAACCAGACCAGACATCATGTTCAGTGTAGGACTTTGTGCTAGATTTCAATCAAACCCTAAGATGTCTCATCTCAAAGCAGTTAAAAGAATATTTAGATATCTTAATGGTACCACAAATCTAGGATTATGGTACCCAAAATCAGAAAATTTTGAGTTAATTGCTTATGCTGATGCTGACTTTGCTGGGTGTAGATTAGATAGAAAAAGCACATCAGGATCATGTCAATTTTTAGGACATGCCCTTGTTTCCTGGTCATCAAAGAAACAAAACTCAGTTGCACTATCAACAACCGAAGCTGAATATATTGCAGCAAGTGCATGCTGTGCACAAGTTGTATGGATGAAAAATACCTTAGAAGATTATAAAGTTCATCTCAAAAATATTCCAATTAAATGTGATAACACAAGTGCAATATGCTTAACGAAAAATCCTATACAACACTCAAGAACAAAACATATTGATATTAGACATCACTTTATACGAGATCATGTCACCAATCATGACGTAACCATAGAATTCATTGATACTAAACATCAACTAGCTGACATTTTTACAAAACCTCTAAGTGAAGAACAATTTGATTTCATTAGAAGAGAGTTAGGAATGCTCATGTGTCCGAATAAATAAACTTGTTAGAATTATTTTTCGGACTATATTGAATGATCAGATCACATGAATGCCATTTTCTATGATTATATGTGAAAATCTGTAACAAAATCTTGTCCAAATGCATCTTAGTTGTTCGAATGCTATAAAACAGATTTATTCGTACACTTTCATGAAAAATGAGTTTTTTTGAAATAAATCTGATAAAGTGATTCCTGAATATGTATGTCATTCTGTAATATCTTTACGGGTAAAATGAATTATAACAAAAGGGGGAAGAAGTTTTCAAAGCAATCTATGTAAAATCCCTCTATAAGCTTTCATCTAAATTGGTCTTCCTTGTATAACAATGCTTTTTGTTGATGACAAAGGGGGAGAACACTGTGATTAGAAATACCTTGAGTGATGCTATAAATAATGTTTGCACAATGCCATCCTTGCATCACCAAGAGATATATGAAACATGTGCTATAGTTTGCATTATGTCTTGAGTTGATATCCTATTTTGTGAAGTAAATGCAAACTTGCTAGAATGATAATATGTGTGCATCATGTAATAGTCCTTCGAGCTTTAAATGATAATGTTCAATTACATGATGAATAGTCACAAACACTATCATACAAACTTGATGATGAATGTCAAGCTTTGACATCATCCTTGAAGAGATACATCATGATAGGTATCATGATGGGAGTATTGATAAGTTTAACTGATCTAACTTATCAATACGTCACTTGAATTCTTAGGTCTTGAATTCAAGGTTGACTTATCTCAACTATGGCATATAGACAGGGGGAGTTAAGGATAACTCCATTATCAATTGATTGTCATCATCAAAAAGGGGGAGATTGTTGAATCTCGGATTTTGATGATGAAGTCAATTGTCATTTGTTGTCTAATCTATGTGTTGAGATAAGTGTGCAGGATTAACTACGATGAAAGATAGACAAGCAGCAGGAGTTGCGCCGGAGTCAAGTTCATGATCACGTTGGGAGTTCGAGAGTTCGACGGAAGTACGGACGGTCGTCGGAGGTTCTGCGGGAACAGATCCGAGAAGTCCAGAAGCTTGCCAAGCGAAGCTCGTCGGAACTCACCAAGTGGATCGTCGCAAAGTCCAGGAGTTTGCCGGAAGTCCGCAGAAGCATCACCGAGGGTTCATCGGATGATCGACGGAAGTTCGCCGGAAACTCGCCGGAAAAAGCAATTGACGTACCGAAGCAAAGCTGCAGAAATTGTCTTAGATTTAATCGTAGTTAGCACGGTGATTAAGTTAGAAATGGGAGGTGATCCCATTAGCTTAATCCTGGGGCAATTGGGCCCCTGAAGAACTCAAGTTGGGTCGAATGGTTCAACCCATTCGAACCCAAGAAGCTGTGGGAGGTGCAACCGCCCAGGCAGGGAGGTGCCACCGCCCAGGCTAAGTCTCCCAGCGAGACTGGGAGGTGCAACCGCTCCAGCCAGGCGGTGCAACCGCCCAGGGCTCAGTCTCCAAGCGAGACTGGGCGGTGCAACCTCCTCTGTCAAGCGGTAGCACCGCCTGAGCTCAAGTTTCGAGCTCTGCCTGGTGATGCAATCACCGAGCTCAGTCTTCGAGCTCTGGAAGAGAAGTACGACCTCTCTGGCCAGGAGATGCACAGCCTAAGCTCAGTCTTCGAGCTCTGGCAGAGAGGTGCAACCACCTCTGGCAGAGAGGTGCAACCACCTCTGGCAGAAAGGGGCGATCACCTCTGGCAGAGAAGAGAAACTTCTCTGGTCAGGAGATGCACCGCCTGAGCTCGGTCTTCGAGCTCTGGCAGGAAGGTGCAACCACCCCTGACAGAGAAGGTGCAACCGTCTGAGCTCAGTCTTCGAGCTCTGCCAGGCGGTGCCACCTCTCCAGTCGAGAGGTGCAACCGCCTGAGCTCAGACTTCGAGCTCTGCCAGGCGGTGCCACCTCTCCAGTCAAGAGGTGCAACCGCCTGATCCCGGAATTTCGGGATTTGATCGTTTTGAGCTCGAAATTTGAATTGGGTTGGGGCCTATAAATACCCCACCCATTCAGCACTGAAAAGAAACAAACCCACACCGAAATCTTGATCTTTTCTGTGATTCTAAGAGCTCAAAAGTGTTGTAAAGCCTTTAAGTCTCCTCCTTCTGTTCTTCAAGTTTTCAGTTGTAAAGTGAGGAGAGAAAGGTCTGTAAAGGTTGTCTCCTGAGCCTGTTAAAAGGAGAGAAACTGTAAAAGGGCAGTTTGGCCTTCGCCCATTGAAGGAAGGCCCCTAGTTGACGTCGGCAACCTCGTCGGTGGAGGAAGCCAAAAGTGGAGTAGGTCAAGGCTGACCGAACCACTCTAAATCTCTGGTTTGCATTTATTTTTTAGCACTTTATCATTACTGCAAACCTCCTCCATTACTACTGCTCTCTGCGCTTTCACGAACAAGTTCTAAGTGCTGTTCTTCCGAATCTGCATTCAGACGTAAATTCGTATTTTCGTACATTACAGTTTACGTTTACGTTTGATTCTGCAGAACTGTCTTCGGTGCTTTTACGAAAAAGTTTCTTTGCAGTTTACACTTACATTTTGATCCTATTGATAACTGCAAACTGTCCTCTACAATTTTACGAACGAGTTTCAACATTTAGACGTAAAACTGCATTTAGACGTAAATCGGCTTTCCTCTCACAATCATCAGTTCTCAGTTCACGTTTACGTCTTGATTTCAACTGCATACTGCTTTCTGCGAGTATACAAACGAGTTTCAAAGTTTAGACGTAAATCTGCGTCTAGACGTAAAACAGCGTTTAGACGTAAATCTGAGTTTAGACGTAAAACTGTGTTTAGACGTAAATCTGAGTTTAGACGTAAACTGCGCTTAGACGTAAAACTGCGCTTAGACGCAAACTGTGTTTAAACGCAAACTGCGCTTAGACGCAAACTGTGTTTAGACGCAAACTGCGCTTAGACGCAATCTGCGCTTAGACGCAAACTGCACTTAGATACAAACTGAGAATTAGCTTTTGCATCATAATAGTTTTTTTTTATTGAACGAACGCAGCTTTTGGTTTTTAATCGCTGTAAGATTTCCGCTGCACTAATTCACCCCCCCCCTCTTAGTGCTCTCGATCCTAACAGGCATTGTTGAAGTCGATCTTGTCATTGTTCAAAACGATCCATTCGAGTCCCTATGTCGTCGATAGATGAGGGAGGTGCTTGCTCTATTGGAGGTGATTCCTCAAAGGGACCAATTAGAGGAGATTGCTTACCCCTAAAAATTAGTGTTTCAGGTTCTGGTTCTGGTTGGAGGGGATCAGTCCTTCTAGGCAGTCTAGTCCATATTCCATTTCTAAATGTACATCTCATCCATCGAAGTAGATTTATATTTATGATACTAAATCTATCTAGTTTGATAACTTCTTCTTCGGGTGGAATAGTAATATCATAGGCCTAAAGTAGTCTTATGATTAAGCCATCATATGGAAGCATCATGTCCCTTTTTTATAGTTCAATCATGTTTTGTTGGATTAGGTAACCAAAACAATTGTTATGTCCCTTCATAATCCAATACATGGTACCTAATTCCATTTGGCTTACTTCATCATGGTGATATTGCTTTAGGAGAATGATACTTATCAAGATGTAATGAAGTATTTTGGTGCTTAAAGATAGTAAATGTTCGCAGCTTTTTGAAAGAATCGTTAAGTTAGGATTGCCAAAAATTATTCCTAAGGCATCAACGTAAGTAGTCCCAACTGTTTCATCATCCCATTGTCCTTTAAAATAACACCCTCTTTCTTTTACTGGAATTCCTATGATGTTGTAAATGATTCTATCCGTAATGGGTATATGATGTCCTAGTAGATAGGTAGATACCCTTTCATCTTTATCTACATGTAAATTATTGTAAAATAGCCTAACAAGTCTAGGGTAGATAGGTTCAACCATTTGAAGAATTGGAAGAATGTCTAGATTTGTAAACCATTGAATAGGTTTCAAATCACTTAATTTGTCTAAATCAACATATTTACCCTTATGAACATGTATAGACTCTATGGATAAAAATTTTAGGGCATGTTGATTAGAATAAAAAAGTAGGGAGTCATAATTTTCATCTATTCTTCTCTTCCCTTTGTCCCTAGAGGATCTTCTAGAAGCCATGAGACTAAACACATAAATGATGAGAGAACTACACATAAGAGGCAAGATCTATCAATAAATTGAGAGAAGAGGTTTGAGAATTACCATTGTAGTAATCTTCTTGAAAGGTTGAGATTGATCCTTGGATTTGAAGAAGGGGAGGGTTTCCTTGAGTTTCTAGAGGAGGATCAAGGAGAATGAGGGGTGGAGAGGTGTTTAGAGGTGTGAGGAAGGAATGTAGGAGGGCTTGGGGTCGGTTCTACCGCTAGCCCTAAGTGCCTTTTATAGGGCAGAGTTATGGGCAGTGCCACCGCCAGCTGGGCGGTGCCACCGCCTACAACCAGTGCCACTGTCGGTGCACTATTTTAAACCATGTGGCTTCTCAATAGAAACAATGCCATTGCTAGGGCATTGTTTTCCTCAACTTATCACTTTTCCTTTTAAAGCATTATGGCTTCCCAATAGGCAAGAATTCTTGCTTACTCTTTCAAGCAGCATCATAGTCATTTTATGGTGTGAATGCTTGTTCGCGTGAATCTCGTACCAAGTCAGTTTTCATAAATGGGAGGGAGAACTCTTATTGAAATTATTAATTCATAAAAGATCAATCGTATCAATGTTCCATGAATCATATTTGTAATGAGAGATAATAGCAAATGAAGACTCATTTTTCAAATGTCAAGAAATCTATAAATTGTGAGAAAGGAATTCATGCATAAAAATTCTCAAGTTTCAAATATTGAGAGGTTATAATCAAATGTTTATCACTTAAGATTTCAAATAATAATTGCATCATCAATCATCAAACATGATCTTATTTTAATTCTAATGATCTTTTCTTTGTGTGTTTCCTTTTTTTTGTTTTTGGCTTAGAGAGCTTTATGAGATATTTTGGATCTCTTGGTCATAAGCCTTGAGCATCCAAAATCAAAGTATCATCTCTTGCTCCTAGCTTATGATGGTGTATTTTTCTAGAAAAAGAGATGATTTTTAGGTACCCATTTGACCTTGGGTACTTCAAAAATTGATCTATATAGCTTATCATGTTGCATTGAGTCATTTGAGGTTCTTTTAGGAACCCAAATCAATTTATGTGGATTACATTTCTTAAATGGACAATGATAAGCTACATGCCCAAATTTGTAACAAAAGTTACATTTCTTTCGGGGTGAAATATTCAAAGTAGGGCCTTTAATAAAGGTGGTTGGATTTTGGTGAGAGCTGCTCACAAATCCAATTCTGCCTTTTCTATGAACGTGACCCTTATTGGCAAGGATCATATTCAAGGATTTGCTACCAACCTCAAACTTTTCTAAGGTTTTCTTAAGTAGCAAGTTTTATTTTTGAAGTGATTCTAGTCCATCACATTTCGTATATGAAGCCAGACTATCATTATGCTCAACTTTTAATCTATCAAAATTGCTAATAAGAGAAGCATGTTCCTTTTTTAAAGAGTTATATTTTTTACTCAAGATTTTACATTCATCAAAAAATTCATGAAAAGCACTTGAAAGCTCATCGAAAGTTAAATTTGCGTCTAATAAACTTGTTACCTCATCTCTAATAGTCATTAGCGCATAGTGAGCAACTTGCTCGGTATTGGTTGGCTCTTCTTCTTCGGAAGCACTTGAGTCATCCCATGTAGCTTTGAGAGCCTTCTTCTTTGGTTGCCTCCTCTTTGCTTGGGGATATTCACTCTTGAAGTATCTCGGCTTCTTGCATTCATGGCATATCACTTGTTCTTTCTTAGGTTCAAATTTATTTTTAGTATCATTTTTAAATTTATTTCTTTTTATGAATCTTTTGAACTTCTTTATTAAGAGTGCCACGTCATTATCAAAGTCCTCATCACTTGAGTTTTCTTTCAAGTGATCTTCTTATGTTCTCAGTGCCATATCCTTCTTGTTCTTTGGTAGGGTGTCCTCAAGCTCTTCATGAGCTTTACATATCATTTCATAGGTCATTAGTGACCCAATTAGTTCTTTAAGAGGAAAATTATTTAGATCTTTGGCCTCTTGAATAACTGTTACTTTAGGGTTTCAACTTTTTAGAAGAAATCTTAAAATATTATTAACAAGTTCAAAATCCGAGAAACTTTTACCAAGTCCTTTTAGACCATTGACGACATCTGTAAATCGGGTGTACATGTCTCCAATAGTCTCACTCGGTTTCATTCGAAACAACTCATAAGAATACAATAAAAGATTAACTTTTGACTCCTTCACTCTACTAGTGCCTTCATGAGTCACTTCGAGTGTGTGCCAAATGTCAAAAGTCATTTCATAAATCGATACTCGATTAAACTCATTTTTATCTAATGCACAAAATAATGTATTCATAGCCTTTGCGTTTAAAGCAAAAGTCTTTTTTCTCCAACTTATTCCAATCGTTCGTTGGAATATAAGACTTTTGAAAGTCAATTTCTACAATATTCCATAATTCAAAATCCATTGAAATTAGGAAGATCCTCATTCTAGTTTTCCAATATGTGTAATCCGTCCCATTGAATATGGGCGGACGTCTAATTGAGTGACCCTCTAGGTTGCCGGCAAATGCCATCACTCTTGGGTTTAAAACCAAATGAGAGTGAACCTTGCTCTGATACCAATTGTTAGGATCAAGAGCGGCACTAAGAGGGGGGGTGAATTAGTGTAGTTGAAAACTTTCACGATTTCAGAAAATTATTCATTTTGTTTAAAACCGATTCTGACAAAAATGGTTTCAATTCAATTAGTTTCAGAGAGAAGTTGAAATTGAAAGCTTTCATAAAAGTGCAAGAGAAGATTAAGGAGGTTTGTAGTAAAGTAAATTACACAAATGAAAAGCAAACCGGAATTTAGATTGATTCGGTCAAGATGACCTACATCCACTTTCAGATTCCTCCTTCGACGAGGTCACCGGCATCCACTAAAGGCCTTCTTTCAAAATGTGAAGATCGAACACCTCTTCACAGCACTTTCTCCTTTTCCCGGGTTTAGGAGACAACCCTTACAAGTCTCACTCCTCTTTCTTGGATGGTTACAAGGCTAAGAGATGATGGAGGTGAACTCTAACTTTTACAACACTTTTATGACTCAAGAATTCTAGATTAAGCCAATGCTTTCATGCCCTTTTATGCAGAAAAGGGTGGGGTTTTTATAGGCCCCAATGGCTTCAAAATTAGAGCCAAAAAGTGTCACATCCCTAGAATCCAGGGTACTAGCGGTACCACAATCGAACAGGGGCGGTACCACCGCTAGCAGCACTGTTGCCAGCGGTACCACCACCCAGAAATCAAGGGCATTGCCTTCCAGGCGGTGCCACCGCTGGCCATATTTTTAGGGGTTGAATTGGTAGCTCACTTCGGCACAATTCAGCCCTGTTAAGGGCCCAATTGGCCCATAATTAAGTTAGTGGGATCACCTCCCAATCCTAACTTAATTTTTGCTCTAACTATGATAATTAAGACATAATTATAGTGCTTCTTGTTTCGGTGTGTCAATTGCTCTTTCGGCGTACTTTCGACGAACATCTGACGAACTCTCGGTAATGTTCCGGCGGACTCCCGGCAAGCTCCTAGACTTTTACGATGATCTTCTTGACGAGTTCCAATGAGCTTCTTTGGCAAGCTCCTAGACTTCTCAGTTGGTTCCGGTAGAACTTCCAACGAACGTCCGGACTTCCGTCGAACTCTTGAACTCCCAATAAGATCTTGATCTGGACTCCAGCACAACACATGCTTTATGTCTTACTGCTATTGTAGTTAATCTTGTATACTTTTCTCAACGTATAGATTAGATCAAACAAATTACAATTGACTTCATCATCAAAATTCGAGATTCAACAGATACTACATTGTTTATTAAAAATTTTAAAAATAATTTTTTTTATTTTTTAAATTTATATTGATGACATTATCTTTGGTTCTACAAATGAATCCTTATATGAATCGTTTGCCAAAAATATGAGTCTAATAGGTGAACTAACTTTCTTTTTAGGCTTACAAATCAAACAACTTAGTAATGATATTTTCCTTAGCCAAACAAAATATGCATTAGACTTGCTAAAATGATTTAATATGGACAATTTAAAGACTATTAACACTCCTATGAGTACCTCCACCAAGTTAGATATTGACGAAAATGGAGAAAGCTTTGATCAAAAGGCTTATAGGGGTATGATAGATAGTTTACTATACCTCACCGCAATTAGACCGGACATCATGTTTAGCATAGGACTTTGTGCTAGGTTTCAATCTAATCCTAAATTATCTCATCTTAAAGCAATCAAAAGAATACTTATATATCTTAAAGGAACCATAAATCTAGGATTATAGTATCCAAAATCCAAAAACTTTAAATTAATTGCTTATGCTGATGCGGATTTTGTTGGATGTAGATTAGATAGAAAAAGCGCATCTAGAACGTGTCAATTTTTAGGACAAACACTTGTCTCTTGGTCTTCTAAGAAATAAAACTCGATTGCATTATCCACAACTAAAGTTGAATATATTGCAGCTAGTGCATGTTATGCACAAGTTGTATGGATGATAAATACATTGGAAGATTATAAAATTTACCTTAAGAATATTCCTATAAAATGTGATAATACAAGTGCAATATGTTTAACAAAAAATCATATTAAACACTCTAGAATTAAACACATTGACATTAGGTATCACTTTATACGAGATCTTGTTAATAATTATGATGTAATTTTAGAGTTTATTGATATAAAGCATCAATTAGTCGATATCTTTACAAAACCTTTAAATGAAGAATAATTTGATTTTATTAGAAGGGAATTAGGGATGTTAAATTGTCCGAATGCATGAATTTGTTGAATTTTGGACTTTCTTGATTTTTCTTTTTTCACTCACTTGAATCATGAACTATGCAATAAGTCATATGAATCTTATCATATGCATTTTTTTTTACGATGTTTGCGTACAAATTTTATATGATGAATCATGAATTTTGGTGTAAATTTTTACATGATGCGAATCTTTACATGATGAGCTTATAATGTGTAAATGAGTGTGTGCACTTCATAATGATAATAATCTTGCAAGATGAAACCACTCAAGGTCAGCACCACAACGCACCACAATCAGAGTAGTGCTCACTACATGTAGGCGGTGGCACCGCCCAGCAGGCGGTAGCACCACTAGTTGTCATGGGTTGTAGGTGGTGCCACTACCCGCAACCTGCCTTATAAATAGAACAAGTTAGGGCCGGCGGTAGAACCGACCCCAACCCATTCTAAACTTCTCCAAAGAGCCCCAAACCTCTTGATCCTCTTGTTCTCCCTCCAGCAACTCAAAAGAATCCTCATTTTCTACTAAATCAAGGATCAATCTCAAACACCATCTTGGTAATCAAAAGAAGGAGAAACTACTAAGGTAATCCCTAAACCAAATTGATTTCCCCCTATGCATTACCTATGTTTGCCTCTTATTTATCTTCATAATTGTAGTCTCCATGAGTTCTAGAAGATTCTCTAGGGACAAAGGGAAGAGGAGATTATATGAAAACTATGACTCCCTACTTTTCGATTCTCATCAACATGCCCTTAAATTTTCATCCATAGAATCTAGAAATGTTCATAAGGGTGAATATGTTGATTTAGAGGAATTAAGTTATTTGGAACCTATTCAATGGTTTGCTAATCTATACATTCTCTCAATGCTTCAAATAACTGAACCTATCTACCCTAGATTTGTTAGGCTATTTTACAACAATTTATATGTAGATGAAAATGAAAGGGTATCTACCTATCTCTTAAGACATCATATACCTATTACGAATAGCATAATTTGTAATCTAAACAGGAATTACAGAAAAAAAAAAAAAAAAAAAAAAAAATGAGGCTATTATTTTAGAGGCCAATGGGATGAAGAATCAGTTGGGACCACTTATTCTAAAGCCTTAGGAACCATCTTCGGTAATCCAAACTTGTCTATTCTTCCAAAAAGCTACGAATATTTACTACCTTTCAACACCAAACTACTTCATCACATCTTGATAAGCATTATAATTCCAAAACAATATCATCATGATGAAGTGAACCAAATAGAAGTAGGAACAATGTATTGGATTATGAAAGGACATGAAAATTGCTTTGGCTACCTAATATAACAAAATATGATTGAACTATCGAAAAAGGATATGATGCTTCCATATGGTGGCCTGATCACAAGATTAATCCATGCTTATGACATAGTTATCCCACCTGATGAAGAAGTTTTGAAGCTAGATAGATTTAATGTCATAAATAGAAACCTACTTCGAAGATTAAGGTGTACATTCAGAAATGGGATATGGACTAGACTACCAAGAAGGACTAATCACCTCCCACCTGAACTAGAAACACCAATATTTAGGGGTAATCAATCTTCTCTCACTGATTCCTTTGAGGTAACTCCTCTAGTAGAGCAAGCACCCCCCTATCTATCGACGATATAGGGACTTGGATGGATCGATTTGAACAACGTCAAGATTGATTTGAACAACGACAAGATTAAATTCGAATTGAGTTATAGTAGATTCATCAACAACTTAATACCTTGTTTAGACATTCTGACTTGCCACCATTTGAATAAGCTGTGTATGTCTTTTTGCTAATGACAAAGGGGGAGAAGTGGATGAAATCCCTCTCTTTTATTGTTGTAAATTTATTTTATTTACTTTGATGTTGTACTCTTAAAATGCTACCTACATTGATGTTGAAATTCTATGAAATTCTATGCTTAATTTGATGCTGAAAATTTCTATGATGTTATAATCTCTTTAATGCTGAGAATTTCTAATGTTATCATATAATGATGCAATATTGGATTCTTAATATTATGAACTTTTGAGTGCTACAATGCAATAATGATAATATTTCATGCAAGTAGTGATGAAAGGCTATGCTGAAACATTTTATCATTCATGAAGTGATTATACATTTAATATCTTGATGACTTGAAATTATGTTCATGCACAATGTATGCGATTTCTAAATTTGATCAAAGCTTGAATTCAAGGTTGTGAATTCAAGTTTATATCTTCTCGAGTATGGCATATAGATAGGGGGAGTTAAGGTTAACTCCTTCACCAATTAATTGTCATCATAAAAAAGGGGGAGATTCTTGAATCTCGGATTGTGATGATGAAATCAATTGGTAAATTACTTGACCTAATCTATGTGTTAAGATAAGTGTATAGAATTAACAATGATAGCAGAAAAGCATAAAGTAGATAATGGGTCGGAGTTGAAGATTCAAACGATATACCGAGAGCTCACCGAGAGCTCATCTAAAGATCACTGAGAGTTTGTCAGAAGATCGCTAAGAGTTTGTCATTAAAAGCTCGTCGGAAGATCGCCGAGAGTTTATCAGAAGATCACCGAGAGTTCGTCGGAAGATCACCGAGAGTTTGTCAGGAGTTCGCCGGAAGCGCACTGAAAGACTCGTCGAGAAATTCATCGAAGGATCGCTGAGGGAAAAATTGACATACCGGACTAATTGCTTGCCTTTAATCATAATTAGAATTGTAAATTGAGTTAGGATTGGGAGGTGATCCTACTAACAGGGCCAACTGGGCCCTTAATAGGGCTAATTGGGTCGGATTAGACAACCCATTCAACATCTAAAATCACGGCCGGCAGTAGCACCACCGGGGCCGGCGGTGGCACCACTTGAGACTCGGTCTCCCAAGTGTTCTGAGCAGTGGTACTGCCCAGTGTCAGGTGTCAAGCAGTGGTATCGCCCAATAATGACGATGGTATCGCTAGTAATCCGAAATCCGGAGATATGATACTTTTTTGCTCCAATTCTAAAGCCAATTGGGGCCTATAAATACCCTACCCTTTTCTGCATAAAACGACATGAAAGCATTGGCATAATCTTGGATTTTTGAGTGTTAAAGTGTTGTAAAAAGTGTTAGAGTCCTCCTCCTCCCTTTCTAAGTGTTAAGATCATTCAAGAGAGGTGTGAGACTTATAAGGGTTATCTCCTAAACCCGTAAAAAGGAGAAAGCACTGTAAAAAGTGATTGGTCTTTGCCTATTGAAGGAAGGCCATTAATGGATGCCAGTGACCTTGACGGAGGAGGAATCCGAAAGTGGATGTAGGTCACAATGACCGAACCACTCTAAATTCTGGTTTGCATTTCGTTTTGAGCAATTTACCTTTTTTGCAAGCTACTTTACCTTCTTACTGCTTTCTCTACACTCCCATATGCTTTCAAATTAAAATCTTTATGAAACAAGTTTTATCACAATCGGGTTTAATCGAAACGAAGACTTTTGAAACGGAGAAAGAGTTATCGTTTACGGTCCTAAAAGTTGATATCAGAGCCACGTTACTCTTAGTATCGTTTACGGTCCTAAAAGTTGATATCAGAGCCACGTTACTCTCAGTTGGTTTAACTCCTAAGAGAGTTTAAATGACTTTTAGTAGTAATCTAGAAGGATACTCTATCACTCGTCCTCCTATGTTCAATGGGACGGACTAAACATATTGGAAAACATGAATAAAAGTTTTCTTGCTTTCTATGAGTTTTGATTTATGGAATATTGTTGAACTTAGTTTTCAAACACCCTCTAAACCTATGAACGAATGGAATGATTTTGAGAAAAAATTCTTTTCTTTAAATATGAAAGCTATGAATGCTTTATTTTACGCTTTAGACAAAAATGAGTTTAATTGTATTTCTATATGCAAAACTAAACATGATATTTGTCACACACTTGAAATCACTCATGAAGGCACAAGTAGAGTAAAATAATCTAAAATAAATCTTTTGATGCATAGTTTTGAATTATTTCGAATGAAACCAAGCGAAACCATTAGAGATATGTATACTCATTTTATGGATGTCGTTAATGGTTTAAAAGCTCTTGGTAAATATTTTTCGAATCTTGAACTTATTAATAAAATTTTATGATCCCTTCTAAAAAGTTAGGATCCAAAAGTAACTAGTATTCTAGAAGCAAAGGGCTTGAACTGTTTTTCTCTTGAAGAACTCATAGGGTCATTAATGACCTATAAAATGATTTTCGAATCACATGAAGAATATAAGAACAACCTTCTAAAGAATAGGAAGGATATGACACTTAGAACAAAAGAAATCACTCAAGCGAGAGCTCAAGTGAAGATGACATAGAACTCCTCACAAAAAAATTAAAAAGTTCATGAAAAAGAACAAGACTAAATTAAAACAAGAATCTAAAAATGAACACAAAAAGGACACAACCACTTGCTATGAATGCAAGAAGCCAGGACACTCTAAAGATGAGTATACAAAATTGAAGAAGAAGTTGCCAAAGAAGAAGAAAGTACTCAAGGCGACGTAGGATGAATCGAGTGCATCTGAAGACGAGGAGTAAACCAATGAAGAAGAAGTGGCGAACTGTGCTTTGATGGCTCTCGACGACGAGGTAAATGACTCAACCGAAACTCATTTTAAATTACTAAATGCTTTTCATGATTTATATGATGATTTAAAATTAGTTGGTAAAAAATATAAATTGTTATAAAAGGGTCATGCTTCTCTCTCTCGTATTTTTAAAAAATTAAAAATAAGCATGATAATTACATGTTAACCCCCTATACTCAATGTAAAGAATTAGATTCACTTAAGAAGGAAAATACGTCATTACAATAAACTTTATATAAATTTAAAATTAGTAACAAATCTTTAAACATGATTCTTGCCAATAAGAGTCATGTTCATAGAAATGAAGAAATCAGTTTTTTTAGTAACACTCAACAAAAGCAAACTACTTTTGTTAAAGGACCCATATTACATGTTTCTCTTGAAAATAAATATAATTTTTATGGTAGACATGGTCATTTTTTATATAAATGTTCATTTAAAATATATGACTTGCATAAATTAGTTTGGGTTCATAAAGAAACCACAAATGCCCTTATGCCAAAAGACAAGATATGTAGATCTAACCATAAGGGACCCAAAGCTAAATGAGTACCTAGAACAAACTCATCTTTCTTATAGACATCTCTACAATTGAAGCTAGGAGCAAAAATTAAAATTTTAATAGTGGATGCTCAAGGCATATGATTGGAGATCCAAAACACTTCACAAAGCTCACTAACCGAAACAATAATAATAAAAAAAAATTATTGGAATTAGAATTATTGGTGACAAATCTTTTGATTACAGATGTTTTATTAGTTAATGGTCGTTGATCTTGATAATTTTTGTGATAAATCTTATTTTTCGATTTTAAACATGATGCATGATTTTGATATAAAAAAAACTTGGGCATGCTTGTTGAAATCAATCGCATGAATTGAAACAACTAAAAAGAGGAAAGCATTTTTATTAAAAATTTCTCAATCTCTATCTTATCGAGTTTTCATTAAGAGATTGATAAATCTATTTATGATATTTTTGAATCTCTTAAACTATAAAAGTGATTTTAATGATTTGAATTTGAATGAATTTTTTTTCCAATCGAATCATGAACTTTCTCTTGATTTCTTGACTTGAGATATCTTTTATGATAATCAAAAAATTTTTTATCTTCTATAATTTCTTTTTTTTACAATTTACTAAAGAGGACAATTATGCAAACAAACCATGATCTTGATAATTATAACTTGAGATTTTTATATAAATCAAGATCGTTTACTATGATTCTTTCATTTTGTTAAAGAGAATTATCCAAATGAACCATGATTGATCTTTTGATTTCTCAGAATTATAACTTTAGATTTTTATTATGTGCAATTCCTTTGTATTCATAAATTGTATACCTCATCACCAAATTAATTTTTCTTGATATCTTTCATGTGATAACTTGAACATTCATACCATTGTGTTATTTCCTTCTTTTTAACAATGATAAAGAGAGAAAGAATTGCTAGCTTGCACACTTCAAGAAGAAGAAAAAATTGCTAAACTTGTACATCTCAAAAGAGAAACAAAAAGTACTATCTTTAGATTTGCATATTTCAAGAGAAGCAAAAGTGCTAGCTTGTCCATCTCAAGAAGTAAAATTTACAAACTTGCACATCTCAAAAGAGAAGCATGAATTACTAGCTTGCACATTTGAAGTAGAAGCAAATATTGTTAACTTTCATATCTCAAAAACTTGCTAGCTTGCATATTCTAAAGTGATGTAAAACTTGCTAAAATTTTTAGCTTGCACATTTCAAGTAGAAACAAATACTAGCTTGCATGATGATAAAACTTGAGATTATGTTTATTATACAATGATTTAAAATTATGTCTAAACATTTGCTAGTTGCATTTCTCATTTTTATTGATTCCAAAAGGGGTGAAGTTATGATGATGAACATGTATAGGATGATGTACTTGGATATTTTGATTATGCATGATTTTATAATGCATGCAATTGGTTATTTTAATACTCATGTTACATGCAATGTTAAAATACTATGATTTCAAAGTTTCTATCAATATGGCATATTAATAGGGGGAGGTTGTTTAAACTCCGGGAGTTTGTTTAAACTCCGGGAGTTTGTTTAAACTTCATCAATTGGTTGTCATCATCAAAAAGGGGGAGATTGTTAAATCTTAGATTTTGATGATGAAACCAATTGATAGTATTTATGATTTGATCTATGTTTTGATTGATGCAGGAAGCTTCGATCAGGGAGAGACAATTAAAGCAGGAAGAATTATGTTCGGTTGGAGAAAAATATGCCAGAAGATTGGACGTCGAGCCGAAGGATTAATCGACATATCGGCAGAAGGCTTCGGGCCATGGGTTCGGGCATCGGGCCAAGAAGAGCAGAAATTGCACTAAGGAAATCAAAGTTACGGAGGTCAACTGGACGATTGGGCAATAGGCGGCAAGAGAGGATGATGCACCAAAGAATCAGATGAAGCATCGATGAACCAATAACATGCTGGATAACATTTGATTCAAGCTTTGTAATAATTGTCTAGATTGAAGTAGGTTTTAAGTGTACAGGATTAACTATGATAGCAATCAAGGCATAAAGCAAAATGAAGTCCCGAAGTCAAGAATGAGATTTTATTGGGAGTTCGAGAGTTTGTCGGAAGTCCGGACGTTCATCGGAAGTTCTATCGGAATTGATCGAGAAGTCCAGGAGCTTGCCAAAGAAGCTCGTCGAAACTCGCCAAGAAGATCGTTGTGAAGTCCAGGATCTTGTCGGGAGTCCGCTGCAACATTGCCGAGAGATCGTCGGAAACTCGTTGGAAGAAACCTAGATATACAGATATATTTAGCTTAGTATATGTCTTAAAATTTATAGTTAGCATATAATTGGGTTGGAATTGGGCCAACTCAATTAGGGGTCAATTGGGCCCAAGTTTCGGCTGTATTGGGCCAAGTGAAAAGCCTAAACAGTGATCCAACAGGTGGCACCATCGTAGCACAATCTTCAAGACTGTGTCAGGTGGTGGTACCGCCAGTCTAGGCAGTTATACTTCCCAGACATAGTCTTCCAAGCAGTAGTTGTCACGCCCCTCAAAATATCCATGATTTTTAAAATTTTCTTTCAACACAAACCAAATCCAGGATCCAAACTAACGTTTGAGGACACTGAAAAACATTCAATCAAATTCACATCCATAAAACATGTGCATTTTAAAATCATATATCACATCACTCGATATTTCACATTTATGGCAACCCAAGCCAACTTGACAAACATGAACAACATTTATAAATCCACAAGCTAAATAAATTATACAATCAGAACTCCAACTATTCACCACAAGTTCATATCGCCATAAATTAGACTTAACATTCCGAAATTCCAAATAACAGAGATCTTCTAACACTTTTACACAGTATATCCATTTCGATCATCAGAACAATTCATTACATACAAAATATGCTTATACAACAATAGCATAACAACCGATAAGACTTGCCCGTAATTCTGAATAGCTATCCACTGCCTCAGCCCAAATCAAACATCTCGAAGAGTGACAAGCTGACCTGAAAGATTTATATAACAACGGAGTGAGCCAAAAACGGCTCAGCAAGTGACAAAACATATTCAGAACAAAAGGAACGGTTTCAAACGAGTAAGGTATCATAATGTAAGGCAGAATACAAGAATTCTCAAGGATACCATCTCATTAGATACAAAATCATAAGTATCATGTCATTCAAAACATATTTGATTCATAACAAATGGAGCACAGAGTAATTGGAGCATATCAATGGCAGATAGGACATTTCAGAACATATCAGTTCATAGCAAATGGAGCACAGAGTAATTGGAGCATATCAATGGCGTATGAAATGTTCCGGAGCATATCAACGACATATGGAACATTTTGAAACATATCAACAGTGGAGGAAACATTTCAGAGCATATCAATAACAAATACCGTACAGAAGCTCAAACGTCGTCTTTGACGTTGCAAACATATCAATCTTATCCAAAGCACGTACAAAAACACATAACCAAAGCTCTGGATATCATATCAAACATACAGAAGGTGTAGTGGGATCTCAGTCAGAATGTGATTCATCCAGAATATCCCACATAGCGGGACCCCACATAGCGGGCAATAAGCGCATACCCTTTATCATTTCTGGCAAAGGTCCAGAATATCCCACATAGCGGGACCCCACATACCGGGCAATAAGCGCATACCCTTTACCATTTCTGGCAAAGGTCCAGACAATCCCACACACCAGAGTACAAGAGGGTAGTTTTAACAATAAGTAGCATATATCGGAAGCACACGCGGAACAACAAAGCGTACATGTGCCTTTACGAGTCAATCCGAAGTAAGCAATAATCTTTCACAAGTATATTCAGATTTGAAAGGAATTGAAAGAAAGGGCACATATGGAATCCAAGCAATCACATATAACTCAATTCAATAAGAAGATTTGATGAATTCAATGTCCAAAGGAATGAAACTGGAATAGGCACATATCGAAAGCAAATGCGGAACAATAGGATATACATGTGCCTATATGAGTCAATACGATATAGCATAAACGTTACACAACAGTTTTCAAGAATGCAAATAATTTTTAGGACAAGAGCATATAAGAATTCAAAGCAGTAATATAAAGCTCAATTGAATAAGAAAGCTAAAGGATATCAATTTCCAAAGGAATGAAACCAGAATATGAGAAATCGACCAAAGCTCGATTTCTGGCAGAATACAGAAGGCACATTGAACAAATGATTCAAACTATCAATCGTGCTCCAATTTACTCAGAAATAATCATTGGATAATACTTTCAGATAAGACAGGCTTCATATGAATTGAACTGTCCAATAGAGAGAGTTACAAATAATTTGGTAAGCAAGTGTCGTAGAACAAAATCTCTGTTGGTAGAATTCATAATGTCAGATTCAACAGATAACTGGGCAGGTGTTTAGATTCCAAATCTTTCAATCCATATATCAAGGAAAGGTTTACGAGTCTAGGTTCCAATGAAATCAGTTTTGAACAAATCAGAGTTTCCACAAAGGCTTATAGGCAGCTCGGTATCAAAAGGTCAGAATCTCAGAAGTTGCACAGATTCGAATAGTTACGTCTAAACAGGAGATATATCAAATGCAAGGCTAGAACAATTCAAAGTTCCTTATATTCAAAGCAAATGTGGAGATAAAATTGACAGTGAGGAAAGATCAGGATACTTGCAATAAGGCATATCAGAGCAATTATAGGAGAAACGATCAGGGAACTTGCAATAAGACATATCAGAGCAATTATAGGAGAAACGATCAGGGAACTTGCAATAAGACATATCAGAGCAATTATAGGAGAAACGATCAGGGAACTTGCAATAAGACATATCAGAGCAATTATAGGAGAAACGATCAGGGAACTTGCAATAAGACATATCAGAGCAATTATAGGAGAACGATCAGGGAACTTGCAATAAGACATATCAGAGCAATTACAGGAGAAACGATCAGGGAACTTGTAATAAGACATATCAGAGCAATTATAGGAGAAACGATCAGGGAACTTGCCTTTCAAATATTTTGATCTGAATATCCAAGGAAGGTGCCAGTCCAATCTTTCTACTTTTCCTCCGTGTCCTCTCTCTGTTTCGTTTTGTGCTCCCGTTTTCTTCCTTTCTTCGTAACTACATCACGTGTCGAACATCGAGGCACAGTTACCTGCTCTCTCTTACTCTCATTCCTTCTTTTTCTTTCCCAAACGCAGCTGCCACAGCCGCCGCCGTTGCCGCTGCCACAATCGCAGCCACGACCGCAACTGCGGTCACAACCGCAGCCCCCTTCCATTGCACTATTTCCTTCTTCCCTTCTCTCGCAGACATAACTACTGCATACGCAGTCGCTGCCGCTGCGACCGCAATCCCATCCGCAGCCCCTTTTTCCCCCTTTCCTTTCCATTCTTTCCCGGCTGCAACTGCCGCAGTCACAGTCGCAGCCATGGCCGCAGCCACCACAACCGCAGCCTCTACTTCCTCTGCTACTCTATTTCTTCTCTTACTTCTCTTCCAACTGCACCTGCCACTGCCGCAGCTGCCACCCCTTCTCCTCTTCCTCTCTTCTTCCTCTCCTTCCCTTTCTCTTCTTCTTCCTTTCCTTCTCTTCTTTCCCAGCCACAGCTGCAGCTGCCATCATCGCAGCCGCAGCCCCTTCTCCTCTTCCTCTCTTCTTCCTCTCCTTCCCTTTCTCTTCTTCTTCCTTTCCTTTTTCTCTTCCTCTTTCCCTACCATAGCTGCAGCTGCCACAACCGCAGCCGCAACTACTTCTTTCCCTTCTCCTCTTCCTTCTCCTTCCTTTCTTCTTCTTCTCTCCCCGCTGCAACTGCTGCAGTCGCGGCCGCAGCCACGGCCGCAACCTCTCCCTCCTCCCCTGCTCATCTTCCTCTTCTTCTTCTCTTCCAGCTGCAGCTGCCATCGCCGCAGCTGCAGCCCCTTCTTCCCCGGCGTCACACACACCCTCTCCTCTGTTTCCTCTGCAGGAAACAGAGGTATCACACCTCTTTCTCTTCCTCTTCTTCTTCTTCTCCTCTTCCCCTCTTCCCTTTTCCTCCCCAAGGCCACACATCTCCTCGCTGCAGCCTTGCCGCAGCTATCTTCTTCTTCTTCTTCTTCTTCTTCTTCTTCTTCTTCCCTTTTCATCCTCAACGCCCCACACATCCTCTCCTCTGTTTCCACCCGCGGGAAACAGAGGTGCTGCAGCCCTGGCTGCTGCAGCTGCCTCTCTTTTCCCTCTTCTTCTCCTTCTCTTCTTCTCCTCTTCCCTTTTCCTCCCCAAAGCCACACACCTCCTCGCTGCAGCCTTGCCGCAGCTATCCTCCTCTCTTCTTCTTCTTCTTCTTCTTCTTCTTCTTCTTCTTCTTCTTCTTCTCTTCTCCCTCTTCTTCCTCTCTTCTTCTCCCCACGCCCCACAGCTCCTCGCTGCAGCCCTCGCTGCAGCCACCTCCTCTTCTTCTTCTTCTTCTTCTTCTTCTTCTTCTCTTCTCCCTCTTTTTCCTCTCTTCTTCCTCTCTTCTTCCTCCTCTCTTCTTTTCCCTCTTCTTCTTCTTTTCTTCACTCCTCATGCCCCACCGCTCCTCTCTGTTTCTCGAAGAAACAGAGAGTGCGTGGGAGGCGGTGGGAGAAAACCGAAATTTTCGATTTTTCTTTATTTACTTCTTTTTACAACTTAACAATTTAGTCTTTGAAATTTCTATATTTACATATAGGTCCTCTAATTTATAAATAAATCTTTATTAATAATTTTTAAAAGCGAGGGATATTACACTCTCCCCCCCTTAAAAGAAAATTTAGTCCTCTAAATTGATCATAGCTCAATCGATGAAAAGATGATGATTATGATATCTTTATTTCCTCCTCGTACTCTTAAATAGTTTCATCAATACAATACAATTACATAATTATCCACGAGTGACCGAAATATTCTCCTCCTTGATCCTCAATAGACGGTAACCCGACCTTCAATCAATTTCTAAAAATACTTGCGCACCCTGTAATTAATCAAGCAAGTCGTTACTTCAGAAAATACACGTTTTTGATGATCACCTGATTCAACTATCCATAATCAATACAAAGCCTCAATGTTCCATCCATCTTTTTAACTAACACCAGAGCACCTCATGATAAGATATTAAGCCAAATAAAATCCTCATTTAATAATCCTTGTAGTTGCTTTTCTAATTCCACTCACTCAAATGATGTCATTCTCTAGAGAGGCTTAGATATTGAGATTATCCCAAGGACCAAATCAAAAGCAAAATCACATTTGGAGGTAATCCAAATAAGTCATCCTGGGATACATTAGGCAAGGAGATAAATAATGTCCAATACTCTCAAAATAAAAGATCGGCTGATCAAATATGCAAAAAGTGATCATTTATTATATACCAATCCATACTGGTATGATAGGAAGATAGCCAATCCATACCAAGTATAATATCAAAACTCCAAATCTCTAGGAGAACTAAATCAGCAAAAGTTCAAGTTCTCCAATAAGAATCAGACAAGAGGACCAGATTCAACTTCGTTATCAAAGATTCTCCAATGATCGTATTTACTTATAGCACATAATGTAGTGATCTAGGTTGAATACCCAAGTGATAAGCAAAATATTACGAATCAAATCGTAGATTGGACCCATGGTCGAACAAATATTTGCATTCTTTCATAAATATGCATAATACCTTTGACCACTAATTCAGAAGTTTCAGAATCATATTCAGTGATAGCATACACTCTTACATGGGCTGATGATTTAGGAGGCAGTGACTCTTTCTTCTTGTTCAAAGGGCAAACTTTTATTTTATGATCCAACTTTCTACAAGCAAAATAGACTCCAATCACCCGAAAACACAAACTTATTTCATAATTTAACTTGTAATTCACACATGATTAAGTCTTTGGTGGTGACTTCCCTTTTTAAATCCAAATGTCTTGACCCTCTTGTTATCACTTTATAATTCATTTCCAATCATATTTTTATTGGTAAACTTGTCCTTATCATTCTTGCCATTGATCTCAAAAAATTCTTTTCATTGTTGTCATTAATGATCAGCCTCTACTTCCAATATAAGGTGGCAAAAGAAATCTTTCGATCATTAGAACAATTTTGTACATCAAATATCTTCTCTGTTTGCATCATCCAATTTTCTACCACCATTGAAATTAGGTTCACCATGCATCTGCTGCGCAACTCTGATTCAATATCCCCGATCAATCCTTTCATTCCCCTTAATTAATCAAAACCAGATGAAGTAGGAGGACTAAATGTCCTCGTCATCCCAGATTCCTAAAATGCATCAAAGAAAATTTCCACCAATCACTATAGTTCATTAGACCTCAATATATTTTGCACGTCAACATATCAAATATTTCAGTAATCCTCAAACAATGCTCTGATACCACCTCTGTCACGCCCCTCAAAATATCCATGATTTTTAAAATTTTCTTTCAACACAAACCAAATCCAGGATCCAAACTAACGTTTGAGGACACTGAAAAACATTCAATCAAATTCACATCCATAAAACATGTGCATTTTAAAATCATATATCACATCACTCGATATTTCACATTTATGGCAACCCAAGCCAACTTGACAAACATGAACAACATTTATAAATCCACAAGCTAAATAAATTATACAATCAGAACTCCAACTATTCACCACAAGTTCATATCGCCATAAATTAGACTTAACATTCCGAAATTCCAAATAACAGAGATCTTCTAACACTTTTACACAGTATATCCATTTCGATCATCAGAACAATTCATTACATACAAAATATGCTTATACAACAATAGCATAACAACCGACAAGACTTGCCCATAATTCTGAATAGCTATCCACTGCCTCAGCCCAAATCAAACATCTCGAAGAGTGACAAGCTGACCTGAAAGATTTATATAACAACGGAGTGAGCCAAAAACGGCTCAACAAGTGACAAAACATATTCAGAACAAAAGGAACGGTTTCAAACGAGTAAGGTATCATAATGTAACGCAGAATACAAGAATTCTCAAGGATACCATCTCATTAGATACAAAATCATAAGTATCATATCATTCAAAACATATTTGATTCATAACAAATGGAGCACAGAGTAATTGGAGCATATCAATGGCAGATAGGACATTTCAGAACATATCAGTTCATAGCAAATGGAGCACAGAGTAATTGGAGCATATCAATGGCGTATGAAATGTTCCGGAGCATATCAACGACATATGGAACATTTTGAAACATATCAACAGTGGAGGAAACATTTCAGAGCATATCAATAACAAATACCGTACAGAAGCTCAAACGTCGTCTTTGACGTTGCCAACATATCAATCTTATCCAAAGCATGTACAAAAACACATAACCAAAGCTCTGGATATCATATCAAACATACAGAAGGTGTAGTGGGATCTCAGTCAGAATGTGATTCATCCAGAATATCCCACATAGCGGGACCCCACATAGCGGGCAATAAGCGCATTCCCTTTACCATTTCTGGCAAAGGTCCAGAATATCCCACATAGCGGGACCCCACATAGCGGGCAATAAGCGCATACCATTTACCATTTCTGGCAAAGGTCCAGACAATCCCACACACCAGAGTACAAGAGGGTAGTTTTAACAATAAGTAGCATATATCGGAAGCACACGCGGAACAACAAAGCGTACATGTGCCTTTACGAGTCAATCCGAAGTAAGCAATAATCTTTCACAAGTATATTCAGATTTGAAAGGAATTGAAAGCAAGGGCACATATGGAATCCAAGCAATCACATATAACTCAATTCAATAAGAAGATTTGATGAATTCAATGTCCAAAGGAATGAAACTGGAATAGGCACATATCGAAAGCAAATGCAGAACAATAGGATATACATGTGCCTATATGAGTCAATACGATATAGCATAAACGTTACACAACAGTTTTCAAGAATGCAAATAATTATTAGGACAAGAGCATACAAGAATTCAAAGCAGTAATATAAAGCTCAATTGAATAAGAAAGCTAAAGGATATCAATTTCCAAAGGAATGAAACCAGAATATGAGAAATCGACCAAAGCTCGATTTCTGGCAGAATACAAAAGGCACATTGAACAAATGATTCAAACTATCAATCGTGCTCCAATTTACTCAGAAATAATCATTGGATAATACTTTCAGATAAGACAGGCTTCATATGAATTGAACTGTCCAACAGAGAGAGTTACAAATAATTTGGTAAGCAAGTGTCGTAGAACAAAATCTCTGTTGGTAGAATTCATAATGTCAGATTCAACAGATAACTGGGCAGGTGTTTAGATTCCAAATCTTTCAATCCATATATCAAGGAAAGGTCTACGAGTCTAGGTTCCAATGAAATCAGTTTTGAACAAATCAGAGTTTCCACAAAGGCTTATAGGCAGCTCGGTATCAAAAGGTCAGAATCTCAGAAGTTGCACAGATTCGAATCGTTACGTCTAAACAGAAGATATATCAAATGCAAGGCTAGAACAATTCAAAGTTCCTTATATTCAAAGCAAATGTGGAGATAAAATTGACAGTGAAGAAAGATCAGGATACTTGAAATAAGACATATCAGAGCAATTATAGGAGAAACGATCAGGGAACTTGCAATAAGACATATCAGAGCAATTATAGGAGAAACGATCAGGGAACTTGCAATAAAACATATCAGAGCAATTATAGGAGAAACGATCAAGGAACTTGCAATAAGACATATCAGAGCAATTATAGGAGAAACGATCAGGGAACTTGCAATAAGACATATCAGAGCAATTATAGGAGAAACGATCAGGGAACTTGCAATAAGACATATCAGAGCAATTATAGGAGAACGATCAGGGAACTTGCAATAAGACATATCAGAGCAATTATAGGAGAAACGATCAGGGAACTTGTAATAAGACATATCAGAGCAATTATAGGAGAAACGATCAGGGAACTTGCCTTTCAAATATTTTGATCTGAATATCTAAGGAAGGTGCCAGTCCAATCTTTCTACTTTTCCTCCGTGTCCTCTCTCTGTTTCGTTTTGTGCTCCCGTTTTCTTCCTTTCTTCGTAACTACATCACGTGTCGAACATCGAGGCACAATTACCTGCTCTCTCTTACTCTCATTCCTTCTTTTTCTTTCCCAAACGCAGCTGCCACAGCCGCCGCCGCTGCCGCTGCCACAATCGCAGCCACGACCGCAACTACGGTCACAACCGCAGCCCCCTTCCATTGCACTATTTCCTTCTTCCCTTCTCTCGTAGACATAACTGCTGCATAAGCAATCGCTGCCGCTGCGACCGCAATCCCGTCTGCAGCCCCTTTTTCCCCCTTTCCTTTTCTTTCTTTCCCGGCTGCAACTGCCGCAGTCACAGTCGCAGCCATGGCCGCAGCCACCACAACCGCAGCCTCTACTTCCTCTGCTACTCTATTTCTTCTCTTACTTCTCTTCCAACTGCACCTGCCACTGCCGCAGCTGCCACCCCTTCTCCTCTTCCTCTCTTCTTCCTCTCCTTCCCTTTCTCTTCTTCTTCCTTTCCTTCTCTTCTTTCCCAGCCACAGCTGCAACTGCCATCACCGCAGCCGCAGCCCCTTCTCCTCTTCCTCTCTTCTTCCTCTCCTTCCCTTTCTCTTCTTCTTCCTTTCCTTTTTCTCTTCCTCTTTCCCTGCCATAGCTGCAGCTGCCACAACCGCAGCCGCAGCTACTTCTTTCCCTTCTCCTCTTCCTTCTCCTTCCTTTCTTCTTCTTCTCTCCCCGCTGCAACTGCTGCAGTCGCGGCCGCAGCCACGGCCGCAACCTCTCCCTCCTCCCCTGCTCATCTTCCTCTTCTTCTTCTCTTCCAGCTGCAGCTGCCATCGCCGCAGCTGCAGCCCCTTCTTCCCCGGCGTCACACACACCCTCTCCTCTGTTTCCTCTGCAGGAAACAGAGGTATCACACCTCTTTCTCTTCCTCTTCTTCTTCTTCTCCTCTTCCCCTCTTCCCTTTTCCTCCCCAAGGCCACACATCTCCTCGCTGCAGCCTTGCCGCAGCTATCTTCTTCTTCTTCTTCTTCTTCTTCTTCTTCCCTTTTCATCCTCAACGCCCCACACATCCTCTCGTCTGTTTCCACCCGCGGGAAACAGAGGTGCTGCAGCCCTGGCTGCTGCAGCTGCCTCTCTTTTCCCTCTTCTTCTCCTTCTCTTCTTCTTCTCTTCCCTTTTCCTCCCCAAAGCCACACACCTCCTCGCTGCAGCCTTGCCGCAGCTATCCTCCTCTCTTCTTCTTCTTCTTCTTCTTCTTCTTCTTCTTCTTCTATTCTCCCTCTTCTTCCTCTCTTCTTCTCCCCACGCCCCACAGCTCCTCGCTGCAGCCCTCGCTGCAGCCACCTCCTCTTCTTCTTCTTCTTCTTCTTCTTCTTCTCTTCTCCCTCTTTTTCCTCTCTTCTTCCTCCTCTCTTCTTTTCCCTCTTCTTCTTCTTTTCTTCACTCCTCATGCCCCACCGCTCCTCTCTGTTTCTCGAAGAAACAGAGAGTGCGTGGGAGGCGGTGGGATAAAACCGAAATTTTCAGTTTTTTTTTATTTACTTCTTTTTACAACTTAACAATTTAGTCTTTGAAATTTCTATATTTACATATAGGTCCTCCAATTTATAAATAAATCTTTATTAATAATTTTTAAAAGCGAGGGATATTACACTCTCCCCCCCTTAAAAGAAAATTTAGTCCTCTACATTGATCATAGCTCAATCGATGAAAAGATGAGGATTATGATATCTTTATTTCCTCCTCCTACTCTTAAATAGTTTCATCAATACAATACAATTACATAATTATCCACGAGTGACCGAAATATTCTCCTCCTTGATCCTCAATAGACGGTAACCTGACCTTCAATCAATTTCTAAAAATACTTGCGCACCCTGTAATTAATCAAGCAAGTCGTTACTTCAGAAAATACTCGTTTTTGATGATCACCTGATTCAACTATCCATAATCAATACAAAGCCTCAATGTTCCATCCATCTTTTTAACTAACACCAGAGCACCTCATGATAAGATATTAAGCCAAATAAAATCCTCATTTAATAATCCTTGTAGTTGCTTTTCTAATTCCACTCACTCAAATGATGTCATTCTCTAGAGAGGCTTAGATATTGAGATTATCCCAAGGACCAAATCAAAAGCAAAATCACATTTGGAGGTAATCCAAACAAGTCATCCTGGGATACATTAGGCAAGGAGATAAATAATGTCCAATACTCTCAAAATAAAAGATCGGCTGATCAAAATGCAAAAAGTGATCATTTGTTATATACCAATCCATACTGGTATGATAGGAAGATAGCCAATCCATACCAAGTATAATATCAAAACTCCAAATCTCTAGGAGAACTAAATCAGCAAAAGTTCAAGTTCTCCAATAAGAATCAGACAAGAGGACCAGATTCAACTTCGTTATCAAAGATTCTCCAATGATCGTATTTACTTATAGCACATAATGTAGTGATCTAGGTTGAATACCCAAGTGATAAGCAAAATATTACGAATCAAATCGTAGATTGGACCCATGGTCGAACAAATATTTGCATTCTTTCATAAATATGCATAATACCTTTGACCACTAATTCAGAAGTTTCAGAATCATATTCAGTGATAGCATACACTCTTACATGGGCTGATGATTTAGGAGGCAGTGACTCTTTCTTCTTGTTCAAAGGGCAAACTTTTATTTTATGATCCAACTTTCTACAAGCAAAATAGACTCCAATCACCCGAAAACACAAACTTGTTTCATAATTTAACTTGTAATTCACACAAGATTAAGTCTTTGGTGGTGACTTCCCTTTTTAAATCCAAATGTCTTGACCCTCTTGTTATCACTTTATAATTCATTTCCAATCATATTTTTATTGGTAAACTTGTCCTTATCATTCTTGCCACTGATCTCAAAAAATTCTTTTCATTGTTGTCATTAATGATCAGCCTCTACTTCCAATATAAGGTGGCAAAATAAATCTTTCGATCATTAGAACAATTTTGTACATCAAATATCTTCTCTGTTTGCATCATCCAATTTTCTACCACCATTGAAATTAGGTTCACCATGCTTTTGCTGCGCCACTCTGATTCAATATCCCCGATCAATCCTTTCATTCCCCTTAATTAATCAAAACCAGATGAAGTAGGAGGACTAAATGTCCTCGTCATCCCAGATTCCTAAAATGCATCAAAGAAAATTTCCACCAATCACTATAGTTCATTAGACCTCAATATATTTTGCAAGTCAACATATCAAATATTTCAGTAATCCTCAAACAATGCTCTGATACCACCTCTGTCACGCCCCTCAAAATATCCATGATTTTTAAAATTTTCTTTCAACACAAACCAAATCCAGGATCCAAACTAACGTTTGAGGACACTGAAATACATTCAATCAAATTCACATCCATAAAACATGTGCATTTTAAAATCATATATCACATCACTCGATATTTCACATTTATGGCAACCCAAGCCAACTTGACAAACATGAACAACATTTATAAATCCACAAGCTAAATAAATTATACAATCAGAACTCCAACTATTCACCACAAGTTCATATCGCCATAAATTAGACTTAACATTCCGAAATTCCAAATAACAGAGATCTTCTAACACTTTTACACAATATATCCATTTCGATCATCAGAACAATTCATTACATACAAAATATGCTTATACAACAATAGCATAACAACCGACAAGACTTGCCCATAATTCTGAATAGCTATCCACTGCCTCAGCCCAAATCAAACATCTCGAAGAGTGACAAGCTGACCTGAAAGATTTATATAACAACGGAGTGAGCCAAAAACGGCTCAGCAAGTGACAAAACATATTCAGAACAAAAGGAACGGTTTCAAACGAGTAAGGTATCATAATGTAAGGCAGAATACAAGAATTCTCAAGGATACCATCTCATTAGATACAAAATCATAAGTATCATGTCATTCAAAACATATTTGATTCATAACAAATGGAGCACAGAGTAATTGGAGCATATCAATGGCAGATAGGACATTTCAGAACATATCAGTTCATAGCAAATGGAGCACAGAGTAATTGGAGCATATCAATGGCGTATGAAATGTTCCGGAGCATATCAACGACATCTGGAACATTTCGAAACATATCAACAGTGGAGGAAACATTTCAGAGCATATCAATAACAAATACCGTACAGAAGTTCAAACGTCATCTTTGACGTTACAAACATATCAATCTTATCCAAAGCACGTACAAAAACACATAACCAAAGCTCTGGATATCATATCAAACATACAGAAGGTGTAGTGGGATCTCAGTCAGAATGTGATTCATCCAGAATATCCCACATAGCGGGACCCCACATAGCGGGCAATAAGCGCATACCCTTTACCATTTCTGGCAAAGGTCCAGAATATCCCAAATAGCGGGACCCCACATAGCGGGCAATAAGCGCATACCATTTACCATTTCTGACAAAGGTCCAGACAATCCCACACACCAGAGTACAAGAGGGTAGTTTTAACAATAAGTAGCATATATCGGAAGCACACGCGGAACAACAAAGCGTACATGTGCCTTTACGAGTCAATCCGAAGTAAGCAATAATCTTTCACAAGTATATTCAGATTTGAAAGGAATTGAAAGCAAGGGCACATATGGAATCCAAGCAATCACATATAACTCAATTCAATAAGAAGATTTGATGAATTCAATGTCCAAAGGAATGAAACTGGAATAGGCACATATCGAAAGCAAATGCGGAACAATAGGATATACATGTGCCTATATGAGTCAATACGATATAGCATAAACGTTACACAACAGTTTTCAAGAATGCAAATAATTTTTAGGACAAGAGCATACAAAAATTCAAAGCAGTAATATAAAGCTCAATTGAATAAGAAAGCTAAAGGATATCAATTTCCAAAGGACTGAAACCAGAATATGAGAAATCGACCAAAGCTCGATTTCTGGCATAATACAGAAGGCACATTGAACAAATGATTCAAACTATCAATCGTGCTCCAATTTACTTAGAAATAATCATTGGATAATACTTTCAGATAAGACAGGCTTCATATGAATTGAACTGTCCAACAGAGAGAGTTACAAATAATTTGGTAAGCAAGTGTCATAGAACAAAATCTCTGTTGGTAGAATTCATAATGTCAGATTCAACAGATAACTGGGCAGGTGTTTAGATTCCAAATCTTTCAATCCATATATCAAGGAAAGGTCTACGAGTCTAGGTTCCAATGAAATCAGTTTTGAACAAATCAGAGTTTCCACAAAGGCTTATAGGCAGCTCGGTATCAAAAGGTCAGAATCTCAGAAGTTGCACAGATTCGAATCGTTACGTCTAAACAGGAGATATATCAAATGCAAGGCTAGAACAATTCAAAGTTCCTCATATTCAAAGCAAATGTGGAGATAAAATTGACAGTAAGGAAACATCAGGATACTTGCAATAAGACATATCAGAGCAATTATAGGAGAAACGATCAGGGAACATGCAATAAGACATATCAGAGCAATTATAGGAGAAACGATCAAGGAACTTGCAATAAGACATATCAGAGCAATTATAGGAGAAACGATCAGGGAACTTGCAATAAGACATATCAGAGCAATTATAGGAGAAACGATCAGGGAACTTGCAATAAGACATATCAGAGCAATTATAGGAGAACGATCAGGGAACTTGCAATAAGACATATCAGAGCAATTATAGGAGAAACGATCAGGGAACTTGCAATAAGACATATCAGAGCAATTATAAGAGAAACGATCAGGGAACTTGCCTTTCAAATATTTTGATCTGAATATCCAAGGAAGGTGCTAGTCCAATCTTTCTACTTTTCCTCCGTGTCCTCTCTCTGTTTCATTTTGTGCTCCCGTTTTCTTCCTTTCTTCATAACTACATCACGTGTCGAACATCGAGGCACAGTTACCTGCTCTCTCTTACTCTCATTCCTTCTTTTTCTTTCCCAAACGCAGCTGCCACAGCCGTCGTCGCTGCCGCTGCCACAATCGCAGCCACGACCGCAACTGCGGTCACAACCGCAGCCCCCTTCCACTGCACTATTTCCTTCTTCCCTTCTCTCGCAGACATAACTGCTGCATACGCAGTCGCTGCCGCTGCGGCCGCAATCCCGTCCGCAGCCCCTTTTTCCCCCTTTCCTTTCCTTTCTTTCCCGACTGCAACTGCCGCAGTCACAGTCGCAGCCATGGCCGCAGCCACCACAACCGCAGCCTCTACTTCCTCTGCTACTCTATTTCCTCTCCTACTTCTCTTCCAACTACAGCTGCCACCCCTTCTCCTCTTCCTCTCTTCTTCCTCTCCTTCCCTTTCTCTTCTTCTTCCTTTCCTTCTCTTCTTTCCCAGCCACAGCTGCAGCTGCCATCACCGCAGCCGCAGCCCCTTCTCCTCTTCCTCTCTTCTTCCTCTCCTTCCCTTTCTCTTCTTCTTCCTTTCCTTTTTCTCTTCCTCTTTCCCTGCCATAGCTGCAGCTGCCACAACCGCAGCCGCAGCTACTTCTTTCCCTTCTCCTCTTCCTTCTCCTTCCTTTCTTCTTCTTCTCTCCCCGCTGCAACTGCTGCAGTCGCGGCCGCAGCCACGGCCGCAACCTCTCCCTCCTCCCCTGCTCATCTTCCTCTTCTTCTTCTCTTCCAGCTGCAGCTGCCATCGCCGCAGCTGCAGCCCCTTCTTCCCTGGCGTCACACACACCCTCTCCTCTGTTTCCTCTGCAGGAAACAGAGGTATCACACCTCTTTCTCTTCCTCTTCTTCTTCTTCTCCTCTTCCCCTCTTCCCTTTTCCTCCCCAAGGCCACACATCTCCTCGCTGCAGCCTTGCTGCAGCTATCTTCTTCTTCTTCTTCTTCTTCTTCTTCTTCTTCTTCTTCTTCTTCTTCCCTTTTCATCCTCAACGCCCCACACATCCTCTCCTCTGTTTCCACCTGCGGGAAACAGAGGTGCTGCAGCCCTGGCTGCTGCAGCTACCTCTCTTTTCCCTCTTCTTCTCCTTCTCTTCTTCTCCTCTTCCCTTTTCCTCCCCAAAGCCACACACCTCCTCGCTGCAGCCTTGCCGCAGCTATCCTCCTCTCTTCTTCTTCTTCTTCTTCTTCTTCTTCTTCTTCTTCTCTTCTCCCTCTTCTTCCTCTCTTCTTCCTCCTCTCTTCTTTTCCCTCTTCTTCTTCTTTTCTTCACTCCTCATGCCCCACCGCTCCTCTCTGTTTCTCGAAGAAACAAAGAGTGCGTGGGAGGCGGTGGGATAAAACCGAAATTTTCGGTTTTTCTTTATTTACTTCTTTTTACAACTTAACAATTTAGTCTTTGAAATTTCTATATTTACATATAGGTCCTCCAATTTATAAATAAATCTTTATTAATAATTTTTAAAAGCGAGGGATATTACAGTAGTACCGCCAGACTAAGTGGTGGTACCGCCTAGTGTCAGTATTGCAGGTAGTGGTATCGCCTAGCACTAGTGGTGGTACCACCAAGACCCCGAAAATCGAAGATGAGACTCTTTTAGGCTCTAAGTTTGAATCCACTTGAGGCCTATAAATACACCTCTCATCCCTGGTTAACAGACACAAGAATTGAGAGCAAAAAAGTAGAAAAATGCTGTTGTAATCTTTTGAGAACTTCTCTCAAAAGCTCTAAGTGTTAGTGTAGTTTAAGAGAGGAGTAAGTAGAGGTGTAAAGGTGATAGTGGATGCCGGTGGCCTCAACGGAGGAGGAATCGGGAGTAGATGTAGGTCACGACGACCGAACCACTATAAATCGGTTTGCATTTCTGTTTTGCTCTTTACCTTTATTGCAATCTACTTTATATTGCAAACTAATTTCTTACTCTCACTATGCTGTCATACGCTTTCAAGTTAACATCTTCTAAGATTGATTTTCAACGAACGAATATTTTTCGATATCGATGTTTTTACCGTTGCACTAATTCACACACCCCTGTAACATTCCCTATTTAAAAAAAATAGTAAATGCTTGTTTGTAAATATGAGGATTATTTAATTTTTTTATTAAATAATATTATATTAAAGTTTATGGCTAAGGACCTAAGAGTAAATATTAAAATTTTGATATGATTTATAAAATATTTAGAATTGAGTAAATAAAAATAAAATAAAATAAAATGAAGGACATGTGTCATTAACAAGGATGAGCCACTTGCATTTATTCTAAAGTTGACACCTAAACCCTTATGCATGCTTGCCACCTCACTATTTTAGCATGAGCCAAACCTAAGTAATTTAAGGCACCATTAAAAAGAAACTTTGCAGCCAACGTTAGTTTGAGGAGAAGAAGAAGAAGAGAAGAAAAAGAAGAAGAAGAAGAAGAAGAAGGAGAAGAAGAAGAAGAGGAAACTTTGTTTGAGGTTTTGCATCAACTCCCTATATTTGGGAATCAAACTCATCTAAAGCAAGTGTTCTAACCTCTTCCTACAGAATTCCTAATCTTTGTTTTCCTTTTAATTCTTCATAAACAAAAGATTTCAGCTTAGTACCAAACCTTTCTTTCCTTTTGATACAAAGCCATGAATCTGAAATTTTTCGGTAATCTGACTTCTATACATTGTTTTGGATCTAACTTTTAGCACTAAACTCTAATTTAGGCAAAGCCTAATCCATTTGAAAGTAGACTCAAATATCTTTATTTTGACACTGAGATTGAATGATTTGGAGTTTAAATGCCTACTAAGACTTCTATTTCAATTGACCCTACAGATTATGCAAAATAGGGACTGAAATTTCTGACCTTCTGTTACTAAATTGCTCATAACACTCTAGAGAAAATTTTGAATTATACAAAGCTTATTTTTTTGGAAACTGAATTTACTTATCTTTCTTTTGACACATAATTTGGAAATTTTGAAGTATGTTTGCCTTTGAAACATCTGTTTAAATTTATTCTATCAATTCTGTAAAACAGAGATGATCAATTTTGACCTTCTGTTACTAAATTGCTCATAACGCTCTAGCGAAAATTCTGAATTATGCAAAACTTAGTTCTTTGGAAACTAGATTCGCATATCTTTCTTTTGACGCCTAGATGGAGCATGCTTGGTCACTCAAACAATTCAGAAAATGTACCATTCAAATTCTGTCATAATTGAAAACTTTGTTGGGTTTTGCCTATTCAATTTTCATCATATTGGAAATTTGATTTCTGCTAAATTCTTCTTCAATTGAGCTTTATATTAGTCCTTTGAAGTTCTTGTATTGTTTATCGTGAAATTATTGTATATCTGAAATTTATTATGTAATGCTTTGTTTGCATTTCCTTGTTTGATAAAGGCACATGCATATCTTCTTGTTCCGCATGTGCTTCTAATATGTGTCAATGTTATTGTTCATACTACCCTTTTGTACTCTGGTGTCTTATGAGATATTGTGAACCTTTGCCAGAAATGGTAAAGGGCGTTATGCTTAGAGCCCGCGATTGCTCTGTCGACCCCATTGACTTCACTTAGACGTGGGTGGATAAAGCTCCCAGACGTGGGAGACTTATGCTTGGTGGTCATCCAGAAATGGATGAATCACATTATGTATGTGGTCCCACAGCGCCCTCTATGTTTTTGATATGCTATCCAAAGCTTTGCTTATGAGTTTATATTTATGCTTTGGATAAAAAAAAAATGGAATGCATGCTACATCAAAAATGACATACAAGTTTGTGTTTATTATTCGGTTCACTTGTTATACTTTGAAGTGTTTCGTATGTCATTTTTATGCTCCCAAACACTCTTACACCTTTGATATGCTCCTAAATGCTTTGTGTATCATTTGATACATGCCTAAATGTTTCTTTTGCCAATGAAATGCTCCAATTTCCTTTCTCCTATTGTTATGTCTAATGCCTATTTTCGAATGAGGTAACCCTTTGTGATTTTTTTATATCTAATGAGATGATTCCAAATAAATGCTTGTATTTCTGCTTTTGTTATCTTGATACTAAGCCTGCTTGAACTTCTCCTATCGCCATGGATACGTTAGTCGCTTGCTGAGCTCTTTATGCTTACCCCGTTGCTATATAAATTTTTTAGAGTAGTTTGTCACGCACTGAAAAGCTAGAATTGGGTTGAAGCAGTGATAGGCTAGAAGATTTTTGAGCTAATCTTTGTTGGATGATAGGTTTTTTTGTTGTATAGTATACTTTACTGCTGATGTAATGTTAAGGATATGTTGATACTTATGTGTTGTAAAAGTTTAAAGGACCGCTTATGTTTATAGAATGATACGTTTAAGTTGTATAAGGATAAGAACTCATGGTAAATAATTATCTTTTTGTAATTGTATATATTTCTACGATTATGGATTTGTGTTGTGGTTGATGTTTAGTTGAGTTGCCTTTAGATTTTGTGAATCTCTGAGTGAAGTGGATTATGATTTATGTAATGTACAGGTTTATGAATTGTGAATATCAATTTTGAATGATTCTTAGTATCCTCCAATTGTTAGATTGGATCCTGGATTAAATTGACGATGAATTATCATATTATTGATTTTAGATAGGGTCACACCTCCTGATTGTAATAATTCGGGGGGGCATGACAAGAGTTGGTGTCAGAGCATGTTTTGAGGATCACTGAAATACTTGATATGTTGACGTGCAAAATATATTGAGGTATAGTGAACTATAGTGATTAGTGATTTTTTTTTTGATGTATTTTAAGAATCTAAGATGACGAGGACATTTGATTCTCCTAATTCATCTGGTTTTGATTAATTAAGTGAGATGAAAGGGGTGATCGGGGTTATTGAATCAGAGTGGCGTAGTAGAAGCATGGTGCACTTAATCCATTGGTGGCAGAAAAATGGAGAAGATATTTGATGTACGAAATTGTTCTGATAATTAAAAGAATTCCTAGAGATCAAGGACAGGAATAGCAAGGAAAAGTTTACCAATATATATATATATATATATATATATATATATATATATATATATATATATATATATATATATATATATATATATATATATATATATATATATATATGATTAGAAATGAATCAAAAAATGATAACAAAAGGATTATAATTGCACCATACGTTATCATCCAGGTAAAGCAAATGTTGTAGCTGATGCACTTAGTAGAAAATCTACAAGTTTTATGGCTAGTTTGGTTGTGAAACAATGGAAGCTATTAGAAAGAAATTATGATTCGAATGTAATGAGGCAAGGGCAAGACTCAATAATATTGATGGTCTCTATCCAGGTGCAAACTGATCTCATTCAATAAATTAAAGAAGGACAGCTACGAGATCCACATTTAGTATACTTGAGGAATGTGTTGAATCTCGGATTTTGATGATAAAATCAATTGATGGGTTAATTGATCTAATCCATATTATTGAGTTAAGTGTGCAGGATTAACTACGATAACCAGAAAACATAAAGCAAGAATACCGGAGTCAAGTTTGATGGACGTTTGAGAGTCCGAAGAATCGTCGGAGATGCTGCCGAAACCAACCGAGAAGAAATCGGGAACCTATCGGAATTTTTGAAAGTTCGCCGAAGAGATCGTCGGAGGTTCGCGGAGATCAGCAAGAAGGCTCGGCTACTCGTTGAAGTCATCACAAGATTGCTAGGAGTCCGTCGAAAGAAGTTCGTCGGAGAGCTCGCCGGAACAAGACTCGACGTTCGCGGTTGAAAACTTGGGATGTTTTTAGTTATGTAGTTCACATGTAATTTAGGATTAGGATTAAAAGATAATCCTATATCCTGGTTAGGGGCCAACTGGGCCCAAAATTAGACTTGGTTTGGGCTAAATTTAAAGCCCAACTAGTGAACCGAAGGGTCTGGCAGTGGCACCGCCCAGCACCCGAGAGCCAGGCGGTGGCACCGCCCAGCACCCGAGAGCCATGCGGTGGCACCGCTTGGGCTGGGCGGTGGCACCGCCAATCCACTGTCAATGTCAGACACTGATAGGCGGTGACATTGCCAGCATCGGGAACCAAAGAGAATTCAAATTTTGGAGCTCAAATTTGAATCCTCTTGAGGCCTATAAATCCCCCTCAAATCTCAACTGAGATTACAACTTTTTTAGAAGCAATTGATTGAGACAAAGGTCTTAGAAATGTCTTAGCAAGTCTTGTTTTCAATTTGCTAGTGTTCACCTCCTTCTTTCTTGCTGAAAATCTGTAAGAGAGTGAACCGCTTGTAAAAAGTTGTAAGAGGGGTATTTACCCTTCCCCTTCAAGAGATTTACTAGTGGAAGGTGGGAGCCTCATCGAAGAGGGCCTCGCAAGTGGATGTAGGTCATTTAACCGAACCACTTTAAAATCGGCGTAATCTCTGGTTTGCATTTCATTATTGCTATTTACATTACTACAAACCTTCTTACGTGCTTTATTTCCTCATTACCTTTGCTGCACAACTTTGCGAATACGCTTTCAAGTTAAGCACTTCCGAGTTCGATTTTTATCGTACGAAAGATTTGTCAAAACCGACGTTTTAATCTGCTGCACTAATTCACCCCCCCCCCCCCCCCCCTCTTAGTGCCGCTCCGATCCTAACAATTGGTATCAGAGCTAGGCTCACTCTCATATTTTGTTTGATACCCAAAAGAGATGGCTTACTCCAGCATACATGAGGATCATTCTATCACACGTCCACCCATGTTTAATGGGTCAGATTATACTTATTGGAAGACTCGTATGAGGATCTTCCTCATTTCCATAGATTTCGAGCTTTGGACTATTGTTAAAAACGGATTTCAAAAATCTTCTCTTCCGATGAGCAAATGGAATGAATCGGAGAAGAAGGCTTTTGCTTTAAATGCAAAGGCTATGAATGCCTTGTTTTGTGCACTAGACAAAAATGAATTTAATCGTGTTTCAATTTGTGATTCGGCTTTTAATATTTGGAGAACTCTTGAGGTCACTCATGAAGGCACTAGCTGAGTGAAAGAGTCCAAAATCAACATCCTTGTGCATTCTTACGAACTTTTTCGAATGAAACCAAGTGAGTCCATTGGAGACATGTACACCCGGTTCACGGATGTCATCAATGGACTCAAAGCTCTTGGTAAAGATTTTACTAACTTTGAACTAGTAACTAAAATCTTAAGATCCCCCCCTAAAAGTTGGGATCCAAAAGTTACGACAATTCAAGAGGCCAAAAACCTTAAAACATTCCCTCTTGAAGAACTCATTGGGTCTCTAATAACCTACGAAATGACATGTCAAGCTCATGACGAGCTCGAGAACCCCCTTCCAAAGAACAGGAAGGATATGGCACTCACATCACAAGAAGACCACTTGAAAGGAACATCAAGTGATGAGGACAGTGACAATGACATTGTACTTTTGACTCAAAAATTTTAAAAATATTTAAGAAAGAACAAATTTAAAAATAATACAAAAAATAAATTCGAACACAAGAAGGACCAAGTAATTTACTATGAGTGCAAAAAACCGGGACACTACAAGAACGATTGTCCACAAGCCAAAAAGAGAACATCAAAGAAGAATGCGCTCAAGGTAACGTGGGATGATTCAAGTGCGTCCGAAGAAGAGGAGTCCAACACCGAGCAAGTTGCTCATTACGCTCTAATGGCCATCGAAGAAGAGGTAACGGATTTAATTGATGCAGATTTACCTTATCATGAATTATTAAATGCCTTCCATGAGTTATTTGATGAATGTAAGACAATTAGTAAAAAATATAAATTGCTAAAAAAGGAGCATGATAGTCTCACTTGTAATGCCAATAAATTAAAGACTAAATATCATGATAGTTTAGCTCCATGTATAAAATGTCATGATCTAGAAACTCTCCAAAAGGAGAACTTGCTACTTAAGGATACCTTGAAGAAATTCGAGGTTGGTAGCAAGTCTTTGAACATGATCCTTACAAATAAGGGTCACGTTCCTAAAAGAAGTGGAATCAGATTTGTGAGAAGTCCTCACCAAAATCCAACCACCTTTATTAAAGGCCCTATCGGCACCAAAGCAATTGCAACTTTTGTTGCAAATATGGACATAAAACTTATAAATGTCCATTCAAGAAAATTAGTCCGAACAAACTAATTTGGGTTCCTAAAGGAACCATGATCAATTCTATGCAATATGATGAACAAGTTAAATCAGTTTTTAAGGCACCCAAAAGAAAATGGGTACCTAAAAATAATCCCTTTTTGTAGAAACATACACCATCACAAGCTAGGAGCAAGAGATGGTATCTAGATAGTGGATGCTCAAGACATATGACTAGAGATTCATCTCATTTCTCTATGCTCACTAGCAAAGAAGAAGGGTACGTCAACTTCGGAGACAACAACCAAGGTAAAATCATTGGCAAGGGAACCATAGGTAACAAATTAAAATTTTCTATTGATAATGTCTTACTAGTTGATGGATTGAAACATAATCTCTTGAGTGTTAGTCAATTATGCGATAAAGGTTATATCGTTAGATTTGAATCAAATGTGTGTATTATTGAAAAACCAAGCCATAACATAACTATGATTGCATAAAAACAAAATAATGTCTACACCATCAACCTTGATGAACTAAGTAATGAAATGTGCTTCTCCGCTTTAAATGATGATGCTTGGCTTTGGCATAGGAGACTAGGTCATGCAAGCATGAAACTAATATCTAAGATCTCATCTAGAGAATTAGTGCGAGGAATTCCAAATATAAAGTTTATTAAGGACAAAGTATGCGATGCATGTCAACTAGGTAAACAAATAAAAACTAGTTTCAAACCAAAAACTCAAATTAGCACCACTAGACCATTATAATTGATTCATTTAGACTTATTTGGACCAATTGACACGACAAGTCTAGGAGGAAGCAAATATGCGTTTGTAATTGTGGATGACTATGCTAGATACACTTGGACCTATTTCTTAGCTCACAAAAGTGATTGTTTCAAGTGTTTCTCTAAATTTTGTAAACTCACTCAAAACGAAAAAGGTTTCATGATTTCATCAATTCGGAGTGATCACGGTGGCGAATTTCAAAACCGTGACTTTCAAAATTTTTGTGAAGTTAATGAATACAATCACAACTTCTCCACTCCGAGGAATCCCCAACAAAATGGAGTAGTTGAAAGAAAAAATAGAAACCTACAAGAAATGGCAAGAACGATGTTAAATAAACATAGTTTACCTAAGTATTTTTGGGCCGAAGCCGTAAATACGGCTTGCTACATCATGAATAGAGTCCTGATAAGACCATCCCTATCAAAAACTCCCTATGAATTATGGAATAACAAAAAACCAAATATTTCCTATTTTAAAGTTTTCGATTGTAAATGCTTTATTTTGAATCAAAGGGGATGCCTTAGGAAAATTTGATGCTAAATCCGATGAAGGCATCTTTCTTTGTTACTCTTACGTTTCTAAAGCTTTTCGGGTTTTTAACAAAAGAACCTTAGTAATAGAAGAGTCTATTCATGTAGTTTTTAATGAAATTTCTAATTTAAAGAAAAATGATTTTGATGATGATCTTGGTTTTGATAATTTGAATTTAAATGAACCCCCTCCTCAAAATAGCAACTTGGATGCACCTTCTTCCGAAATTTCCTTACCCAAGGAATGGAGTATATAGATGCTCATCCAAAGGAGCTAATTATAGGAGATACGTCAAAAGGGGTTCAAACTCGTTCCTCTTTCAAGAATTTTTATGCTAACGCCGCCTTCCTTTCTCAAATCGAACCTAAATGCATCGACGAGGCTATAAAAGATGATTTTTGGGTTATTGCAATGCAAGAGGAATTGAATCAATTTGAGAGGAATAAGGTATGGAAGCTTGTTCCTAGATCTAGTGACCATTTAGTCATTGGTACTAAATGAATTTTTAGAAACAAGCAAGACGAAAATGGTATCATGGTTAGAAACAAGGCTAGATTAGTGGCCAAAGGTTTCAACCAAGAAGAAGGTATCGATTACGAAGAAACCTTCGCTCCCGTGGCTCGATTAGAAGCCATAAGGATACTCCTTGCCTATGCTAGTAGTAATAACTTTAAACTATTTCAAATGGACGTCAAAAGTGTCTTCTTGAATGGTTTTATTTCGGAAGAAGTATATATTGAACAACCTCCCGGATTTGAAAATTCTCTTCTACCTAATCATGTATTCAAATTGACTAAGGCTCTCTATGGTTTAAAACAAGTTCCTAGAGCTTGGTACGAAAGGCTTAGTTCCTTTCTTATTTCAAATAATTTTATCAAAGGCAAGGTTGATACTACATTGTTTATCAAATACTTTGAAGAAAATTTTCTTATTGTACAAATTTATGTTGACGATATTATTTTTGGCTCTTCGGATGAATCACTATGTGAATCATTTGCTAAATGTATGAGTCATGAATTTGAAATGAGTTTAATGGGTGAATTAACTTTCTTTTTAGGATTACAAATCAAACAATTTAGTGATGACATATTTCTCAACCAATTTAAATATACATTAGAATTGTTAAAACGATTTAACATGGATAATTCAAAAGCAACAAACACCCCAATGAGTACTTCTACTAAGTTAGATTTGGATGAAAATAGTGAAAATTTTGATCAAAAAACATATAAAGGAATAATAGGTAGTCTACTCTACCTCACCGTGACTAGACCGAATATTATGATTAGCGTAGGACTTTGCACTAGATTTCAATCCAATCCTAAATTATCTCATCTTAAGAGCGTTAAAAGAATATTTAGATATTTTAAAGGAACTCCAAATTTAGGATTGTGGTATCCAAAATCTGAAAAATTCGATTTAATAGCTTATGCAGATGCCGATTTTGGCGGATGCAGGATAGATAGAAAAAGTACATCCAGAACATACCAATTTTTAGGACATGTACTTGTTTCTTGGACTTCCAAGAAACAAAATTCAATTGCACTATCTACAACGGAAGTTGAATACATTACTGCAAGTGCATGCTGTGCACAAGTTGTTTGGATGAAAAATACATTAGAAGACTATGGAATTCACTTTAAAAACATTCCCATAAAATGTGATAATACTAGTACCATATGTCTAACTAAAAATTTAATTCAGCACTCTAGAACTAAGCACATCAACGTTAGGCATCATTTCATACGCGATCATGTCCTTAACAATAATGTTGTTCTAGAATTCATTGACACAAAGCATCAATTAGCAGATATATTTACAAAAGCTTTGAATGAAGACCAATTTGAATTCATTAGAAGGGAATTAGGTATGTTAAATTATCCCTAAGAATAAACTTGTTTGAATGGATTTTTCGTAAAGTTTTTAATCCTCTCTCCGTTCCTTGGTGAATTTGATCCTTCTCTTTCGATTCTAAATGACATGTTAAATTACCTCATCCTATCTTGAATCAAACACTGCTCCCATCTGATCAAGATTAATGATCTTATGATATTTTGTGAATCTCGAAATTGATTTTGATGGCTTGATTATGAGTTTCAAGTTGATGAATTGAATTTGAATGAGTTTGTATTCGAATTATGATCTTGACTTATTGGAGTTACTACTTGAAATTTTTTTAAATCACAATCTCTTCCTTGTACATCTACAATTTTTGTTATTTATAGAAAGAAGAGATTTGATAAAATGGATGAATGCTGAATTTTCCTTTAAGATGAACTCTGCGTAAATATTTTAGCATATTTAATTTTGAATGATAAAATTTTTGTATGATCAATGCTGAATTCCTGATGTTATAATCACAAATTATGTGCTTCAAGTCTCATTCCCTTTTTGTTGATGACAAAGGGGAGAAAAGTGATGACTTGTACCATTTTGATAGCATGACTTATATGAATTGCAAAAGCTTATGTGATATGAATGTCTTATATGCCTTGCAAAATGCCTTGCAAAATCCTTGAGAATATCACAAGATTGATTGATCATATTGAAAGCATGCCTTACATCTATATCATGAAATTCATGTTGAAAATCTTTATCTCCTGTCGTAGTAAAAATCATCCCTTATCATTTGACTTATGATTTTCATCAAAGTTTCGTATTTACTATTGCTTAATGAGAATAACGATAAGTTCTACGGTTCGAACTTATCGGTTTATGCTTGAATTCAATGGGATGGAATTCAAGTGTTTTTATCTTCCCATAATATGGCATATAGATAGGGGGAGTTATGTTTAACTCCGTCATCAATTGATTGTCATCATCAAAAAGGGGGAGATTGTTGAATCTCGGATTTTGATAATAAAATCAATTGATGGGTTAATTGATCTAATCCATATTATTGAGTTAAGTATGTAGGATTAACTACGATAACCAAAAAACATAAAGCAAGAATACCAGAGTCAAGTTCGATGGACGTTTGAGAGTCCGAAGAATCATCGGAGATGCTGCCGGAACCAACCGAGACGAAATCGGGAACTTGTCGGAATTTTTGAAAGTTCACCGAAGAGATCATCGGAGGTTCGCGGAGATCACCGAGAAGGCTCGGCTACTCGTTGAAGTCATCACAAGATCGGGAGCTTGTTGGGAGTCCGTCGGAAGAAGTTCGTCGGAGAGCTCGCCGGAACAAGACTCGACGTTCGCGGTTGAAAACTTGCTTGGGATGTTTTTAGTTATGTAGTTCACATATAATTAGGATTAGGATTAAAAGATAATCCTATATCCTGGTTAGAGGCCAACTGGGCTCAAAATTAGACTTGGTTTGGGCTAAATTCAAAGCCCAACCAGTGAACCGAAGGGTCTGGCGGTGGCACCGCCCAGCACCCGAGAGCCAAGCGGTGGAACCGCCTGGGCTAGGCAGTGGCACCACTTGGCTGGGCGGTGGCATCGCCAGTCCACTGTCAGTGTCAGACATTGATAGGCGGTGGCACCGCCAGCATCATGAACCAAAGAGAATTCAAATTTTGGAGCCCAAAATTGAATCCTCTTGAGGCCTATAAATACCCCTCAAATCTCAGATGAGATTACAACTTTTTGAGAAGCAATTGATTGAGAGAAAGATCTTAGAAAAGTCTTAGCAAGTCTTGTTTTCAATTTGCTAGTGTTCACCTCCTTCTTTCTTGCTGAAAATCTGTAAGAGAGTGAACCGCTTGTAAAAAGTTGTAAGAGGAGTATTTACTCTTCCCCTTCAAGAGATTTGCTAGTGGAAGGTGGGAGCCTCATTGAAGAGGGCCTCGTAAGTGGATGTAGGTCATTTGACCGAACCACTTTAAAATCGACGTAATCTCTGGTTTGCATTTTATTACTGCTATTTACATTACTGCAAACCTTCTTATGTGCTTTATTTCCTCATTACCTTTGCTGCACAACTTTGCGAATACGCTTTCAAGTTAAGCACTTTCGAGTTCGATTTTTATCGTACGAAAGATTTGTCAAAACTGACATTTTAATCCGTTGCACTAATTCACCCCCTCTTAGTGCCGCTCCGATCCTAACATAATGAAGTTGAAAAGGGATTGAAGTTTAATTTTTAAATTTCAAATGATAGCCTATTGAGATTTGGGGATAGAATATGTGTTCCAAATGACTCAGATATCAAGAACCAAATCTTGAACGAAGGTCACAATTCAAAGTACACTATGCATCCTAGTAGCACAAAAATGTACAAAGATCTCCAAAGTCATTATTGGTGGAAAGGCATGAAGAAGGAGATTGCAATATATGTTTCAAGGTGTTTGACTTGTCAGCAAATCAAAGCAGAACACCAGAGACCTGGAGGTTTGTTACAGCCCTTAGATATTCCTGAATGGAAATGGGAATGCATTACTATGGACTTAGTTTCAGGACTACCAAGAACCTCTAGAAAGCACGATGCTATTTGGGTTATTGTTGATAGGTTAACTAAATCTGCAAATTTCTTACCAATCAATATGACTTATGCTCTTGATAAGCTTGCAGATTTGTATGTTGATGAAATAGTAAGACTTCATGGTGTCCCGAAGGAGATTATCTCGAATAGAGACTCCAGATTTCTTTCTAGATTGTGGAGGAGATTACAAGATTCTATGGGCACTAAAGTAAAGTTTAGCACTGCCTATCACCCTCAGACCGATGGTCAATCTGAAAGAACAATTCAAGTACTTGAGGATTTGCTTAGAGCCTATGTTATGGATTGGAGAGGTGAATGGGATAAAGATATTTCTCTTATTGAGTTCACTTACAATAATAGTTACCATTCGAGCATTTAGATGGCTTCTAATGAAGCATTGTATGGGCGAAAATGCAGAACGCCTATATGTTGGGAGGAAGTTGGTGATAGAAAGTTGTTAGCACCAAATAAAGTACAAGAGACTACTGAAAAGATTCAGGTTATCATAAAAAGGCTAAAGGCTGCTCAAAGTCGGCAAAAGAGCTATGCTGACAACAGAAGACGAGATATCAAGTTCCAAGTAGGGGATTTTGTATTCCTAAAGGTCTCCCCTTCCAAAGGCATTGCAAGATTTGGAAAGAAAGGAAAGTTAAACCCAAGGTTCATTGGACCTTTTGAGATCCTTGAAAGAATTGGCTCTGTCGCTTACAAGATTACCTTACCACCATCGATGTGTCATATTCATAATATATTTCATACGTCAATGCTCAGAAAGTATATACCTGATCCCTCTCATGTCATTGAGTATGAGCCGATTGTAATTCAGAAAGACTTATTTTACAAGGAAGAGCCCATTCAGATTATTGATAAAAAAGAGAAGATCTTAAGAAATAGAATCATTACTCTGGTTAAAGTAATTTGGAAGCATCATTCTACGAATGAAACGACCTAGGAGCTAGAGGAAGAAATGAAGAAAGCGTATCCTCATCCTTTCGCCGAAAGAGGTATGACAAATTTAGAGGACTAAATTTTCTTTTAAGGAGGGGAGAGTGTAACATCCCCCATTTAAAAAAAAAAATTAGTAAATGCTTGTTTGTAAATATGAGGATTATTTAATAATTTTTTTTATTAAATAATATTATATTAAAGTTTATGGCTAAGGACCTAAGAGTAAATATTAAAATTTTGATATGATTTATAGAATATTCAAAATTGAGTAAATAAAAAAAATAAAATAAAATGGAGGACATGTGTCATTAACAAGGATGAGCCACTTGCATTTATTCTAAAGTTGATACCTAAACCCCCATGCATGCTTGCCACCTCACTATTTTAGCATGAGCCAAACCTAAGTAATTTAAGGCACCATTAAAAAAAAAACTTTGCAGCCAATGTTAGTTTGAGGAGAAGAAGAAGAAGAAGAAGAAGAAGAAGAAGAAGAAAAAGAAGGAGAAGAAGAAGAAGAAGAGGAAACTTTGTTTGAGGTTTTGCATCAACTCCCTATATTTGGGAATCAAACTCATCTAAGGTAAGTGTTCTAACCTCTTCCTACAGAATTCCTAATCTCTGTTTTTCTTTTAATTCTTCATAATTCAAAAGATTTCAGCTTAGTACCAAACCTTTCTTTCCTTTTGATACAAAGCCATGAATCTGAAATTTTTCGGTAATCTGACTTCTATACATTGTTTTGGATCTAACTTTTAGCCCTAAACTCTGATTTAGGCAAAGCCTAATCCATTTGAAAGTAGACTCAAATATCTTTATTTTGACACTGAGATTGAATGATTTGGAGTTTAAATTCCTACTAAGACTTCTATTTCAATTAACCCTACAGATTCTACAAAATAGGGACTGAAATTTCTGACCTTCTGTTACTAAATTGCTCATAACTCTCTAGAGAAAATTCTGAATTATACAAAGCTTATTTTTTTGGAAACTGGATTTACTTATCTTTCTTTTGACATATAATTTGGAAATTTTGAAGTATGTTTGCCTCTAAAACATCTGTTTAAATTGATTCTATCAATTCTAGAAAACAGAGATGATCAATTCTGACCTTCTGTTACTAAATTGCTCATAACACTCTAGTGAAAATTCTGAATTATGCAAAACTTAGTTCTTTGGAAACTAGATCCGCATATCTTTCTTTTGATGCTAGTTGGAAATTTTGAAGTATATTTGCCTTCTGAAACATATGTTTAAATTGATTCTATCGATTCTGCAAAACAGGGATGATCAATTCTGACCTTCCTTTACTCTATTTGTTGTCACTTCCTGTTAAGAACTCAAAAAATTATAAATCTGAGTTCATCTAAAAATAGATTGATACAGCTTTCCAATGACACTATTTTTAGTGATTTGGAGTATGCTTTGTCACTCAAACAATTCAGAAAATGTACCATTCAAATTCTGTCATAATTGAAAACTTTGTTGGGTTTTGCCTATTCAATTTTCATCCAATTGGAAATTTGATTTCTGCTAAATTCTTCTTCAATTGAGCTTTATATTAGTCCTTTGAAGTTCTTGTATTGTTCATCCTGAAATTATTGTATATCTGAAATTTATTATGTAATGCTTTGTTTGCATTTCCTTGTTTGATAAAGGCACATGCATATCTTCGTTGTTCCGCATATGCTTCTGATATGTGTCAATGTTATTGTTCATACTACCCTTTTATACTCTGGTGTCTTATGGGATATTGTGAACCTTTGCCAGAAATGGTAAAGGGAGTTATGCTTAGAGCCCGCGATTACTCTACCGGCCCCATTGACTTCACTCAGACGTGGGTGGATAGAGCTCCCAAACGTGGGGAGACTTATGCTTGGTGGTCATCCAGAAATGGATGAATCACATTATGTATGTAGTCCCACAGCGCCCTCTATGTTTTTGATATGCTATCCAAAGCTTTGCTTATGAGTTTATATTTATGCTTTGGATAAAAAAAAAATGGAATGCATACTACATCAAAAATGACATACAAGTTTGTGTTTATTATTCGGTTCACTTGTTATACTTTGAAGTGTTTCGTATGCCATTGTTATGCTCTCAAACTCTCTTACACTTTTAATATGCTCCTAAATGCTTCATGTGTCATTTGATACATGCCTAAATGTTTCTTTTACCAATGAAATGCTCCAATTTCCTTTCTCCTATTGTTATGTCTAATGCCTATTTTCGAATGAGGTAACCCTTTGTGATTTTTTTATATCTAATGAGATGATTCCAAATAAATGCTTGTATTTCTGCTTTTGTTATCTTGATACTAAGCCTGCTTGAACTTCTCATATCGCCATGGATACGTTAGTCGCTTGCTGAACTCTTTATGCTCACCCCGTTGCTATATAAATTTTTCAGAGTAACTTATCACGCACTGAAAAGCTAGAATTGGGTTGAAGCAGTGAAAGGCTAGAAGATTTTTGAGCTAATCTTTGTTGGATGATAGGTTTTTTGTTGTATAGTATACTTTACTACTGATGTAATGTTAAGGATATGTTGATACTTATATGTTGTAAAAGTTTAAAGGACCGCTCATGTTTATAGAATGATACGTTTAAGTTGTATAAGGATAAGAACTCATGGTAAATAATTATCTTTTTGTAATTGTATATATTTCTACGATTATAGATTTGTGTTGTGGTTGATGTTTAGTTGAGTTGCTTTTAGATTTTGTGAATCTTTGAGTGAAGTGGATTATGATTTATGTAATGTACAGGTTTATGAATTATGAATATCGATTTTGAATGATTCTTAGTATCCTCAAATTGTTAGATTGGATCCTGGATTAAATTGACGATGAATTATCATATTATTGATTTTACACAGGGTCACACCTCCTGAATATGATAATTCGGGGGGCGTGACAACCCCCCCCCCCCCCCTTCCCTCTTAGTGCCGACTCGTTCCTAACAATTACCTTCCAATCCTAACTCAACTTAAAGTCTAACTATAATAATTTAAGATATTAACTAAGCATTCTTGGTCTAGTATATCAATTATTCTTCCAACGAGCTTTTAGTGATCTTCCGATGAACTTCCGACGATCTCTTGGCAATGTTCCAGCGGACTCCTGGCAAGCTCCTGGATTTTACAACAATCTTCTTGGTGAGTTCTGATGAACTTCTTTGGCAAGCTCTTGGACTTCTCGATCAATTCTAGTAGAACTTCCGATGAACATCCGGACTTCCGACGAACTCTCGAACACCCGACGAAATCTCGATCTTGACTCCGGTCCAACATCTGCTTTATGCCTTACTGCTATCATAATTAATCATGTACACTTATCTCAACATATAGATTAGATCAAATAATTTACCAATTGATTTTATCATCAAAATTCAAGATTTAATCATCTTTCCCTTTCTGATGATGATAATCAATTGATGACAGAGTTAACCTTAACTCATCTTATTGAGAAAAGATATTCTTGAATTTAAGGCCTTTGAATTCAAGCATCAAACTGCTAAGTTATATTCATTTAAACTTATCAACATACAAATTGTAAATAGCAAGTTAAGCTCATGATACCTTATCATAATGATAGACATTTATCAAGATGACAATTCTTGATAAAAGATGACAATTCATCATTTTGAGGCATGGTATCAATTGTAAATAGCAAGTTAAGCTCATGATATTTTATCATAATGAAAGACATTTATCAAGCATTCATGTAACATTTCAAGTATCTACGATACATATGATACATATGCAATACATTTTGATATGTTTCAAGTATTTGTAATGTATTTGACGATTCCAATTATATTTCAAAAATTCTTAAAGCATTCAAGTATTCACGACAAGATATATTTTATACATTTGTCTCAAACATTCAATTTGTCATCAATTTTCCATGTTTTAAGTATTTATAATGTATTTGATAATTCTAATTATATTTCAAGTATTCGCAAAGCATTCAAGCATTTATGACAAGATACATTTTATACATTTATCTTCAACATTCAATTTGTCATCAATTTATCATATTTCTCTGCCTTTGTCAACAACAAAAAGGAGAACAATTCAACAATGTAAGTGTGGTAAAAATTCAAGCAAGTTTCACACTAATTTATCCAAACCATAAAGGAAGGTAAGCAAAAACTTTGCGTGATTACATTTTTGGATAAGCTAATATTTTTACTTAATGGCTTTTTGGTTTTTCTTTAGATGTGCAAGTTTCTTTCTTTCTTTTGTAATAAAAATAAAAAGAAGAGGAAGAAGGGTAAGGAAAGAATCCATCAAGAACCAAATTCATGAAAGGATTTGAACCAAGTCAAATTCAAAACAATAAATGAGTTTCATTAAATCATGCTTCAATTTTAACAAAGAGAAGGGATTTATGAAAAGGATCAAGATATCCATATGAAATCAAATCCCCATTCTTGCAAGTGATCATCACATACCAAAAATACATAAAAATTCTTCTTCCATGAGAAGAGTAAAGAAGAATTCATGAGAAAGGAGCATTATATGAAGGATAAAAAGAATTCCATAAATAAAACTTCATAAATCAAATCTATTTCTCATTAAAAATTCACAAGAGTGAAATCCGTGAGAGATGCATTTGTCAATGAATTCCATGAGTGAAGGGACTAAGTGTATAAAAAATCATTAAGTTTGTATGAAATAAATTTGATACCAAGTAGATTGATATATTGGATTTCTTGAAAGCCTTATTTACGAAATGAAATAATTTCATGAAAGCTTTAAAAAAAAAATCGAGAAAGTATGGAAAAGATATACATCAAATTCATACATTTGGACAATTTAACATCCCTAACTCTCTTGTAATAAAATCAAATTGTTCTTCATCTAAAAGTTTTGTAAAGATATCGATAAATTGATATTTCATATCAATAAACTGTAAAGATATACCATGATTATTAATATGATCTCTTATGAAATGATGCCTAATGTCAATATGTTTAGTTCTAGAGTGTTGTATAGAATTTTTTGTTAAACATATTATACTCGTGTTATCACATTTTATGAGAATATTCTTAAGGTGAATCTTATAATCTTCTAATATATTTTTCATCCATACAATTTATACACAACATGCACTAGCTGCTATGTATTTGGCTTCAATCTTAGATAGTGCAACCGAGTTTTATTTTTTGGAAGACCAAGAGATAAATGCATGACCTAAGAATTGACATGTTCTAGATGTGCTTTTTCTATCTATTCTACATCCAACAAAATCCACATCAGCATAAACAATTAATTCAAAGTTTTCAGATTTTGGATACCATAATCCTAGATTAGTGGTTCTTTTAAGATATCTAAGAACTCTTTTAACTGTTTTAAGATGAGATAGCTTAGGATTAGATTGAAACCTAGTACAAAGTTCTACGCTAAACATGATGTCCGGTCTAGTTGCGGTGAGGTATAGTAAACTACCTATCATACCCGTATAAGCTTTTTGATCAAAGCTTTCTCCACTTTCGTCACTCATAGGAGTATTAATAATATTTGAACTATCCATATTAAACCATTTTAGCAAGGCTAATGCATATTTTGTTTGACTAAGAAAAATATCATCGCTGAGTTGTTTGATTTGTAAGCCTAAAAAGAAAGTTAGTTCACCCATTAAACTCATTTTAAACTCTTGGCTTATACTCTTGGCAAATGATTCACATAAGGATTCATTTGTAGAACCAAAAATAATATTATCAATATAAATTTGAACAACAAGAAATTTATTTTCAAAATTTTTAATAAATAATGTAGTATCGACCTTGCCTTTAGAGGAATTATTTTGGATAAGAAAGGAGTTAAGTCTCTCATACCAAGCCCTTGGGGCTTGTTTTAATCCATAGAGATATTTAGTCAATTTAAACACATAATTCAGAAAATTATCATTCTCAAATCCGGGAGGTTGTTCAACCTAAACTTCTTCGGAAATAAAACCATTAAGAAAAGCACTTTTAACATCCATTTGAAATAACTTAAAATTATTACTACTAGCATAGACAATGAGCATCCTTATGGCTTCTAATCGTGCCACAAGAGCAAAGGTTTCTTCATAATTGATACCTTCTTCTCAGTTGAAACCCTTGGCCACTAATCTAGCCTTGTTTCTAACCACGATACCAACTTCATCTTACTTGTTTCTAAAGACTCATATAGTATCAATAACTAAATGGTCATTTGGCCTCAGAACAAGCTTTCATACCTCATTTCTCTCAAATTGGTTCAACTCTTACATTGCAATAACCCATGAATCATCTTTCAAGGCCTCATTAATGCATTTAGGTTCAATTTCAGAAAGAAAAATGGCGTTGGTACAAAAAATTTTAAGAGAATAATGAGTTTGAATCCCTTTTGATATGTCTCCTATGATTAGCTCCTTAGGATGAGCATCTATATACTTCCATTCCTTGGGTAAGGATGTTTCAGAAGAAGATATATCCAAGTTGCTAGTTGGAGGAGATGGTTCATTTAAATTCAAAGCATCAAAATTAAGATCATCATCAAACTCATTTTTTTTAAATTTGGAAACTTCATTAAAGACAACATGAATAGACTCTTTTATAATCAAAGTTCTTTTATTAAAGATACAAAGGCTTTAGAAATAAAAGAATAGTTAAGAGAAATGCCTTCATCGGATTTTACATCAAACTTTCCTAAGGCATCTTTTTCATTCAAGATAAAACATTTACAACCAAAAATTTTAAAATATGAAACATTGAGTTTTTTATTATTCCATAATTCATAAGGAGTTTTGAAAAGTAATGGTCTTACTAGAACTTTATTCATGACATAGCATGTCATATTAATGGCTTCGGCCCAAAAATATTTAGGGAAGATATGTTCGTTCAACATGGTTCTTGTCATTTCTTATAAATTTCTATTTTTCTTTCTACTACTCTATTTTATTGAGGATTTCTTGAAGTAGAGAAATTGTGGTTGTATCCATTAGATTCACAAAAATTTTGAAAATCATGGTTTTGAAATTTGCCACCATGATCACTCCGAATTGATGAAATCATAAAGCCTTTTTCATTTTGAACAAGTTTACAAAACTTAAAAAAATACCTAAAGCAATCACTTTTGTGTGTCAAGAAGTATGTCCAAGTGTATCTACTATAATCATCCACAATTACAAAGGCATATTTACTGCCTCCTAGGCGTGATGTATCAATTGATCCAAACAAATCCATATGGATTAATTACAATATTCTAGAGGTGCATATTTGATTTTTTAGTTTGAAACTACCATTTATTTATTTTCCTAGTTGACATGTATCACACACATTATCTTTAACAAACTTAATGTTAGGAATACCTCTTACAAGTTCTTTGGATGAGATTTGAGAGATTAGTTTCATGCTAGCATGACCTAATCTCCTATGCCAAAGCCAAGCATCATCATTCAAAACCAAAAAACATATTTCATTACAAAGATCATCAATATCAATAATGTATACATTATTTTATTTTAGGGCAATCATAGATGTATTTTTTTATGGTTTTTAATAATGTAAGCATTGGATTCAAATCTAATGATGTATCCTTTATCACATAGTTAACTAAAGCTCAAAAGATTATGCTTTAAGCCATCAGCCAACAACACATCTTCAATCAAAAAGTTAGATTTGTTACCTATGGTTCTTTTGCCAATGATTTTACCATTATTGTTATCTCTAAAGGTGACATACCCTTTGTCTAGGCTAGTGAGCTTAGAGAATTAAGATGGATCTCCAGTCATGTGCCTTGAGCATCCACTATTAAGGTACCATCTCTTGCTTCTAGTTTGGAATGGTAAACATTTTTACAAAAATAGGTGATTTTTAGGTACCCATTTGATCTTGGGAGCCTCAAAAATCAATCTACTCAACTTATCATTTTGTATAGAGCTTTTTACGGTTCCTTTAGGAACCCAAATCAATTTGTGTAGACTATATCTCTTAAATAGATATTTATAAGCAACATGTCTGAGTTTACAACAAAAGTTGCATTTGGTGTGGGATGGTACATACAAGGTAGGACCTTTAACAAAGGTGGTTGGATTTTGGTGAGATCTACTCACAAATCCGATTCCGCCTCTTCTATGAACATGACCCTTATTGGCAAGGATCATGTTCAAAGACTTGCTACCAACTTTTAATTTTTCTAAAGTTTCTTTGAGTAACAAGTTCTCTTTTTTAAGCATTTCTAATTCATCACATTTTGTGCAAGGAGCTAAACTATCATCATGTTCGATTTTTAATATATCAAAATCATTAACAAGAGAAGTATGCTCCTTTTTTTATAATTTATACTTTTTACTAACTAATTTATATTCATTAAATAATTCATGAAAAGAGCTTAAAATCTTATCGAAAGATAAATTTGCATCTAATGAACTGCTTACCTCATCTCCGATGGCCATTAGTGCGTAGTTAGTGATCTCCTTGTTACTTTGTTCTTCGCCTTTGGAATCGCTCAAGTCATCCCACGTTGCTTTGAGCGCCTTCTTCTTCTTTGGTTACTTCTTCTTTACTTAGAGACATTCACTTTTGAAATGTCCCAGCTTCTTGCATTCGTAGCATATAACTTGTTCTTTCTTGGGTTTAATTTTATTTTTAGTGTCATTTTTAAATTTATTCCTTTTTATGAATTTTTTGAACATTCTTATCAAGAGTGCCAAGTCATCATCATAGTCCTCATCACTTGAACTTTCTTTCACGTGGTCTTCATGAGTTCTTAGTGCCACATATCCTTCCTATTCTTTGGAAGGTTATTCTTAAGCTCTTCATGAGCATTGCAAGTCATCTCATAGGTCATTAGTGACCTGATAAGTTTTTCAAGAGGAAAGTTATTTAAATCCTTGGCCTCTTGAATGGCCATTACTTTAGGGTCCCAACTCTTTGGAAGGGATCTCAAGATTTTATTAACAAGTTCAAAGTTCGAAAAACATTTGTCAAGAACTTTTAAACTATTGACAACATCAGTAAAACGAGTGTACATGTCAACAATAGTTTCGCTTGGCTTCATCCAAAACAATTCATAGGTATAAACTAAAATATTTATCTTCAGTTCATTTACTCTACTAGTGCCTTCGTGAGTGATTTCGAGTGTATGCCAAATATCAAAAGTTATTTCACAAATAGATATTTGATTGAACTCGTTTTTATCTAAAGCGTAAAACAAGATATTCATAGCCTTGGCATTTAAAGCGAAAGTCTTCTTCTCCAACTCATTCCAATCGTTCATTGGAAGATAAAACTTTTGAAATCAATTTTTCACAATGTTCCATAACTCAAAATCCATATAAATTAGAAAAGTCCTCATTCTAGTCTTCCAATAGGTGTCGGCAAATGACCCTCTTAGTTGTCGGCAAATGCCATCTCTCTTGGGTTTCAAACCAAACCAAGAGTAACCTTGCTCTGATACTAATTCTTAGGTTCAAGAGTGACACTAAGAGGGGGGGGGTGAATTAGTGTAGCGAAAAAATCATTGGTTTTGAAAATATTCGTTCATTGAAACTAATCTTGGAAAGTGCTCAACTTTAGAGTAAATGAACTAGCAATTAACTTAAAAAGTAATGGCAGTAATGAAAAGTAGAATGGAAATGAGCACAATGGAATTTATAGTGGTTTGGTCGTTGTGACCTACATCCACTTCTGATCCCTCTTCCGTTAAGGTCATCGGCATCCACTAATAGTCTTCCTTTAATAGGCGAAGACCAACCACCTCTTTACAACACTTTCTCCTTTTCACGGGTTTAGGAGATAACCCTTATAAGTCTCACACCTCTCTTGAATGATCACAAGACTTAGAACGGGAGGAGGACTCTTAGCACTTTGAACAATATCTTGAAGTATTGGGGTCTTAGCACTTTCGTGCCCTTTCATGTAGAAAAAGGTTGGATATTTATAGGCCATAATGGCTTTAGAATTGGAGCCAAAAAGTGTTACATCCTTAGAATTCGAGGTACTGGCGGTACCACTGCCATTATTGGGTGGTACTATCGCCTGCAGACTGATACTGGGTGGTACCATCTCTTAGTCTGGGCAGTACGACTGCCTTGCTCTAGTGGTACCATCGCTTGATAGGGCAGTACCACTGCTTGACAACATTAACTGCCGATAGTACTATCACCTAGGGGGGGTTCTATCAATATGGCATATTGATAGGGGGAGTTTGTTTAAACTCCGAGAGTTAAGGTTAACTCCGTTAGTCATCAATTAGTTGTCATCATCAAAAAGGGGGAGATTATTGAATCTCAGATTTTGATGATGAAACTAATTGATTGTATTTAGATGTTTAACTATATTTTGAGTGATGCAGGTCTACTCGATCAGGTTTAGACAGTTGACGCAGGAGGAATTGACGTTGCGCTGGAAGAGATCACGTTAGGATATTGGATGGCTGAATGCTTCGAACGTCGGGCATCGGGCCAAGGAGAGCGAAACTGTGCCAAGGATATCGGCGTTGCGGAGGTCAACCGCCGATTGGGCAACAAGCCACAAGAGAGGATGATGCGCCGAAGAATCGGACGAAGCGCCAACCAATGACGTGCCGGGCAACAGAATGTCAATTCGCTTTATAATAATTGTCTAGGTCGGAGTAGAGTTTTTGCTTGTGTGTGCAGGATTAACTACGACAACGACGAAGACATAAAGCAAAACAAAGTGTCGAAGTCAAGCACGAAGGATTCATTGCGAGTTCGAGAGTTCGACGGAAGTCCGAAGGTTCGTCGGGAATGCTGCCGAAACTAGCCAAGAATGAGTAGGGAGCTTGCCGAAGGGTTTTTCGGAAGCTCGCCGGAAGGTTCGTTGGAAGTTCGCGGAGCTCACCGAGAATGATCGGAGCTTTCCGAAGAAGCTCGTTGGAACTCGCCAAGATCAAATCGTGAAGTCTAGGAGCTTGTCGGGAGTCCGTAGAATGGTTTCCGAGAGTTTATCGGAAGACCGTCGGAAGTTTGTCGAAAGCTCACCGGAAGAAGTCTTGACTTACGGACTTTGTAATAGCTTATAAAATGTCTTTAAATTTGTAGTTATCATGTTAATTAGAGTTAGGATTAGGTGTTAATCCTATAACCCAAGTAGGGGCTAATTGGGCCCGAGTTCGGACTGGTTTGGGCCAAGTTTGGAGCTCAACTAGTGAGCTGATTTGGCCTAGGCGGTGGCACCGCCTAGACTGGCGGTGGCACCGCCTAGCACCCGAGAGCTGGGCGGTGACACCTCCTGGGCTGGGCGGTTGCACCGTCCAACACCCGAGCGCTGGGCGGTGGCACCGCTTGGCTGGGCGGTGGCACCGCCAGCATCGGGAACCCTAAGAGAATTCAAATTTTGGAGCCCAAATTTGAATCCTCTTGAGGCCTATAAATACCCCTCAAATCTCAATTGAGATAACAACTTTTTGAGCAGCAAGTGTTTGAGAGAAAGACCTTAGAAAAGTGTTAGCTTGTCTTGTTTTCAATTTGCTAGTGTTCACCTCCTTCCTTCTTTCTGAAAATCTGTAAGAGAGTGAACCGCTTTTAAAAGTTGTAAGAGGGGTATTCACCCTTCACTTTCAAGAGATTTGCTAGTGGAAGGTGGGAGCCTCATCGAAGAGGGGCCTCGCAAGTGGATGTAGGTCACTTGACCGAACCACTTTAAAAATAGCGTAATCTCTGGTTTGCATTTCTTATTATCATTTACATTACTGCAAACCTTCTTACTTGCTTTGTTTCATCATTATCTTTGCTGCTCAACTTTGCGAATATGCTTTCAAGTTAATCACTTCCGATTCTGATTTTTATCGTACGAAAGATTTGTCGAAATCAACATTTTAATCCGCTGCACTAATTCACCCCCCCCTCTTAGTGCCGCTCCGATCCTAACAATTGGTATCAGAGCCACGTTTTTCTACCTTGGTTTAACACCCAAATAGAAATGGCTCTTTACGGCTTTCAAGAGGGTCACTCTCTCATTTGTCCTCCCTTTTTCAATGGGACCAACTACACTTATTGGAAAACTCGAATGAGAGTTTTCTTACTTTCTTTGGATTTGAATTTATGGCACATAGTCGAAAATGGATTTGAAATTTCTTCTCTTCCAATGAACCATTGGAATGATTTGGAGAAGAAGATGTTTTCTCTAAATGCAAAGGCTATGAATGCCTTATATTGTGCACTTGACAAAAATGAATTTAATCGTATTTCGATGTGTGACTCGGCTTTTGATATTTGGAGAACTCTAGAGGTCACTCATGAAGGCACTAGCCGAGTGAAAGAGTCCAAACTCAATATTCTTATGCATTCTTACGAACTTTTCCGGATGAAACCAAGTGAGTCCATCGGAGACATGTACACCCATTTCATGGATGTCATCAATGGACTCAAAGCTCTTGGTAAAAGTTTTTCTAATTTTGAACTAGTCACTAAAATCTTAAGATCCCTTCCAAAATGTTGGGATCCAAAAGTTACGGCCATTCAAGAGGCCAAGGACCTTAAAACATTCCCGCTCGAAGAACTTATTGGGTCTCTAATGACCTACGAAATGAACAATGTGACAAAAAGGAAACTCGAGAATAACCTTCCAAAGAACAGGAAGGATTTCGGACATAGAACACATGAAGACCACTCGAGCATAAGCTCAAGTGATGATGAACTTAAACTACAAATGAAACAAAAATTAAAAAGAAAAAAGAATGGAACTACTTGCTTTGAACGCAAGAAGAATAAAAATTGGGATGAATTGAGCTCTTCCGAAGACGAGGAGAAAATCAAGAAAGGCGAGGTGGCAAACTACGCCTCAACCACTTTAAAAAATGAGGTAATCGAAATCCTCCTAATTTATTTCGAAATTACATAATACTTTCATGAGTTATTTTTAATTTAGTTTAGGATTAATTTTCTTGAAAATTACATGTGTTATGTTAATGCAATAAAATGTTAGATATAAATCTAATGCTTATACACCTAGTAAGATTAATCTTATGTATGTGCTTGAGAAGCAAGAATGTGTCTTTTGACGATTTCTATATTTATTTTCAATGACGATGCATGACTTTTGAAAGGAAGGCTTGATGATTTTTTTTTGAACCTTGTCTTTGGTTTTCAAACATGATGTATGGTTTTGACATATGAACAAAATTTGAGCATGCTAAGATAAAGTTAATCATATAAATTAAAACTAAAGAAGTTTTAGTTATCTATAAGAATCATTCAAAATTATGTTCAATAAAAATGCAAAATGATGGAATGAAAATATTAAATGTTTTAATACCATTTTATGCATGAGATTTTAAAAGTTATACATAATGATCTTGATGGTTGTTATGAAGAAATTTGTTTTTCGATCCTAAATGATTGATGATATATATATATTTTTTGGCACAAAAAGGACAAAGGCATACTTATATGAAACAACTAAATAGATAAAAGTATTTTTCTTGAAAATTCTTGGTTTGATGAATCTATTTTATCATCTTTTTATGAATATCTTGAAAATGATTTTGATTTGATGATTTTAATTTGAATGAGCTTTATCTTGATTTTTTGAGATTTATAACTCGAGATTTACTCTATAAAAATCAAGATCTTGTATCCTCAATATTCCTTTTTAGCATCTATTATCCAAATGAATTATGATTGGTATCATTGCTATATTTCTTCTTATCGTGCACTAAAGAGAAAATTTTTCTAAATGAATCGTGATATTTCGGAACCACAATTCTTTTTATGATTCATAATGAATTGAGAAATTTTATATGCTTGAATTAATATCTTATTCTAAGATTGAATGAATTTTATCTATATCATGATCTCCTAAGATTTTTTCTTGATTATTTAAGAGGAGATTTTTCAAAACAAAATGTGTCTTCTATTATTATCTTTTCATGATATGATTTTCATGCAATTCCTTGTACTCATGAAATATTTATCTCATCACCCAATAACTCTTCCTGATATTCCTTATGTGATGAAACAAAATAATGCATGAAATTCAAATAAGAAGTTAATGATCATGCATGATAGGATGCAATGAATTTTGACATTTAGATACTATCATTTGAATAGCTATGATCATGTTGCCAAAATGATTTATCATGAATGCTTGAATATCATGTATGATATGCCGATATTGATGATTGAGTTATTTGTATCATGCATGAAAAATAAAAGATATAGTTTTGAAATTGTGCATGTTCGAATTTGAAAATATGATGATGCATAATGATTAAATTGTGCAATGAAAATATTAAACATTTTGAAACCATGTTTTAGTGTCATGCATAATAATCATGCTTAATAAATTTTAAAATTATGCATGATGAATCTTGCGATTTATGAATTATTGATTTTTACTATAATGGAAGTGCCTTATTGATCTTTGTTGTAATAAATCTTACACTTTCAGTTTTAAACATGATACATGTTTTTATTTGGCATAAATGAAATAAAATCATATGAATTGAAACAACTAAAAAGAGAAAAATATTTTTTCCTTGAAAATTTAATTTTCTCTATCTTATTGATCTTGATGATTATTATGATAAATCTATGTATACCATTTTGAATCTCTTGAAAGTAATGTTGAGATTTTGATGAATTTGATGATTTGAATTTGAATGAGGTTGTATTTAAATTATGATCTTGATTTCTTGGATTTACTACTTGAGATTCTTTTTTAATCACAATCTCTTCTTTGTACACCTATAATTTTTGTTATTTATAAAAGGAAGAGATTTGATAAAATGAATCATATCTTTTAGTATTCAAATGGTCTTATCTTTGATGATATGATTTCTTTATATATATGATATAAATGCCTTGAAATGATTGAAATATTTTACACAAATGTTATGCTCTTCCCTACTTCTTTCTTGTTTTCAATGATAAAACGGGGAGAAGTTTTGATCATACATGGTAGGATATAATTTGACAAAATTTATACCATCATGAAACATTTATGATTTACAATGATGCATGCAATACTTGTGCTTTCTAATTTTGATGTTATGTATTGTATTGCATATGATGTAAATCATGATTTAAAATGCTACGAGTTGTTGCTAAAATGATAAATGTTGATTTAATGTTTTGTATCATGAATGCTCTAAATGATGATTGTTTGGTACCATGATCAAAATATTGATAAATAGTTAAAAATTTTAGTATCATGTATGATATCCTCATAATGTCGATCGATTTATTCAATATCATGCATGAATGAAATATAAGGTTTTCGAAAATATGCATGTAATACTTCAACTTATGATAATGATCCATGCAATGATAAAATATTCATGATGAAAAATTGTCTTGACATTCATAACTTGATTATTCATCCTTTGTCATGATTTTGAAATCGTTGTAAAAGGAAAAAGAACAACAAAACTGTATTCTTCTTTTCTTTTTGACAATGACAAAGGGGGAGAAATATTGCTCGCTCAAGATGCAAAATTTGAAAACTTACATATTGCAAAAGAAGCAAAACTTGCAACTTGCACATTGCAATAAGAAGCAAGAATCATGAGCTTACACAAGAAAGCTATCTTGTATTTGCTTTCGTAATTTTTTTTGCTAGCTTGTATGTAGTAAAACTTGTATAGTGTAAAAATTGCTATCTTATAGTCTAAAGAGAAGCCAATAGTTGCAATCTCAAAATGCAAAATATGCTAACTTGCTACAGAAGCAAAATTGCTAGCTCAAACATTGCAAAGGAAGCAAAAATTTGCTAGCTTGCAACTTGCATATCGTGAAAAATGCAAGCTAGTAGTCTAAAGAGAAGCAATCAATAGCTATCTCAAGAAGACCAAGCATGTTAAACTTACACATCTTTAATCATTAGATTGCATGATGATAAAACTTGATATTATGTTTTTCATGCAATAAGTTGAACCCATATAACAAACACTTGATTGTGGTACTTCTCCTTTTTGTTGATGACAAAGGGGGAGAAGTATGTTGATGACATGACATATGATGCATAAGTTTTATACATATGTTCATGATGATGTGTTGCAAGTATTCATGATGAATATTGCAATGACTTGAATTCTGTTTGAATTCAAGGTTCTATCAATATGGCATATTGATAGGGGGAGTTTGTTTAAACTCCGGGAGTTAAGGTTAACTCCGTTAGTCATCAATTAGTTGTCATCATCAAAAAGGGGGAGATTGTTGAATCTCAGATTTTGATGATGAAACTAATTGATTGTGTTTAGATGTTTAACTGTATTTTGAGTGATGCAGGTCTACTCGATCAGGTTTAGACAGTTGACGCAGGAGGAATTGACGTTGCGCTGGAAGAGATCACGTTAGGATATTGGATGGCTGAATGCTTCGAACGTCGGGCATCGGGCCAAGGAGAGCGAAACTGTGCCAAGGATATCGGCGTTGCGGAGGTCAACCGCCGATTGGGCAACAAGCCGCAAGAGAGGATGATGCGCCGAAGAATCGGACGAAGCGCCAACCAATGACGTGCCGAGCAACAGAATGTCAATTCGCTTTATAATAATTGTCTAGGTCGGAGTAGAGTTTTTGCTTGTGTGTGCAGGATTAACTACGATAACGATGAAGACATAAAGCAAAACAAAGTGTCGGAGTCAAGCACGAAGGATTCATTGCGAGTTCGAGAGTTCGACGGAAGTCCGAAGGTTCGTCGGGAATGCTGCCGAAACTAGCCAAGAATGAGTAGGGAGCTTGCCGAAGGGTTTTTCGGAAGCTCGCTAGAAGGTTCGTTGGAAGTTCGCGGAGCTCACCGAGAATGATCGGAGCTTTCCGAAGAAGCTCGTTGGAACTCGCCAAGATCAAATCGTGAAGTCTAGGAGCTTGTCGGGAGTCCGCAGAATGGTTTCCGAGAGTTTATCGGAAGACCGTCGGAAGTTTGCCGAAAGCTCGCCGGAAGAAGTCTTGACTTACGGACTTTGTAATAGCATATAAAATGTCTTTAAATTCGTAGTTATCATGTTAATTAGAGTTAGGATTAGGTGTTAATCCTATAACCCAAGTAGGGGCTAATTGGGCCCGAGTTCGGACTGGTTTGGGCCAAGTTTGGAGCTCAACCAGTGAGCTGATTTGGCTTAGGCGGTGGCACCGCCTAGACTGGCGGTGGCACCGCCCAGCACCCGAGAGCTGAGCGGTGACACCTCCTGGGCTGGGCGGTTGCACCGTCCAACACCCGAGCGCTGGGCGGTGGCACCGCCAACATCGGGAACCTTAAGAGAATTCAAATTTTGGAGCCCAAATTTGAATCCTCTTGAGGCCTATAAATACCCCTCAAATCTCAGCTGAGATAACAACTTTTTGAGCAGCAAGTGTTTGAGAGAAAGGCCTTAGAAAAGTGTTAGCTTGTCTTGTTTTCAATTTGCTAGTGTTCACCTCCTTCCTTCTTTCTGAAAATCTGTAAGAGAGTGAACCGCTTGTAAAAGTTGTAAGAGGGGTATTCACCCTTCACTTTCAAGAGATTTGCTAGTGGAAGGTGGGAGCCTCATCGAAGAGGGGCCTCGCAAGTGGATATAGGTCACTTGACCGAACCACTTTAAAAATGGTGTAATCTCTGGTTTGCATTTCTTATTATCATTTACATTACTGCAAACCTTCTTACTTGCTTTGTTTCATCATTATCTTTGCTGCTCAACTTTGCGAATATGCTTTCAAGTGAATCACTTCCGATTCTGATTTTTATCGTACGAAAGATTTATCGAAATCAACGTTTTAATCTGCTGCACTAATTCACCCCCCCCTCTTAGTGCCGCTCCGATCCTAACACTATCAGCCCTCCACAACCGCCCAAAGCAATTCCTACAATTGCTTAAAATATCGTTGCCGAATTCCGCCATCATCTCCACCACCGCGGATCATCCTTTGATCTCCCCGTGAATTGCAACAGGTTCTGGCTTCCTACCTTACTGCTGCTGCAATTTAGTTATCCTTATTCGAAAATCCAAAAAAAAAAACTATTCCTATATTGCTGCATAAACCTTTCGTCACAAAGTTTTCATCTCTACGACGAAAGATACATTGCAGAATTCCAACCGCATAGTACCATCTGTTTGATCTTGCTACTGTGCTTTTTCTATCCAAATTTCTATGAAATTTTTATGACATCTTTAACACTTCCTAACAGCAGATTTCCCTTTGGTTTTTTAAAAAATTATCAATATAAACCACTGATCTTTTACGTCCAATCTGCTATACCTAAAAATCTGTGCTGCATAAAATTTCAACCGCATATTGTTGCCTTAACCCATCTAATTGTAATCTTTTTTGAATGAAATTTCTTATACACTTCATAGATCATCTTGGCTTCCTTGATCTATTAAGAAATTCATCTCTAAAAACGATTTTATGTTGCTGCAAATTTTCGTCGTAACCTGCTGAAATTTTTCGACGAGAATTCTGCAATCGCAACTTGCACCAATTTCCTTGCAGTTATACTGCCGAAATTTTCTTGATTAAATTAGATATCCTTGCTGTCATATAAACTATGATTTTGCTATCAATTCTCTCCTCAATTCTCTCAAGTTTTTGGTGGAAATTACGTTGAGAAACCGTTGTTTCTTCGACGATAATTCTACTCTTACAAGACAGCACATACTTGCTGCAACTTCCACTTATTTCTATCAAACATTTGCTACCATCTACCACAGATCCAAAACTTTTATCTACAGTCCTAAAACTCCACCAAACCACACCCTCAAACTGCACTCAAAATAGCGACAAAACAAGCCTAAACCGTAGCCTACATCCATCGATCTACCAACCCTTTCGACCATCACCTTGTTGAATCTCGGATTTTGATGATATAATCAATTGGTGGGTTAATTGATCTAATCCATATTATTGAGTTAAGTGTGCAGGATTAACTACGATAACCAGAAAACATAAAGCAAGGATACCGGAGTCGAGCTCGATGGACGTTTAAGAGACCGAAGAATCATCGGAGATGCTGCCGGAACCAACCGAGAAGAAATCGGGAACGTGTCGGAAGTTCGCCGAAGAAATCGTCGGAGGCTCGCGGAGATCACCGAGAAGGCTCGGCTACTCGTTAAAGTCATCACAAAGATTGGGAGCTTGCAGGGAGTCCGTCGAAAGGAATTCGTCGGAAAGCTCGCCGGAACAAGACTCGACGTTCGTGGTTGAAAGCTTGCTTAGGATGTGTTTTTGTTATGTAGTTCACTTGTAATTAGGATTAGGATTAAGAGATAATCCTATATCCTGGTTAGGGGCCAACTGGGCCCAAAGTCAGATATGGTTTGGGCTAAAATTAAGCCAAACTAGTGAAATCGGAGAACCAGGCGGTGGCACCGCCCAGCACCCGAGAGCTGGGCGGTGACACCTCCTTGACCCGAGTGCTGGGCGGTGGCACCGCTTGGCTGGGCGGTGGCACCTCCAGCATCGGAAACCCTAAGAGAATTCAAATTTTGGAGCCCAAATTTGAATCCTCTTGAGGCCTATAAATACCCCTCAAATCTCAGCTGAGATTACAACTTTTGAGAAGCATTTTGATTGAGAGAAAAGTCTTAGAAAGTCTTGTTTTCAATTTGCTAGAGAGTTCTCCTCCTTCTTTCTTATTGAAAATTTGTAAGAGGTTGAGCTGCTTGTAAAAGGTTGTAAGAGGGGTGTTTACCCTTCCATTTCAAGAGACTTGCTAGTGGAAGATGGGAGCCTCATCGAAGAGGGGCCTCGCAAGTGGATGTAGGTCATTTGACCGAACCACTCTAAAATCGGCGTAATCTCTGGTTTGCATTTTATTATTGTCATTTACATTACTGCATACCTTCTTACTGCTTTAGTTTCTTATTACCCTTGCTGCGCAACTTTAAGAATACGCTTTCAAGTTAAACTTTTCAAGTTCCGTTCTTATCGTACGAAAGATTTTTCTAAAACCGAAGTTTTAATCCGCTGCACTAATTCACCCCCCCTCTTAGTGCCGCCCCGATCCTAACACACCTCTCTCAACCAATACATGCCTTTAACCCGACAACAAAAGAGAGATCTTAACATCACAGATTTGGTGGCATATACTATGGTATATGAGGAGGTAATCAATGCTAAATTCGAAGCTTTCGAGGCGCGAATGGAGGATAAGATTCAGACGCTCTTTACCGAACTCAGATTGGGCCGACCACTAAGCACGAAGAAATCACATCAAGGAGAGAGCTATGCCCAATCACACCAAACCCAAAGATATAACTTCCAAGAGAGGGGAAGCTCTATGACTGACCCCAACTATCTATGCATGAGAGTGGACTTCCCCAGATGGGAAGAAGGAGACCCGATTGGTTGGATCTCGCGTGCGGAGCGATATTTTCGGTACCATAAAACCGCGGATGCATCTATGGTGAAAATTACAGCTATACATCTTGAAGGGAATACTATACAGTGGTTTGACTAGTTTGAACATACTTATGGAGTCCTTTCATGGCGACAATTCAAAGAAGGACTACTGATCCGCTTCAAACTAACCGATTACGAGAATATTGATGGACAACTAGCAAAGATCCGATAAACCTCTACCATTCAGGAGTACCAAACCAGGTTTGAAAGGTTATCTAATCAAACTCATGATTGGTCTCAAAAATAGCTATTGAGGACCTTCATTGAGGGCTTGAAGCCGGAGATCCGAGGAGAAGTTAAAGCGCGACAACCGTATACACTTATGGCAGCCATCTCTTTCGCATGATATCAAGAGGAGCAATTGAATCATGAAGCTCGGAGGACTAGGGTCGCTCCTCAACCAGTAATATTGAAGCCCTCAGCCCCCCCTATTGTCGACCAAGTCCCTACACCAAAGAGGTTAACAAGAGAAGAGCTTCGGGAGCGATATGCGAAGGGGTTATGTTGGCATTGTGACGAGCCGTGGAGCCGTGAGCATCGCTGTAGTAAAGGGAGACTTTTTATGATTGAACCAATAGAAGAAGAGGTCATTAAATATTTAGAAAAGAGCCTTGAATATGAAGAAGAATATACAGAAGAAGAGCCACAACCGATTGAAGTTACGGTACATACACTAGCCGGCTACTCAAACCCGCAAATGATGAAAGTTGGAGGCCTTCTCAAACAACAACCGATCACTGTTCTCATCGACACGGGCAGCACTAATAACTTCCTAAACAGTAAGGTTGCTGTTCATATGAACTTACCTATTGAGAATTGCAGCAGGTTTATCGTTAAGGTCGCCAACGGATGGATTTTGAAGTGTGATCATAGGTGCCCGCAGGTGAAATTGTTGCTGCAGGACCAAGAGATAATTGCATATTTCTTCCTCCTCCCTCTTGATGATCATGAGGCCATACTTAGAATTAAATGGTTGATGACATTAGGTGATATTTCTTAGAATTTTATGCAACTAATTATAAAATTTTACAGTAAGGAGAAACAAGTGATACTGCACGGGAAACGTGAGGGCGACGTAACGATGATTTGCACACAACAAATGGAGAAGGTTTTGCATAAAGCATGCAGGGGCTTTTTGGTATAACTTGAGTAGCAAATTAAAGGAGAGCCAATAGAATTTGAAGATCCAAACCTATTTCCTTTGCTTGCTGAATTTTCAGATATATTTGACGAATCGCACAACCTACCTCTTACTCATCGGCATGATCATTGTATAATGATTTTTCCAATCAAATCTCTAGCAAATACTCAGCCATATCAGTATCCACATCTCTAGAAGGATGAAATAGAAAGGATTGTAAAAGAGATGCTGGAAACAGAAGTTATTCAGCCAAGTTGCAACCTCTACTCTTCACTAGTGCTACTTGTACGCAAGAAGGACGGAACATGGCGAATATGCGTTGATTACCGAGCTCTCAATGGCATAACCATCAAGGATAAATATCCTATTCCAGTAGTAGATGAATTGCTAGATGAAAGGGAGCACAAATCTTCATAAAGCTGGACCTTCGATCCGGGTATTATCAAATACGAGTGTATAAAGAAGTCATACCGAAAACCGCCTTTCGAACACACAACGACCACTACAAATTTTTACTTTCTTCAACAAAAGGTGAAATATCTTGGGCATATCATATTAGAGGAAGGTGTGATGGTGGACCCCTTCAAATTTGAAGCAATGCAAAACTGGCCTACCCCGAGGAACATAAAATTGCTACATGGCTTTCTGAGTTTAACAGGCTACTACCGTAAGTTTGTGAAAAACTATGGAAAGATCAGTGCACCACTTACTTCCTTACAAGAAAAAGATGTCTCCCAATGGTCGGACAGAGCCTCCACTGCCTTTGATAAACTTAAGGCAGCCATAACGACGATGCCGGTGTTAGCGCTACCAGATTTCAACCGACCCTTCATCATTAAGGCCGATGCATCTGGAGACAGAATGGGAGACGTTCTCATGCAAGATGATCGACCACTCACATACATTAGTAAGACATTATCTCCCCCTGATCAAAACATGTTAACATATGATAAGGAGATGCTCGCCATTGTGCGTGCAGCAACGAGGTGGAGACCCTACTTGATTGGCCGACGATTTCAAATTAAAACCGACCATAAAAGCCTCAAGTACTTTTTGGAGCGAAAGATATCATCCCCTGAGCAGCAAAAATGGGTAATAAAACTTCTTGGATTTGATTATGAAATAACTTACAAAAAGGGGAAAGAGAATGTTCTTGCAGATACGCTTTCGCAACTACCCGAGCAAGTTGAAGTTTCAACCGTTTCACTTCCGACCAGCGACTTTCTTAAGGATATTAAGATGGAATGGCAGGAAGATTCAGAGACAAGTAAGATTATAAAAAAATTGGAGGAAGCACCAAGCCCCATGGCTCATTACAATTGGGACTCAAAAGAATTAAACTATAAGGGTACTAAATTGAAAAGGAGTATGACATATCACCCACAAACCGACGACCAGATGGAAGTTATAAATAGGTGCTTGGAGACAGCCCAAAGCCACCCACCAAATATGACTACCCAAGGAGAACTTCAAACTCAGCCAAGTGCCATTATTGATCGACGGATCGTGACTCGACGACGACGATCCACTACTGAATTGCTAATACAGTGGGCAAACCTACTAACAGAAGATGCCACTTGGGAGAACTATGATGATTTGAAGATCAAATTCCCAAAATTCATGAATCGTCAGCCTCGAGGACAAGGTTGATTTGAAGAGGGCGGGTTTGTTAGGACTCTAGGTAGGAGAGTCCTAATTGAGAGGGACATTCATGTAAAACCTACCTAAGCCGACCCCTATTAAAGAGGTGAAGTGGCCGGCTAGGGTTAGGAGGTTATTTCTTAGAGAAGAAAAAGGAGTTGTAAAGGAATAGGAGTCTTGAGTAGGAGTCATATTAGGAGTTAGTTAGAAGTAGGAGTCTTGATTAGGAGTTGGTTAGAAGTAGGAGTCTTAAGTAAGAGTCCTATTAGAAGTTAGGGTTTAGAAGCCTTATAAATAGTCATGTATTCCACCTCTTTTCATAGGCAATAGACGAATCTTTTCTGCAGCCTTTGAGCAGTAACTTGGAGGGAGGAACCCCTATAGAGTTCCAAGGAGGTCGATCCCCTAAAGAGATCAACCCCAAATTTAGAATCTGCAAGGGTTCTAACAGAGAAAGAAAGTGCAGTGAAGGAAGGAGTTTTTATAGTTATTAACAACAACAAATATGTTGTCAAGGTATATGAAACGACGATAACCATCGGATGAGTTTTCAGAAGCCACCACCTATCTTAAAAAGAATTATCATTAATATTATTTTGTTATCTAAACCCATGCTACATCATAAGTTTCTGTATTTCAACAAGTGATAGAATATTTAGTCGAATTGTGTTTCATAATAAGTATCACATGTCATTTATATTATTTTTTAAATAAAAATAATAATATTATTTTATAAAATAATATAAAATCAAAGTTCCTAAAGAAATTGTGACAATGTTTAGGGCAACGGAACTGGTTAGGTCAAGTTACTGTATTAGCACCGAAAACAACAATTGAGCTTCAGAAATTTGAACTCTAAACATTTTTCAGAAATGTTTTCATTATTTGGTCAAGAATGAAAATGTCTGAAATGGGAAGATGGGTCATGAGACGCATCATCGTAATTAAATGTCTGAAATGGGGCAGAAACTGTCCACGCTTCTTTAGAACCACTAAGGGCCTCAGGGCTACCATCGTAAATATATTCCGAATAAGGCGACAGCGGCTTCAGACTATACTAATCGACCTCATCTGTTATGTGTTTTTGATTTGTTTTTCGAGCTTCATCTCATTTCTCACCCCCCTTCTCTCTTTCGATCGTCGTGGTCCGTCGAGCCTAGAGCTTAGGGTTTGTGCTTTATTCCAGGAATAGGTGGTGTCACTCCATTGAGATCTAAGGATAGGTTTCCCCCTCTCGCTGCTTGCGCTCTTCTGATCCCCGTTCGCCCTCCGGTATCGTTCTGGGAAGCCCTAATCCCATCTTCCTGTGCTCTTGAAGTATTGCGGTGAAGGCTGCCCTTGTAGGAATTTCCCAGACTGCGCCGTAAAGTCTCACCTATTCCTCCAGCTCCGTAGCGAAATGGGCGGACGAGCGGTCGTCTCCGATGGGGAAGGTGCAAAATTGCTTCTTGTTCGATGTGCTTTTATTTTGTCTTCATTAAATCCCTTTTTTTCACCCCGTCGTTCTTTTTTGGTTCATAGATGAGATCGAAGAGGATGCGGAAGAACGTGCCATGGAGCAGGATGCTGATGATGTTGGCGATAGGGGCAATGACGACGAGGAGGAAGACGAGGAAGGTAGACTTGGAATTCAACTGATGCCTGTCACTTGTGATGATTATAGTTCCTAGGGTTTCGGATTTGGGACAGTTTTTTTTAATTGCTTAGTTGAGTTGTTCTCTGCCAGCAGAAGAGGGCCAAGATGAGTACGAGCAGGATGGATTTATAGTGGACGATGTAGAAGAGGAGGAGGAGGAGGAAAAGCAGAACAGTGATGAGGAGAGACATAGAAGAAAGAAGAAGAAGAGAAGGTGATGCAGCACTCGACTTTCCTTATGTGTAATTTTTAATAGCTGAATTGCTGAAGATCCTTTCATGTTCATAAATGTACATTATGCACTTCAGAGATTCAGAGAAGAACTACGTTCTTGATGAGGATGATTATGAGTTGCTCCAGGACAACAACATAACTGGCTTTCATCGACCACAACCAGTATGTCTCCTATGCTTGCTACTCAATCTTTTTAGCCTTTTAAATTTTTTTCTTTTTCTTTCTTGTACGTTGGTATGCGTTTCTTCAAGTTGTTACTGTTGTTAATTCTCTGCAGGGTAGCAAATTCAAGCGCTTGAAGAAGGCTGGAAGGGACAATGAAATGGATGAACAATCTGGGTTTTCAGATGATGAAGAATTAGATAGGAACAGTCATGGTGGCCGAACAGCTGAAGAAAAACTTAAGCGTAGCCTGTTTGGAGATGATGAAGGTAATCATTTCTTGAGCTTGACATGATGATTAATTTGCAGAAATTACTTATCCTTCTGTTTGATCACCCAGTGGTACCACTAGAAGATATTGCCGAGGAAGAGGAGCAGCAAGAAGAAGAAGAAGAAGATGCAGACATTATGGGTGAAGAAGATGAAATGGCAGATTTTATTGTGGATGAAGAAGATGTTGATGAGACTGGTGCTGTTGTAAGGTCTGATATGTTATCTTTTAGTGTGCTCCTTTGTCGTTTTTGCTGTTCTCTGACTATTTTGACCATAAAATGACTTTTTATAGAAAGAAAAAGCTGAAGAAAAAGAAGTCGCGACAAGCTCCAGGAGTTTCATCATCTGCTTTGCAAGAAGCCCATGAGATATTTGGTGATGTTGATGAGCTTCTAATGCTCCGAAAGCAAGGACTTGCAGCTGTTTCTGGTGATGGCACCTGGAGTGAAAAGAGACTGGAGGATGAGTTTGAACCTTTTATTCTTTCAGAGAAGTACATGACCACAAAGGATGAAATTATCCGAGAAACAGATGTACCTGAGAGAATTCAGGTAATAAAATAACTTTCTGTTTCTTTAAGCTAGCATATGGGAGATGGACTTGTTTGTAAATTACCAAGCTTCTCGTATTTTAATGTGTTCTTTTCCCTTGCAGCTGTCTGAGGACATAACTGGACCACCTCCAACAGATGATAAGAGTATAGAAGAGGAGAGCACCTGGATAAACAGCCAGCTTAATAGTGGTGGCATCTCTCCTTTAGTTGGTTATGATCAAGTTGTCAAAGAGATAAATAAGGAGGAAATTGGAAATGTCTTGACAATGATGCATGTGCAGAAGCTTGATGTATGGACTATTTTAATGTATTCAATTATGTACTTAAGGCCTTGATGTTAATAACTAATTGCTGTTGTTCCTCAGATTCCTTTCATTAGCATGTACCGCAAAGAGTTATGTCTTAGTCTTTTGAAGGATCCTGATGCCGAAACGCCAGATAATGAAGAAACCCCAAAGATGAAGTGGCATAAGGTAATCAAGTTTACATAACTAATTTTGGTGGTGGGTTACTAAAGTATATTCTGAAGGGCAATCTCAATTATTTTAGGTACTCTGGGCTGTTCAGACATTGGACAGAAAATGGTTGTTGCTTCAGAAGAGGAAGAGTGCTCTTCATTCCTACTACAACAAGCGCTTTCAAGAGGAAGCACGAAGAATTGATAATGAAACCAGACTTGCATTAAATCAACAACTTTTCAAATCAGTCATTGAGGCCCTAAGGGATGCAAAATCTGAAAGAGAGGTCGATGATATTGATGCCAAGTTCAATCTGCATTTTCCTCCTGGTGAAGTTGATATAGAGGATGGTCAATTCAAGAGACCAAAGCGGAAATCATTGTACAGTATTTGCCACAAAGCTGGTCTGTGGGAGGTTGCTAACAAGTTTGGTGCCAGTTCTGAGCAATTTGGATTGCTCCTCTCATTAGATAAGGTGACATCTACTCTTTTCTTGAATTTTCTGATTATTTTATTTGTTTTTAAAGGAATCAAAGATGATATGTTCATTATTGGGAGTATGGTCATACATTTGGTGAGATGATATATCTTTTGCATGTTGTTTGGGGTATATTTGTTTACTTACTTTAGCTTCTAGCCTGTTGTTTCTGGTGAGTTTTTAGTGTTATTGTATTAAATTATGTTTTGCGTGTTCTTTTCTTTACCAGATATTGGACGAGCTTGAAGATGGAAAAGAAACTCCTGAAGAAATAGCAGCAAATTTTACATGTGCTTTGTTTGAAACACCACAAGATGTTCTTAAAGGTGCTAGGCACATGGTATGTATGTTCTGTTCATTTTTCCCTCCTGAAAAGATGTTGTTAAGTTGTAATATTCCTAATCTTAAGTTTTGTGGATTTTGCCACAACTTTGTCTTTGTTCTGTTGCAGGCAGCTGTGGAAATTGGTTGCGAACCTAATGTTCGGAAACATGTACGCAGTATATTCATGGAGAAGGCTGTTGTGTCAACAAGTCCTACTCCTGAGGGAAATATGGCAATTGATCCTTATCACCAGCTTGCAAGTGTAAAGTGGCTTTGCAATAAACCATTATGTGAGTTTGTGGATGCACAGTGGCTTCTCATTCAGAGAGGTGAAGAAGAGAAACTGCTTCAGGTCACAATTAAATTACCAGAAGAGATCCAAAAGAAATTGTTAAGTGATGCTTCCGAGTATTATCTGAGTGAACGTGTCAGTAGATCTGCGCAGCTTTGGAATGAACAACGAAAGATGATATTGGAAGACTCATTTCTGACTTTTATTCTTCCATCAATGGAAAAGGAAGCTCGATCGCTAATGACAGCTCGAGCCAAGAATTGGCTTCTTATGGAATATGGAAAACAATTGTGGACTAAGGTCTCTATTGCCCCTTTCAAGCGGAAGGATGCGGATATTGATTCGGAGGATGAGTCTGAGTCAAGAGTAATGGCTTGCTGTTGGGGACCTGGAAAGCCTGCAACGACGATTGTTATGTTGGATTCAGCAGGAGAAATGGTGGATGTGCTATATGCTGGTTCAATTAGTGTTCGATCCCAGGCTGTTGCTGAACAACAGAGAAAAAAAAATGATCATCAGCGAGTCTTGAAGTTCATGACTGATCACCAACCTCATGCTGTCTGTGTAGGAGCAGCAAATATGGCCTGCAGACAACTAAAGGATGACATTTATGAAGTACGTCTGGTGTTGTCTTTTTTACTTTCATGTTCAATCTTACATCTGGCTTTTTCCTTGGATTAATTGCAATTTCTACAATATAGTTGGTTATTTTGGTTGTTTTTTGTGTGTGCAACACTATAGCTAGTTAATGTGTGGCTCTAAGGTGCAATTGCTAATACTCCTTTCCAAGGTTAGCAATTTCATATACTGGTACTGTACTGGTCAGAGCTAGGACTGGTTTCGTACCAGTGTAGTGACACTTGACTTGGTACACCGGTACATTCAAAGCTTCAAAAGAAGTCCAGAAAAAAACTTAAAACTGAAAAGAAGAAATTGTTCGATGCATAGCCTGTATTAACTCTGTGCCAGGTGGTACCAACCCACCTGTGTACTGTTGGTCATGTATTGGTAAACTATTGAACCGATAACTTGCTCCTTTCCACCATTGATTGCTCAACATCTGCTCTTTTTTTGATGAGCTTGTTAAGTTACTGATAAGAGTATCATTACTTGTTATTTCAGTGTTATGGTCAATCTTATTTGACTAGTTTAAATATTAATCATAGGTTTTTTTTTCTCTTACTCCTAAAACACTGATCTGGTTGTGATGAACCAAATCCACCTAGCAAATGTTGAGTTTGAGACTTCATCCCATAAATTTTTACATCTAAAAATTATTTTATACTTGATACATTTATCAAAGGTTAAGGGATAAATATCTTAAAGGGGCTACCTTAGTTGGTAAAGGGGCTACCTTAGTTGGTAAAGATTTTAGTGCTGAGGGAAAACCTTTGCAAAGGTCATTCATGATTGCTGACCTGACATAAAAAATTTGCCTTTGGTAGGCATATTAGAACTAATTCAGGCTATTACCCAACTCTTTTGTCAGTAATTAGTTGCCAAAAGCCATATAGTTATCATGTGGTTTTGTATAGGTATTCATTGAGAAGAAATTATTGGAGGAAAGATGGGTTTTTTTGGGAGTTAAGAAGCATAATTGTTGGCCTGAATAAAATTACCTGGTTAACAAGCCTTTAGTTAACTGTAGGTTTATGGATTATCTGTAGATTAATATAGTTGCAAAAAATGATCTCAAGGGAAAGGAATCTTTTTTTGTTTGGGGTGTTGGAAAACCATTTTCTTCTTCTTTTCTCTTGTATTTGGGGCAGATGGAGGTGTGAGTCCCTCTTCTTAGGTGGGTTATCTGGAAAACTAAACTGAATTTGAGAACATACACTTCAACTCTAGGTGAGGAAGTTTGGGGAATTGGGTATTTAAGTGATCTTGTGTCACTTATGATTTTTGGTTTTCGTTTATGAAACTAAAATCATGAAAATTGATTTAGAAATAAACTGTTTTGTAGCCTCATTAGTTTGGTCCTTCCTTTACATTTAAATTTTTAAATTTTTTTCCATTATTTTGAAAGCTAGTTTGTGCAATTTAGCCCCTTCATTATGATATATGATTGTTTAGTTCTAAAATTTTTTGACAAGCCATAGTTATGACCACCAAATATGTATTGTAATACAAAAGAGGGGTTTCTTTTGGGGAACATGTAACCGCCTTTTCTAATATATATTAGTGATCCCTTTTACATTTCTGCATTTTTATCACTACAAGGTCTGGAAAATCCATTAAGGGAACTTGCCATCACTGATAATAATGGTAAATGAGCCTCATAGAGTAATTCTTTTTATGGTTAGCCTTTAATTCTTTTTATGGTTAGCCTTTACCTGCGAGCCTTTGGAATTTAATGACTCATATACCCTTTTATTTATTAGTTGCTAGTTTGCCTTGTGTCTTTTTGGTCTAATTATAGATTTAACTGTCTCTCTTAAGAAAACAACACGGAGCTGCAACAGATGCATTGCTATGGGGTAGGAAGCATCCACTCCTCTTTTGCTCTTTTCTTTCTTTGACTCCTTCCATGCCCAGTGTACAACTAGCTGTGACAATGACCCATCCACCTTGGGCCCATGTTGGTCCTCGATTGAATCAGTATGGGTCTGGTACATGCCAACACATTGATGATTGAGATATGCATCTGGTACATGCCAACCGTGCTGACGCACAGTATGTCAGCATGGGTTTGATACCTCTTTGTGAGGGTTTTGGCTGTCCAAAACCCTTAAAACCATATTTTATGTGTGTTTCCTACCTAATAAAGTCAATATTCATATAATTTAAGTAGTTCAACTCTACAAGACAACTTATATTACATTGCAACATGAAACAGAAAAGTAGTGATGAAATCTAAAAAGTAAATTGTAATATATAAATAAGTTAAGAGTTACTGAATTAGTGATGCATAATAAATGATTGTATAATAAGATCATATACTTGTTCCTACCACCAAAATGATTGTCATGATATCACTACGAGGAGTTAGGGTCCTAGATGTAATGATAGTAAAGATAAATATGGTATGTGTATATGACCCAAGTATGATACTACTCTCATAACATCTAATACTAGTATACATTGTGCCAATGATGCATCAATGTCGTAGCAGTCATGGTTTCATCATTGTCAACCACTCGTGTTAGGTGGTTCCATGGGCAAGTAGGAATGTAGTAAATATAATTGCACAGCATGTAGTGTGATCGAGACTCTCGTCACTATATTGTTATTTGTTAGTAAATATAAAAATGGCTAACTATTGTCATTCATCAGTAAGCCATCAGATCCAAGACAATAGGAATGCTGACAATATGAGGAATTGTTGTTTGAGTATCATATAGGTTCCGTCTCATATCCTTGAATCAACTGCGACAGATGTTCCCTTTCCTTTACAGCCATATACAAGTCATGTGGATCCTTGTGCTCCATGGTCTACATCCTGGCTAACTGATGACTTGAAGATTTCTCTTGAGTAGTGGGAATGTAAGATTGGTCGCCCTAACCACCATCATCAGTCAAAGCAGTACTGTTCACGTCATTTCTATCTTAGCAGACATCATGAAGAGTAGAGTGCGAGGGAGAAGATGTCTCATCACTAGATTGAAACTTGTCTCTCATCGATTGCAACCAATGGATTAGCCGACTACAACACTGACCCTCTCCGTTGTCGAGGTAACCAGATGCACAAGCCATTTGTGTGTTATTATAACCTTTTTAAGGGGACAGGAGCTTAAAAGAGTGTCTTTTGAGCTGTATAACAACTCAAAAAGACTTTTGAAGGGGGAAAGCATGGGATAGGCCTGTCCTTCATGGACCATTTGGTTCGAGGCAGTCTGCAACTCGGTTCACCGGTGGTTAGTACCAGTCCAGGTGATATGTCTTGGCCCTGATCATTGTGTTTCCACTACCTCATCTTTCAATTTCATACCTCTTCTCTTCTCTTCATGAGAACCTGGATCTTGGCACTGATGCCACCATCTCCACCAATCAATGGAAATCATGATGAGGCCTCACATATCCCCAAGGAATTTTTGCTAATTCCAATGGCCTATTTCTATCAACTTCGGGCATCTTGGAGTCAGTTCCAACAGTGTATACTTCTCATTAGTTGATTACATAGGACTATAGGAGAGCTCCTATGTTTGTGACCTAAGGTTGGATGTCTTCTTGTGCGTGTGTTGCTTCACCAACTTATGAATCTAGCAAGGCAGGTCTACCTTGCCCACTACCACCAAACTAATCTTCAACTGGTGGTGTTTTCAACCACCATTTAAGGATAGGAAGATTGGTCTATGTCGTAATGATATATAAGGTTAAAAAAAAATGTTATGACATACTTTTTCATTTTTATTGGCAATTTATCTGACGAGGCTGAATGTGAAACACTGCAATTTGAATATCTTGTTACGTATTTTGATCTTTCACCACTGCAATTAACTGTATTGAGTGCTTAGATTAGTTTCAGGTTCATCTCTTACATTGGTTCGTAGGTTTATAGAGCATCTTACACAGCTAATAATTAATGCTTAAGTATTTCATGTCCTCCAATTCCAGGGAGGCATGCTCAAAGTCACTTTCTTGTATGGACTGTGACGTCTGATCTACCTTTGTTATGGATTGACATTTAATGTACTTCATCTTCACTGTGTATGACACAAGGTTCGCCGTATCGTACCGTACCGGTGTTTCGACCCGGGCTCGGTACCGGTACGGTACGGTGTACCGAGCGGTACACACAGGTGTACCGAGCGGTACACCCAGCTACAGTGTAGCTACAGTGTGCTACAGTATCGCTACAGTGTGCTACAGTATCGGTACGGTACAGTGCGGTCCACGTACCGCTGGTCTGTCGGACCGGTACGTACCGCCCGTACCGGGCGGTACAGTCCGGTATGGCAAACCTTGGTATGACACATATCATAACTTTCTATAGGCATGTCATTTGGTTGATATGTAGTAGCCTTCATAAAGTAACCATCTAATGTCTGAAAAAAAAAGTCCATTGTGGGTGTAGTGTGAATGGATAACGGCAAATGGTTGCCTTTTGGAATTAATTTGTTATTTTAATTGTGAATGCTGCATATACTACTTTCCGAAAACAGTTAAGATCAGTAAATCATACTGGTTTGACTAAGGACCAGTATTGGACCATTTGGTCTAGTAAAGGTTGAGTATTATTTTTTATTATTCTTTTTGGGTGATAGTGGGCAATAAACCTTTGGATATACTGGTACGCTACCAGTCCAGTAGATTATGGACCTAGAGTTAAATTATTGGTTCATGCATATACATTTAAAGACATATATATCAACTTCTGTTTGATGGCTATTAATTGTTCTGAGAATTTACTAAGGCTTAAAACTGCCCACATGTTATGTTTTGCAGGTTATTTTCAAGATTGTGGAAGATCATCCAAAAGATGTCAGCCAAGATTTAGAATACATCAGTATTGTCTTCGGTGATGAATCATTGCCTCGCCTTTATGAGAATTCAAGGGTTTCGGCGGATCAACTCCCTGGTCAACCAGGTAAGAGTATTTTCTTTAGGATACGTTACTCATTTTCATGCTAAACCATTTTTGGTGTGGTTTTTTTAAAGGTATTGTGAAACGTGCTGTGGCCCTTGGCCGATATCTGCAAAACCCTTTAGCTATGGTTGCTACACTTTGTGGACCAGGGAAAGAGATACTATCTTGGAAACTTTGTCCCTTGGAGCATTTTCTTACTCCAGATGAAAAGTATGAGGTTGTTGAGCAGGTTATGGTTGATGCAACCAATCAAGTTGGTGTGGATATAAATCTAGCTGCAAGTCATGAATGGCTTTTTGCTCCTTTACAGTTTATTTCTGGTCTTGGGCCACGGAAAGCATCTGCTTTGCAAAGAGCATTTGTTAGGGCTGGATCCATTTTTAATCGGAAAGAGATACCCATGGGTAAGATTCTTAGAAAGAAAGTTTTCATTAACGCTGTTGGTTTTTTGCGTGTTCGCCGGAGCGGGGCAGCAGCTGCTAGTAGTCATATTATGGATCTTTTGGACGACACAAGAATTCATCCAGAATCCTATGATCTGGCAAAGAATCTGGCGAAGGATGTCTATGCTGAGGATGTTCCAAATGAAACAAACGATATGGATGATGATGTACAAGAGATGGCAATTGAACATGTTAGGGAAAGGCCTCATATGCTTAAAGTGCTTGACATCAATGAGTATGCCAAGAGCATTTTTAATCGGTATGGGACCAACAAAAGGGAGACTTTGTATGATATAAAGATGGAGCTTCTGCATGGATTTCAGGATTGGCGGACACCTTTTAAAGAACCAGCTGCAGAGGAGGAATTTGCTATGCTCTCTGGTGAAACAGATGATACCATTTCGGAAGGGAGAATTGTTCAGGTTACAGTGCGCCATGTACAAGAGTCTCGTATCATTTGTGCATTTGATTCTGGTTTGAAAGGGATGATATTCCCTGATGATTTCTCGGATGAAGGATATGATCATGAGAAGGTACATGAGGGTGATATTCTTACCTGCAAGATTAAGCATGTCAATAAGAATAGACTTGTGGTTTACTTGACATCCAAGGCTAGTGATTTAAGGAAAAGACCATACAATATTCATAATCGTGATCCTTATTACCATGAGGATGAGGCCAGTTTGCGGAGTGAGTTGGAGAAGGCTCGGAAGGACAAGGAACGTGCAAAGAAACATTTCAGGCCAAGGATGATTGTTCATCCCCGTTTTCAGAATTTGACAGCTGATGAAGCAATGGAGGTGTGTATAATTTGTAAATTGCATCTAATAATTTAATAACATCTCTACTTTGCTTAATGCTTGAATGCATTGAAATTAGGTCTTTAAACTTATTTATTGTGTACAGTACCTCTCTGATAAGGAACCTGGTGAAAGCATTATCCGGCCAAGTTCTAAAGGACCATCATTTTTAACATTGACATTAAAAGTTTTTGATGGAGTTTATGCTCATAAAGAGATAGTGGAGGGTGGAAAAGATCACAAAGATATCACAAGCTTGCTTCGTCTTGGAAGGACTCTAACAATAGACAAAGATACCTTTGAAGACCTTGATGAGGTCAGTACATAATTTTTAATTCTTGTTTATATTTATATTTTTCTGAGTTTTCAGTTCTTTAGTTCTTTTCAGTCTTGATAATACCTGAAGTGTATCATGCTTTATGGTTAACAATTATTATTATTTTTGTATATGCATCTTGAAAATCCTAAATATTACCAATTTTGGATTGTTGTTGAATGTGGCATCAAAATTAAAAAAAATCCATGAGACATCAATTTTTTATATAATAGTTTTTATTATGTATTGAAATTGTACAAGTCATGCTAAATTCTGAAAGAGCAATGAACTAAATAATTTGATTGTCTTATTAAAAAAAAATGACAGCTTAGGTTGCTATAGTTGTTATAATTCTATTTCTTCAAGGAAGTGCTTAGACTTAATATTTGCTAGTAATAAGCTGTAATATTTTACCAATATTTAGGAGTTTCTCATAGAACTTGGAGAAAATATAAGAAAATGCAACAAGAAGGTTATTGATCTAACTTTGCTCCTTGATTAAAATGGTATCTTATTAGGTGTGTTTTTATATCCAGATTGTTAGCAGTAAAGCTAAGACAGTACAAATGCTTTTCCAGGCTAGTGTATTTTTTTAAAAACTTCTCCATTCTTTCATGTCAAGTTTCTAATTGGTAAGAGTAGGTGCATGTTAGAACCCTTGCAGATTCTAAACTTGGGGTTGATCTCTTTAGGGGATCGGCCTCCTTGGAACTCTATAGGGGTTCCTCCCTCCAAGTTGCTACTCAAAGGCTGCAGAAAAGATTCATCTATTGCTTATCAAAAGAGAAGGAATACATGGCTATTTATAGGGCTTCTAAACCCTAACTCCTAATAAGACTCCTACTTAAGACTCTTACTTCTAACCAACTCCTAATAGGACTCCTACTCAAGACTCCTATTCCCTTACAACTCCTAATTCTTCTATAAAAAAAAACCTCCTACATGAATGCCCCTCTCAATTAAGACTCTCCTAGTTAGAGTCCTAACAGAATGTCCCTCTCAATTAGGACTCTCTTAGCTAGAGTCCTAACAGTTTTACATCAATGTCCCTCTCAATTAGGACTCTCCAAGCTAGAGTCCTAACAGACCCGCCCTCTTCAAATCAGCCTTGTCCTCGAGGCTGATGATTCGTGAATTCTGGGAATTTGATCTTCAAGTCGTCATAGTTCTCCCAAGTGGCATCTTCTATTGGTAGGTTCGCCCACTGTATTAGCACTTCATTAGTGGGTCATCGTCGTCGAGTCACGATCAGTCGATCAATAATGACACTTGGCTGGGTTTGGAGTTTTCTTTGGGTAGTCATATTTGGTGGGTGGCTCTGGGCTGTCTCTAAGCACCTATTTAAAACTTCCGTCTGGCTATTGGTTTGTGGGTGATATGTCGTACTCCTTTTTAATTTAGTACATTGCATATGGAATAACTTTGTCCAAAATCTGCTCTTGAAGATGCAAGTAGAATTTGTCACAAGCATAATGCGTCCCTTATAGCATAATTCTTTTGAGTCCCGATTGTAATGAGCCACGGAGCTTGGTGCTTCCTCTAATTTTTTTTTATCTTACTGGTCTCCGAATCTTCCTGCCATTCCATCTTAATATCCTTAAGGAAGTCGTTGGTTGGAAGTAAAACGATCGAAAATTCAGCTTGCTCAGGTAGCTGCGAAAGCGCATCTGCAACAACATTCTCTTTCCACCTTTTGTAAGTTATTTCATAATCAAATCCAAGAAGTTTTGTTACCCATTTTTGCTGCTCAGGGGATAATATCTTTCGCTCCAAAAAGTACTTGAGGCTTTTATGTTCGGTTTTAATTTGAAATCGTCGACCAATCAAGTAGGGTCTCCACCTCGTTGCTGCGCGCACAATGGCGAGCATCTCCTTATCATATGTTGACTTATTTTGATGGGAGGGAGATAATGTCTTGCTAGTGTATACGAGTGGTCGACCATCTTGCATGAGAATGACTCCAATTCTGACTCCAGATGCGTCGGCCTCAATAACAAAGGGTTGGTTGAAATCTGGTAGTGTTAGCACCGGCGTCGTCGTTATGGCTGCCTTAAGTTTGTCGAAGGCAGTGGAGGCTCTGTCCGACCATTGGAAGACATCTTTTTCCAGTAAGGAAGTAAGTGGTGCACTGATCTTTCCATAGTTTTTCACAAACTTACGGTAGTAGCCTGTTAAACCCAAAAATCCATGTAGCAATTTTATATTCCTCGGGGTAGGCCAGTTTTGCATTGCTTCAATTTTGAAGGGGTCCACCGTCACACCTTCCTCTGATATGATATGCCCAAGATCTTTCACCTTTTGTTGAAGAAAGTAAAAATTCGTAGTGGCCGTTGTGTGTTCGAAAGGCGGTTTTCGGTATGACTTCTTCATACACTCGTATTTGATAATACCCGGATTGAAGGTCCGACTTTGCGAAGATTTGTGCTCCCTTTCATCTAGCAATTCATTTGCTATTGGAATAAGGTATTTGTTCTTGATGGTTATGCCATTGAGAGCTCGATAATCAATGCATATTCGTCATGTTCCGTCCTTCTTGCGTACAAGTAGCACCGGTAAAGAGTAGAGGTTGCAACTTGGCCGAATAACTCCTGTTTCGAGTATCTCTTTTACAATCCTTTCTATTTTATCCTTCTAGAGATGTAGATACTGATATGACCCAGTATTTGTTGGAGGTTTGCCTGAAAGAATTGTTATATAATGATCATGCCGACTGGTAAGAGATAGGTTGTGCGGTTTGTCAAATATATCTGAAAATTCAGCAAGCAAAGGAAGTAGGTTTGGATCTTCAAATTCTATTGGCTCTCCCTTAGTTTGTTGCTCAAGTTGTACCAAAAGGCTGCTGCATGCTTTATGCAAAACCTTCTTCATTTGTTGTGTGCAAATCGTCATTATGTCGCCCTCACGTTTCCCGTTCAGTATCACCTATTTCTCCTTACTGTAAAATTTTATAATTAGTTGCATAAAATTCCAAGAAATATCACATAATGTCGTCAACCATTTAATTATGAGCATGGCCTCATGATCATCAAGAGGGAGAAGGAAGAAATCTGCAATTATCTCTTGGTCCTGCAGCAATAGTTTCTCCTGCGGGCGCCTATGATCACAATTCAAAATCCGTCCGTCGACGACCTTAATGTCAAACCTGCAGCAATTCTCAATAGGTAAGGCCATCTGGATAGTAACCTTACTATTTAGAAAGTTATTAGAACTGCCCGTGTTGATGAGAACAGTGATCGGTTGTTGTTTGAGAAGGCCTCCAACTTTCATCGTTTGCGGGTTTGAGTAGCCGACTAGTGCATGTACCGTAACTTCAGTCGGTTGTGGCTCTTCTTCTGCATCTTCTTCTTCATGTTCAAGGCTCTCTTCTGGATGTTCAATGACCTCTTCTTCTATTGGTTCAATCATAAAAAGTCTCCCTTTACTACAGCGATGCTCACGGCTCGTCACAATGCCAACATAACCCCTTCGCATATCGCTCCCGAAGCTCTTCTCTTGTTAACCTCTTTGGTATAGGGACTTGGTCGATAGTAGGGGGGGCTGAGGGCTTCAATATTACTGGTTGAGGAGCGACCCTAGTCCTCCGAGCTTCATGGTTCAATTGCTCCTCTTGATGTCGTGCGAAAGAGATGGCTGCCATCAGCGTATACGGTTGTCGCGCTTTAACTTCTCCTCGGATCTCCGGCTTCAAGCCCTCAATGAAGGTCCTCAATAGCTGTTTTTGAGACCAATCACGAGTTTGATTAGATAACCTTTCAAACCTAGTTTGGTACTCTTGAATGGTGGAGGTTTGTCGGATCTTTGCTAGTTGTCCGTCAATATTCTCGTAATCGGTTGGTCTGAAGCGGATTAGCAGTCCTTCTTTGAATTGTCGCCATGAAAGAACTCCAGAAGTATGTTCAAACCATTTAAACCACTGTATTGCATACCCTTCAAGATGTATAGCTGCAATTTTCACCATAGATGCATCCGCAGTTTTGTGGTACTGAAAATATCGCTCCGCGCGCGAGATCCAACCAATCGGGTCTCCTTCTTCCCATCTAGGGAAGTCCACTTTCATGCATGGATAGTTGGGGTCAGTCATATAGCTTTCCCTCTCTTGGAAGTCATATCTTTGGGTTTGGTGCGATTGGGCATAACTCTCTCCTTGATGTGATTTCTTCGTGCTTAGTGGTCGGGCCAATTTGAGTTCGGTAAAGAGCGTCCAAATCTTATCCTCCATTCGCGCCTCGAAGGCTTCGAATTTAGCATTGATTACCTCCTCAGATGCCATAGTATATGCCGCCAAATCTGTGATGTTAAGATCTCTCTTTTGTTGTCGGGTTAAAGGCATGTATTGGTTGAGAGAGGTGATGGTCGAAAGGGTTGGTAGATCGGTGGATGTAGGCTACGGTTTAGGCTTGTTTTGTAGCTATTTTGGGTGCAGTTTGAGGGTGTGGTTTGGTGGAGTTTTAGGGTTGTAGATGAAAGTTTTGGATCTGTGGTAGATGGTAGCAAAGGTTTGATAGAAATAAGTGGAAGTTGCAGCAAGTATGTGCTGTCTTGTAAGAGTAGAATTGTCGTCGAAGAAACAACGGTTTCTCGACGTAATTTCCACCAAAAACTTGAGATAATTGAGGAGGGAATTGATAGCAAAATCACAGTTTATATGACAGCAAGGATATCTAATTTAATCAAGAAAATTTCGACAGTATAACAGCAAGGAAATTGGTGCAAGTTGCGATTGCAGAATTCTCGTCGAAAAATTTCAGCAGGTTACGACGAAAATTTGCAGCAACATAAAATCATTTTTAGAGATGAATTTCTTAATAAATCAATTTTAGATGGAAGCCAAGATGACCTATGAAGTGTATAAGAAATTTCATTCAAAAAAGATTACAAATAGATGGGTTAAGGCAACAATATGCGGCTGAAGTTTTCTGCAGCACAGATTTTTAGGTATAGCAGATTGGACGTAAAAGATCAGTGGTTTATATTAAGAATTTTTTGATGAAACCAAAGGGAAATCCACTGTTAGGAAGTGTCAAAGCTGTCATAAAAATTTTGTAGAGATTTGGATAGAAACAATATAGTATCAAGATCAAACAAACAGTGCTATGCAGCTGAAATTTTACAGTGCAGATTTTCAAGTATAGCAGATTAGACGTAAAAGATCAATGGTTTATATTGAGAATTTTTTGAAAAAACTAAAGGGAAATCTGCTGTTAGGAAGTGTCAAAGATGTCATAAAAGTTTCAAAGAAATTTGGATATAAAAAGCCTAGTAGCAAGATCAAACAGATGGTACTATGCGGCTGGAATTCTGCAATGTATCTTTCGTCGTAGAGATGAAAACTTTGTGACGAAAGGTTTATGCAGCAATATAGGAACAGTTTTTTTTTTTAGATTTTCGAATAAGGATAACTAAATTGCAGCAGCAGTAAGGTAGGAAACCAGAACCTGTTGCAATTCACGGGGAGATCAAAGGATGATCCGCGGTGGTGGAGATGATGGCGGAATTCGGCGATGATCTTTTAAGTAATTGTGGGAATTGCTTTGGGCGGTTGTGGAGGGCTGATGGATTGCAGTGGAAGGGCAGCGAGATGCCAAGAACATTGCTCTGATACCAGGTGTTAGAACCCTTGCATATTCTAAACTTGGGGTTGATCTCTTTAGGGGATCGGCCTCCTTGGAACTCTATAGGGGTTCCTTCCTCCAAGTTGCTACTCAAAGGCTGTAGAAAAGATTCATCTATTGCTTATCAAAAGAGAAGGAATACATGGCTATTTATAGGGCTTCTAAACCCTAACTCCTAATAAGACTCCTACTTAAAACTCTTACTTCTAACCAACTCCTAATAGGACTCCTACTTAAGACTCATATTCCCTTACAACTCCTAATTCTTCTATAAGAAAAAACCTCCTACATGAATGCCCCTCTCAATTAAGACTCTCCTAGCTAGAATCCTAACAGAATGTCCCTCTCAATTAGGACTCTCCTAGCTAGAGTCCTAACAGTTTTACATGAATGTCCCTCTCAATTAGGACTCTCCAAGCTAGAGTCTTAACATTGCAAAACCAAAGCTAATAGATTTCTTGACTTATATTTTTGGTTAGTATGAAGCTAGTTTGCAAAAGCCTTCTCCAGCGTCTAGTTTACTTTTTGGCATTTATATTTTCCTTTAACATTTTGCACAAGCTTGCTGTAACCTTTTGCCAAACTAAAAGGTTTGGTTGTTTGTGAAATTTCTCAGTATCTTAATCAATTGATTAACTATATAATTGTTGCTGTAACCTTTTGCCAAACTAAAAGGTTTGGTTGTTTGTGAAATTTCTCAGTATCTTAATCAATTGATTAACTATATAATTGCTTAAAGAAAGAAGGATTAATTATATATCTTCTATTCTGTCAATAAAAAATTAGGTGAGTTGAGATCTCTTTCTAATGGCATGTTGCTCCCCAACTTTCAGGTTATGGATAGATATGTTGATCCATTAGTCACTCAACTGAAACACATGCTTTCTTACCGCAAATTCAGGAAAGGAACAAAGGCGGAACTTGATGACTTGCTAAGGGCAGAGAAGGCAGCAAATTTAATGAGGATAGTTTACTGTTTTGGGATTTCTCATGAACATCCAGGGACTTTCATTTTATCATATATTAGGAGTACAAATCCACATCATGAGTATATTGGATTATATCCCAAAGGTTTTAGGTTTCGGAAAAAGGATTTTGATGATGTTGATCGCTTGGTGGCTTATTTTCAGAAGAATATAGACAAACCACCACCTGATGCTGGCCCATCGATACGAACACTTGCTGCAATGGTACCAATGAAAAGCCCTGCATGGGTTTCCTCTAGCGGGGGATATGTTGGTAGTGCTTCAGCAGGCAGTAATGATGGCTGGAGAGGTGATCGAGAAAGACCTTCCACCCCAGGTTCAAGAACAGGTATGTGATAAATGTTATAATTCATGAAATGTGATTTTAAAACTGAGTAATGCTGTTTATTACACATTTTACCAGTTAGTGTAGTTGCTTCTGATTTAGTAATCACCATTTGTCACTAACCAATGCTTTTGAAAACTGAAACTTTTTCCTGATTCATTTGAATATACTTTATTAGTCTTTTCGAGATTTTTTGGGATTTTGAAAAGACAAAATGATTATTATTAGTGGTACGAGAAGAGATAGAAGGAAACTTAAAAAACTTTAATAAAAATTATAAATAAAGATTTAAATACTGTCAACTTAAGATGTGACTGTATTATCTCAATCATGGTAAAAGATTGATGTAGGTGTACTTCCATATTTTGTTATTTGTTCCCAGATAATTCAGCAATATTTGGTAATAGTTTGTTTGTTTGTTTGTGTACTACAAAAGGATTGTCTTCTTGTAGCATGGGTTTGCCAATATCTTTCTAGCATATTTCACCATGTTGTGCTGACTGGTAGGTCTGTACTCAGTTCATTTTGGTTCTATTTGATGAGTTTCTTAATCAAAATGAAGGCCTCATGTTTTATTTGCCTTAAAACAAATCTGATCCCAAGAAGAGTAAAAGCCAAAGTTTGAACCAGATCAAGTTTCTTGGTTCAGTTAGGCCCAGTTCGTTTTTAATAATAAAATAAATAAATAAATAAATAAATAAATAAATAAATAAATAAATAAATACTTGACTTGTTAGTTTTAAAGCAGGTGGATTCTCCCATTGTTGGTCACAAACAGCTGTCTTTTCATAAAAAAATTCCATCTACTTTAACTTTGTATAGTCTCCACACCATAGTTACAGAACTTCTCTTCTTCCTACCTAGAATTGCTTTACCTAATCTGTTCCCAAGAAGATCTAAAGCCAATGTTTGAACTGAGTCAAATTTCTTGGTTTGGTTAGGTCCAGTTCATTTTTAATGATAAAATAAATGAATAAATACTTGACTTGTTGCCTTTAAAGCAGGTGGATTCTCCCATAGCTGGCTACAAACAGCTGTCTTTTAAATTTTTATCAAAAAATCATCGTACTTTTAACTTTATTGTTGAGTCTCCACGCCATAATTACAGAACGCTGCTTCCTAACTAGAATTGCTTTACCATGAGAAATGGGGGTTGCCATAACTGGACATTTATGTCTCCTTGTATTGATAGCTTAGAGACACTGATCCACTGCCACTGTGGATTATAAGAGCTGCATTCTCTCAATCCTACTCTTAGAAGCTGCATTATAAGATTCTCTCAATTCTATAAGAGAATCTTGCAGCTTCCATTTTACAATAGCCAGAGCCAACATCTGGAATCCTTTAATTAGAATTCAGGAGGAATTTAAAGTATTCACTGGTAGTTTCATAAAATAGCTTACCCTATCCCAAATGTATTATTTTATATTGATTTATGATTCAATGGAATATTGGCCTAACAAATACTTTAATTTGCTTTGAGAAGACTCTGTAGGAAACAAATGACAAATAGTTGGTTATTTTCATATCGAATCAATGTTTCAATTGTTATTATTCTACATATGAAGATTCATTATATCTGTTTTTAATGGGTTTCATTAACATGGATCAGTAATGATGTGACTGATTAATGTGGTGCTGCTATGAGAATTGTTGAGCAAGAGGCTAGAATTGACCTACATCAGTTTGAAAATTAAGAAAAGAGTTCTGGTATCAATATTGCAAATACTGGTTTAGAATATTTTACAATGTGGCTCTCCACCGGACCTCTATGATTCGTTGTAGGGGTAATATTCAACAGTAGGACTCAAAAAAATTGCAAGGTTGTTTGTCCTAAATCTTCTGCCCTGAAGACAGTAATGCACTTGACTTTAAGTCATAATTGACACCGACCTCTTTTGTCTTGTTACCTCAAATCCTTTTCGAATGCCACTCCCACCAACTTTGCATCTTATTATTAGTGCATGTTTGGATGTACTAATTTGACAAAGTTTATTTGATTTATTGATAAAAACTGGGGTCGTCTTTCCATAACATTATGGTTTGTGATTCATCGTGTAAGTTAATTTTCATCATAACAAGTATGCTTGGTTGCTGCCAGCATTTGTTTGCATATTCTTACCATGTTTGTTGCTTTTGCAAGCAGGTGACAGATTTGACTCCAGGAGCACCGGCAGTCGAGATGTTCATCCGAGTGGTCTTCCTCGTCCAGGTCGAGGTCGTGGACGAGGGTGTGGCAGAGGAAATAATTTTGGTTCCGAGGACTGTGATTCTGATTATGGTTCTGCAAAATGGGGTTCAAATGAAAATGATGGCTTGAGCACATTTCCAGGTGCCAAGGTTCAGAATTCCCCTGGAAGAGATCCTTGGGGATGGGGCAGTGCGGGCAGTGGTGGTGGCCAGGGTGGGATCAGCACTGGAGGTGGTAATGGTGGTGGGGATTGGGGAAGTGGCTACGCCACTGATAGGGGTGGTGACAAGTGGGGTGGAGGTGGCATCAAGGGGGCTTGGAGTGAAGGTGGCAGTGGAGGTAGTAGCTGGGGAACAGGAGGCAATATTGGTGGTGGCAATGGTAGTAGTCCTGCTCCTGGTTGGGGTGGCAATAGCAGTGGTGGCGGCGGCGGCGGCTGGGGTGGAGGCACTAGCTTTGGTGGCAGACTTGGTGGTGGCTTGAGTGAGGAATTAGCAAATCCCAAAAAATCAGGTGGTGGTTTGGCTGCCGGATTTGGTGCTTCAAGCACAGGATGGAGTGATTCTAGGAGATCAATACCGTCTCAACCTGATACGGGAAATGGATGGTCCGGTGGTTGGTAATCTTGAATTTTAGTTATGTCCAACCCTATTGGAAGCGTAAGTTACTATGTGCTAATGTACAAATTCTGGGTTTTTTTGATTTTTGGACTCGAGCAATGGAACAGAGCAACCATCTTTACCCCTCTTGTCCATCTTTCTATCAACAGTGTCATTAGTTCGGTTGTATGTTGGCCCATTTGGGTTACATGTGTACTGGACTCTTTCAGATTCAACTGAAAAGTTCTTTTCTATTTTGGTGTAGTTGAGCGTAAATAGAACCATCATTTTTTACTTTTACGATCCACATCGATTGATGTCTTCTTGTTCGAATCAAAATGGTGTTCTGAACAATTGATACCTCCATTAAATAAAAGAAAAAGGTGGTCTTCGCTGCATACCGTTGATAACTTTTGTTACTGTTCATGTGATTGGGTTTTCATCATACTTGCTATAAAATACTTGCTGATGTTAAAGCTTGGGTCTGCCACATCATCATATGACCCACTGCCATGTCAGCAAGGACCATCAAGCCCAATTAGCCTTACCCAAATCGACGTAAATCCCAAATCAATGTTATCCCAATCTTGGTTGAATCTTGTTTGACTCATTCTGGTATGAACTAAGTTTGACTTGAACTCCTAATTCAGGTTACTCTGTTTCCCCGTACTCATCTTCCCTTTCGTACTCCTCCCTTTTCCAACTTCTCTATCTTCCCCTCCTCCCTCACTTTCACTATCTTCTTCCCCTCTTACCTCCTCCTCTTACCTCCTCCTCCTACTACTCTTTTTTCTTTGGCCTCCTCGAATTCCAAAAATACTTCTAAATTCAAGAAATATTTTTTTCTCTAAATCCTCTAAAAATAAAAAGAATAAATGAGTATTACAATCATATATGAATACATATCTATAAATTTACTAAAATATATTTAATTTTGAATTAAAATATACTTGACTATGGAATCCTCTATTCCAAAAATGGATATATATATATATATATATATATATATATATATATATATATATATATATATATATATATATATATCCATTTTTTAGTGTAACGAGTCAACTTACACCAAACAACCACAAACTTCTATAATTTTACTAGAAAGACTTGAAGTGGAATTTTCTTTTTTATAATTCAGAATAATTAATTATCAAATTTGGTAATTTTTTGGTAGGTTTAATGAACAAGCGCAATTCAATTTATTTTCGAGTATAATGTATTCAATGTCGATTAATCCATCTCAAACTTTTACAATTCTATTACAAGATGATTCTAACCTGGATTATACTATTTTTTTTTATTTTATGATGAATTTAAGGTAATTAACTATCCAATTTGACATATTTTTAGATAAATTAGTGTATTTCAATTTAATTTCTGGATCAACTTTCATCAAATGACCTCAAACTTTCACATCTCCATTAGAATAAAATTCTAACAAGGATTTTAGTGAAGTTTTCTTTTTTGTGAATTCTTTGGAAAATCCCTCCTTTTTGGGTTTTTCGCAACATGTGCCCCTTTTTCATATTTTCTAAAGAGCATTATGTTGAATCTCATATTTTGATGATGAAATCAATTGTAAATTATTTGATCTAATCTATATGTTGAGAAAAGTGTACAGGATTAACTACGATAGCAGTAAGACATGAAGCAAATGTTGAGCCGGAGTTAAGATTGAGACTTCGTTGAGAGTTCGAGAGTTCGTCGGAAGTTCGGATGTTCATCGGAAGTTCTGTTGGAACTGACCGAGAAGTCCAGAAGCTTGCCAAAGAAGCTCATCGGAACTCGTCAAGAAGATCGTTGTAAAGTCCAAGAGCTTGCCGGGAGTCTGCCGGAATATTGCCGAGAGATCGTCGGAAGTTTGCCGGAAGCTCGCTAGAAGAACAATTGACGTATCGGAATAAGAATGCTTTGTTAAATGTCTTAATTATTACAATTAGACCTCAAGTTGAGTTAGGATTGGGAGGTATCCCACTAACTCAGTTAGGGGCCAACTGGGCCCTTAATAGGGCTGAATTGGGCTGGTTGAATAAGCCTATTCAGCACCTAAAGTCATTGCCAATAGTGGCACCGCCTGGTAACTCAGTCTCCCAAGTGATCTAGGCGGTGGTACCGTCAGCAGTTAATGCTGTCAGCGGTTGTATTGCCCCTGTCAAGCGGTGGTACTGCCATAGCTCGGTCTTCGAGCTCTATCATGCGGTGGTACCACAAGTATCCCGAAATCCGGGAATGTGATACTTTTTGGCTCCAATTTTGAAGCCATTAGGGCCTATAAACACCCCACCCTTTTCTGCATGAAAGGGCATGAAAGTGTTAACATAATAATATTAAATTCTTAGGGTATTAAAGTGTTGTAAAAGTGAGAAGCCTCCCCTCCCTCTCTTAGCTTTGTAACCATCCAAGAAAGAGGAGTGAGGCTTGTAAGGGTTATCTTCTAAACCTGGTAAAATGAGAAAGAGCTATAAAAGGTAGTTGGTCTTCGCCTATTGAAGAAGGACCATTAGTGGACGCTGGTGACCTCAAAGGATCAGAACACTTGCAAGAGAAAAGATTAGAAAGCTTGCAATAGAAAGGATCAGAACACTTGCCTTTCAAAGATTTTGATCCGAAGATCCAAAGAAGGTGTCAGCCCAAAACCTTCTACTTTTTCTTCACAACTGTAGCTCATGCAGAACATAGAGGCATAGTCACCTACTCTCTCTTACTCTCATTCCTTCGTTTTCTTTCCCAAACGCAGTTGCCACAGCCACCACCGCTGTCGCTGCCACAATCGCTGCCCCTTCCACTGCACTACTTCCTTCCTCCTCTTCTTTCTGTTAGGATCGAGAGCACTAAGAGGGGGGGGGGGGGTGAATTAGTGCAGCGGAAATCTTACAGCGATTAAAAACCAAAAGCTGCGTTCGTTCAATAAAAGCTATTAAAAGCTAATTCTCAGTTTGTATCTAAGTGCAGTTTGCGTCTAAGCGCAGATTGCGTCTAAGCGCAGTTTGCGTCTAAACACAGTTTGCGTCTAAGCGCAGTTTGCGTCTAAGCGCAGTTTGCGTCTAAACACAGTTTGCATCTCAGCGCAGTTTTGCGTCTAAGCGCAGTTTACGTCTAAACTCAGATTTACGTCTAAACGCAGTTTTACGTCTAAACGCAGATTTACGTCTAAACGCAGATTTACGTCTAAACTTTGAAACTCGTTTGTATACTCGCAGAAGGCAGTATGCAGTTGAAATCAAGACGTAAACATGAACTGAGAACTGATGATTGTGAGAGGAAAGCCGATTTACGTCTAAATGCAGTTTTACGTCTAAATGTTGAAACTCGTTCGTAAAATTGTAGAGGACAGTTTGCAGTTATCAATAGGATCAAAATGTAAGTGTAAACTGCAAAGAAACTCTTTCGTAAAAGCACGGAAGACAGTTCTGCAGAATCAAACGTAAACGTAAACTGTAATGTACGAAAATACGAATTTACGTCTGAATGCAGATTCGGAAGAACAGCACTTAGAACTTGTTCGTGAGAGCGCAGAGAGCAGTAGTAATGGAGGAGGTTTGCAGTAATGATAAAGTGCTCAAAAATAAACGCAAACCAGAGATTTAGAGTGGTTCGGTCAGCCTTGACCTACTCCACTTTTGGCTTCCTCCACCGACGAGGTTGCCGACGTCAACTAGGGGCCTTCCTTCAATAGGCGAAGGCCAAACTTCCCTTTTACAGTTTCTCTCCTTTTGACAGGCTCAGGAGACAACCTTTACAGACCTTTCTCTCCTCACTTTACAACTGAAAACTTGAAGAACAGAAGGAGGAGACTTAAAGGCTTTACAACACTTTTGAGCTCTTAGAATCACAGAAAAGATCAAGATTTCGGTGTAGGTCTGTGTCTTTTCAGTGCTGAATGGGTGGGGTATTTATAGGCCCCAACCCAATTCAAATTTCGAGCTCAAAACGATCAAATCCCGGAATTCCGGGATCAGGCGGTTGCACCTCTTGACTGGAGAGGTGGTACCGCCTGGCAGAGCTCGAAGTCTGAGCTCAGGCGGTTGCACCTCTCGACTGGAGAGGTGGCACCGCCTGGCAGAGCTCGAAGACTGAGCTCGGACGGTTCCACCTTCTCTGTCAGGGGTGGTTGCACCTTCCTGCCAGAGCTCGAAGACCGAGCTCAGGCGGTGCATCTCCTGACCAGAGAAGTTTCTCTTCTCTGCCAGAGGTGGTTGCACCTCTCTGCCAGAGGTGGTTGCACCACTCTGCCAGAGCTCGAAGACCGAGCTCAGGCGGTGCATCTCCTGTCCAGAGAGGTTGCAGCTCTCTGCTAGAGCTCGAAGACCGAGCTCGGTGGTTGCATCGCCTGCCAGAGCTCGGAACTTGAGCTCTGGCGGTGCTACCTCTCGACAGAGGAGGTTGCACCGCCCAGTCTCGCTTGGAGACTGAGCCCTGGGCGGTTGCACCTCTTGGCTGGGGCGGTTGCACCGCCCAGTCTCGCTGGGAGACTTAGCCTGGGCGGTGGCACCTCCCTGCCTGGGCGGTTGCACCTCCCACAGCTACTTGGGTTCGAATGGGTTGAACCATTCGACCCAACTTGAGTTCTTCAGGGGCCCAATTGCCCCAGGATTAAGCTAATGGGATCACCTCCCATTTCTAACTTAATCACCGTGCTAACTACGATTAAATCTAAGACAATTTCTGCAGCTTTGCTTCGGTACGTCAATTGCTAGTCATAAGTGCCCAGCAAGCCAATCACGTGAGTGAAGGCACGTGTGACTTGATACATAATCTTTTTGCTTATTATATTTTTGGCGTATATCACTTTATAACTATTGCATAAATGCATATGTATTGTGATGTCCTTGGATTTGTGCAATGGGAATCGGATCGTGATGAGATCACGATAATGAGATCGATTCACCTTTAAACACATATCCTAAATAATCCCGGTCATAGGTTACTCGAGAGGGACATCGTGATAACCGGATAGACTGGTGTGCTGTATACCCGTCCATATGATGGATGCAGCTGGTCTCATAGCTGCTCGTGTAGGGACACTAGGGATACAATACAGGTGCTCATTGGAGAATGAGTTCACTGATTGATCCGCTTACGGAATGCTGGATGGTTGATGATGCCTTATTGTCAGACAACGATTCCGTAGTCCTAGTGGTGTATCTGGTTCTTAGACTTGAGACACCAAGGATGTCCTGTATGAGTGCTCCACTCTTTGATACCAGACTTATAGGTTTGGCTGTTCCCAGATCTAGTACAGCTGGTCATTGGGAGTGGTAGTCGACCTTACGAGGGCTATTGAGTGTCGATAGAGGATCATCCACTCTCGGTATCATGAGAGGAATATCCCATGTGTTCTTGCTCAGACAAATCCCTGGCCAGGGTCATTCGGGTTGAGAGAGAAAGAGTTCTCCGGGAGAATCCGATTAGAGCGAGACTCGAGTAGAAACCGTATGGGTCTGACAGCACCATGCTCGATATACGGTCTCTGGGATATTAGATGGATGAGGGACTATAGGTACATGGTAACTGAGGACAGACAGGTCCAATGGATTGGATTCCCCTGTATCGTCTGGGGACTACGGCGTAGTGGCCTAGTACTTCCGTAGTCGATGAGTCGAGTGAATTATTACAGAGATAATAATTCACTTAGTTAGAAGGAGTTCTGATAGGTATGACTCACGGCCAGCTCGATATTGGGCCTAGAGGGTCACACACATATGGTAGGCATTGCGATGAGTAGAGGTTCGGATATGAGATATCCGACGGAGCCCTTGTCTTATTGGATGCAGATCCAATACCCACTAGGGAAAGGACCCATTAGGGTTTTGACACGGGATCTCTATAAATAGGAGGGATTCACAGCCTCATAGGCTAGAGTCTTTGCTTGCCCTTCCTATTCTCCTCTCCCTCTCCACCTCAGAGTAGGCCTGGAGTTTTGAGGAGCGTCGTCGCAACCCTGCTGTGTGGATCACCGCTAGAGAGGAGGACGCTTGACCTCCTTCACCCTCTCCTGAGGATCTGCAAGGAAACAGGGATATACGATCTCCCTAGGTAACACAATCTCTATACGCAGTTTTGTGTTTTGCGGATTTTGCGCACCAATCTTCGCACGACGACGAACATCTTTTTGGGAATCGGGGATTTTTGTTTTCTTGTTCTTCCGCTGCGCATATGATGTCACCCCCCTTGATTTCCCAACATCAATCGCTTCTTCCGGCGAGTTTCCGGCGAACTTCCGTCGATCATCCGATGAACCCTCGGTGATGCTTCTGCGGACTTCCGGCAAACTCCTGGACTTTGCGACGATCCACTTGGCGAGTTCCGACGAGCTTCGCTTGGCAAGCTTCTGGACTTCTCGGATCTGTTCTCGCAGAACCTCCGACGACCGTCCGTACTTCCGTCGAACTCTCGAACTCCCAACGTGATCATGAACTTGACTCCGGCGCAACTCCTGCTGCTTGTCTATCTTTCATCGTAGTTAATCCTGCACACTTAAAACAAAACTTCGATCGAGACAATTAATCCTAAGCAATTAACCAAGTTGTCCGGCATGTCATTGGTCCCTCGACGCTTCGTCTGATTCTTCGGCGCATCGTCCTCTCCTGCGGCCTATTGCCCAATCGGCCAGTTGACTCCGCAACTCCGATATCCTTGGCACAATACCCGCTCTACTTGGCCCGATGCCCGAGTCCACGGCCCGAAGCCTTCTGTCGATACGTCGACCGATCCACCGGCCCGACGTCCAATCTTCTGACATGTTCCTCCGGCACAACATGATTTTCCTGCTTTAATTGTCTCATCCTGATCAAAGCATCCTGCGTCACTCAAAACGCAGATTAAATCATAAACATATATCAAGTAGTTTCATCATCAAAATACGAGATTCAACAATCTCCCCCTTTTTGATGATGACAACCACTTGATGACGGAGTTAAACTTAACTCCCGGAGTTTAAACAAACTCCCCCTATCAATATGCCATATTGATAGAACCTTGAATTCAACCTGAATTCAAGTCATTGCAATATTCATCATGAATACTTGCAACACGTCAACATGAACATATGCATAAACTTGATAGAACCTTGAATTCAACCTGAATTCAAGTCATTGCAATATTCATCATGAATACTTGCAACACGTCAACATGAACATATGCATAAACTTATGCATCACATGTCATGTCATCAACATACTTCTCCCCCTTTGTCATCAACAAAAAGGAGAAGTACCACAATCAAGTGTTTGTGATATTGGTTCAATTCATTGCATGAAAAACATAGTATCAAGTTTTATCATAATGCAATCTTTGGAGCTAGAAGATTTAGCAAGTATTTCATCATGCTTAGAACATTCATGCTATCAAGTTTTAGATATGCAAGTTTTATAGCATATAAGATAGCAAGTTCTACATCATGTAAGCTAGCAAATTAGAGATGTTCAAGAAGGCAACTCTTGCTTCTTGAAAATTTTGCTCACTTTGCTAGATGCGCAAGTTAGCATTTTTGCCTCTTTTGAGATAGCAACTTTTTGCTTCTCTTTAGACCAACAAGCTAGCAATTTTTACGATATACAAGTTTCACAATATATAAGCTAGCAAAAATTTCGAAAGCAAATACAAGATAGCTTTCTTGTGTAAGCTCATGATTCTTGCTTCCTATTGCAATGTGCAAATTGCAAGTTTTGCTTCAACTAAGATATTCAAGATAGTGATGTTCAAGAAGACAATTTTTCTTCTTGAAATGAGCAAGTTAGCAATCTTTGCTACTTAAGATAGGCAAGCAAGCAGTCAAGTTTTTGCATCTTCTTGACTTGTACAAGCTAGCTATCTCCCCCTTTGTCATTGTAAAAAAAGGAAGAGAGAATACAGTTTTGTACTTCTTTTTTCCTTTTACAACGATTTCAAAATCATGACAAAGGATGAATAATCAAGTTATGAATGTCAAGACAATTTTTCATCATGAATATTTTATCATTGCATGCATCATTATCATAAGTTGAAGTATTACATGCATGATATCATATCACCATTCATAATTACATTAATGTTTCAATATAGCAATTTCTTCTCAAAATGTGTAACTTGGCACTCATAGCATTTTAGATCATGATTTACATCATATGCAATACATCACATCATAATTAGAAAGCAAGTATTGCATGCATAATTGCACATCATAAATGTTTCATATCATGATGGTATCAATTTTGTCAAATTATATCCTACCATGCATGATCAAAACTTCTCCCCATTTTATCATTGAAAACAAGAAGAAAGTAGGGGGTAGAGCATAAAAGTATTAAATATTTTAATCATTTCAAGGCATCATAGATCAAGTTATGATTCGTGATTCATCATAAAGCAAGTTAGTTTTCAATCATCACATAAGGCATTTAAGGAATTTTTGAAACATAGGAGAATGATTAATTTAAGCATACAATGTTTCAATCCAATTCAAGTCATGAATATCAATGCTTTCATATTGTGAGTATCAATTCATGAATACCACAGGATATTATTTGTGACTTCAATTTTGCAAGATCAAGATTATGATTCAAATCAAATCATTAACTTGAAATTCATAATCAAGTCATTAAAATTAATTTCGAGATTCACAAAATATCATGAAATCATTAATCTCGATCAGATGGGAAAAGCATTTTCTTTTTAAGTGATTCTTTTAACGCATCATAAAAAAAAACTCATTCATAATTCAAGTGATTTACAAGATATCATAAATGAATTTATCACTTGTATTTCATCAAAATCGAGAACTCTAGAGATAGAAAATGATTGAAGCATTTAACATGATTGATGCATGATTCATATTTAAAGTGTATCTTATATCGTAAATACGAATCAAGCATTTGTCAAATCTGAAATCATCCTCAAAATTACATTCAATAAATTCATGTATGACAAGCATAGATTTATCAATAAGATAGAGGATTACATTTCAAGTGTTCATCAATTGTAGCATTTCATCATGTGGTAAGATATCAATGCGTAAAACTGTGAAGCAAGATTTTGTTTGATATCTTGATACAGGGCATATAGCAATGATAGCAATCATATATTTCTTGGTGATGCAAGCATGGGATAATCATAGCATAGTGTTTATAGCATCAATTCATATATTTCTCCCCTTTTTTAAGTGTTTCATCTTAAGTGATCGATTTCATGTTAGCATGCCTTTTCATTTATGTCAAATGAAAACATGCATCAACGTTTAGGATCGTAAAATGAATTTCATCATAAAACCATCAATCACAAAAATCATCATGTATATCTCATGCATGAAATTGTCAATCGAAATATTTAATTTCATCATTATGCATTTCTTCAAATCAAACATGATCTTTAATCAAAATCGAGAAATAACAATGGAAATTAACGTAATGCACATTATTACTTCTTAACCATGATTTCATATTTTCAATCAAGATCATTTTATTTGTTTATCATAAAATATGCAATATTATCATTTTTGAAATTACTTAGTATGATCATAATATATATATATATATTTTTTTTTTAACATGTAATTTTTAAGAAAATTAATTCTAAACTAAAAGAGAAAGATACATCATGAAAGCATCAAGTAATTTCAAAATAAATTAGGGGGATTTCGATTACCTCATCATTGTAGGCTGTTAAGGCGTAGTTTGCCGCCTTGCTTTTGTTGACTTTCTCTTCTTCGGAGGAGCTCGATTCATCCCAGTTTTTGTTCTTCTTCTTGCGTTTAAAGCAAGTAGTTTGATTCTTTTTGCTTTTTAATTTTCGTTTCATTTGTAGTTTAAGTTCACCATCACTTGAGCTTATGCTCGAGTGGTCTTCAAATGTTCTATGTCCCAAATCCTTCCTGTTCTTTGGAAGGTGGTTCTCAAGTTCTTCACGTGCATTGCACGTCATTTCATATGTGATCAATGAACCAATTAGTTCTTCAAGTGGAAATTGGTTCAAGTTTTTCGATTCTTGAATAGCAGTTACTTTTGAATCCCAAGTTTTAGAAAGTGAGCGCAAAACTTTGTTAACGAGTTCAAAATCCGAAAAGCTTTTACCAAGTGAATTTAAACCATTGACGACATCCGTAAAACGGGTGTACATGTCAACAATGGTTTCGCTTGGTTTCATATGAAAAAGCTCGAAATCATGCAGTAAAATATTAACTTTCGAGTCTTTGACTCTACTAGTTCCCTCATGCGTGATTTCAAGAGTGCGCCAAATATCGAAAGCCGTTTCGCACAAAGAAACCCGATTGAACTCATTTTTGTCCAAAGCGCAAAATAAGGCATTCATAGCCTTTGCGTTTAAAGAAAAATACTTCTTCTCTAAATCCGACCATTCGTTCGTCGGTTTAGAGGGAAGTTGAAAACCATTTTCAACGATATTCCATAAATCCAGATTTAGAGAAATCAAGAAAACTCTCATTCGAGTTTTCCAGTAAGTGTAGTCCAATCCGTTAAAGAACGGTGGACGAAAGACCGAAAAGCCCTCTTGAAGAGCCATTTCTCTCGGGTGTAAATCCGAAATGAGAGATACCCCGCTCTGATACCAATTGTTAGGATCGAGAGCACTAAGAGGGGGGGGGGGGTGAATTAGTGCAGCGGAAATCTTACAGCGATTAAAAACCAAAAGCTGCGTTCGTTCAATAAATGCTATTAAAAGCTAATTCTCAGTTTGTATCTAAGTGCAGTTTGCGTCTAAGCGCAGATTGCATCTAAGCGCAGTTTGCGTCTAAACACAGTTTGCGTCTAAGCGCAGTTTGCGTCTAAGCGCAGTTTGCGTCTAAACACAGTTTGCGTCTAAGCGCAGTTTTGCGTCTAAGCGCAGTTTACGTCTAAACTCAGATTTACGTCTAAACGCAGTTTTACGTCTAAACGCAGATTTACGTCTAAACGCAGATTTACGTCTAAACTTTGAAACTCGTTTGTATACTCGCAGAAGGCAGTATGCAGTTGAAATCAAGACGTAAACGTGAACTGAGAACTGATGATTGTGAGAGGAAAGCCGATTTACGTCTAAATGCAGTTTTACGTCTAAATGTTGAAACTCGTTCGTAAAATTGTAGAGGACAGTTTGCAGTTATCAATAGGATCAAAATGTAAGTGTAAACTGCAAAGAAACTCTTTCGTAAAAGCACGGAAGACAGTTCTGCAGAATCAAACGTAAACGTAAACTGTAATGTACGAAAATACGAATTTACGTCTGAATGCAGATTCGGAAGAACAGCACTTAGAACTTGTTCGTGAGAGCGCAGAGAGCAGTAGTAATGGAGGAGGTTTGCAGTAATGATAAAGTGCTCAAAAATAAACGCAAACCAGAGATTTAGAGTGGTTCGGTCAGCCTTGACCTACTCCACTTTTGGCTTCCTCCACCGACGAGGTTGCCGACGTCAACTAGGGGCCTTCCTTCAATAGGCGAAGGCCAAACTTCCCTTTTACAGTTTCTCTCCTTTTGACAGGCTCAGGAGACAACCTTTACAGACCTTTCTCTCCTCACTTTACAACTGAAAACTTGAAGAACAGAAGGAGGAGACTTAAAGGCTTTACAACACTTTTGAGCTCTTAGAATCACAGAAAAGATCAAGATTTCGGTGTAGGTCTGTGTCTTTTCAGTGCTGAATGGGTGGGGTATTTATAGGCCCCAACCCAATTCAAATTTCGAGCTCAAAACGATCAAATCCCGGAATTCCGAGATCAGGCGGTTGCACCTCTTGACTGGAGAGGTGGTACCGCCTGGCAGAGCTCGAAGTCTGAGCTCAGGCGGTTGCACCTCTCGACTGGAGAGGTGGCACCGCCTGGCAGAGCTCGAAGACTGAGCTCGGACGGTTCCACCTTCTCTGTCAGGGTTGGTTGCACCTTCCTGCCAGAGCTCGAAGACCGAGCTCAGGCGGTGCATCTCCTGACCAGAGAAGTTTCTCTTCTCTGCCAGAGGTGGTTGCACCTCTCTGCCAGAGGTGGTTGCACCTCTCTGCCAGAGGTGGTTGCACCACTCTGCCAGAGCTCGAAGACCGAGCTCAGGCAGTGCATCTCCTGTCCAGAGAGGTTGCAGCTCTCTGCTAGAGCTCGAAGACCGAGCTCGGTGGTTGCATCGCCTGCCAGAGCTCGGAACTTGAGCTCTGGCGGTGCTACCTCTCGACAGAGGAGGTTGCACCGCCCAGTCTCGCTTGGAGACTGAGCCCTGGGCGGTTGCACCTCTTGGCTGGGGCGGTTGCACCGCCCAGTCTCGCTGGGAGACTTAGCCTGGGCGGTGGCACCTCCCTGCCTGGGCGGTTGCACCTCCCACAGCTACTTGGGTTCGAATGGGTTGAACCATTCGACCCAACTTGAGTTCTTCAGGGGCCCAATTGCCCCAGGATTAAGCTAATGGGATCACCTCCCATTTCTAACTTAATCACCGTGCTAACTACGATTAAATCTAAGACAATTTTTGCAGCTTTGCTTCGGTACGTCAATCGCTTCTTCCGGCGAGTTTCCGGCGAACTTCCGTCGATCATCCGATGAACCCTCGGTGATGCTTCTGCGGACTTCCGGCAAACTCCTGGACTTTGCGACGATCCACTTGGCGAGTTCCGACGAGCTTCGCTTGGCAAGCTTCTGGACTTCTCGGATCTGTTCTCGCAGAACCTCCGACGACCGTCCGTACTTCCGTCGAACTCTCGAACTCCCAACGTGATCATGAACTTGACTCCGGCGCAACTCCTGCTGCTTGTCTATCTTTCATCGTAGTTAATCCTGCACACTTAAAACAAAACTTCGATCGAGACAATTAATCCTAAGCAATTAACCAAGTTGTCCGGCATGTCATTGGTCCCTCGACGCTTCGTCTGATTCTTCGGCGCATCGTCCTCTCCTGCGGCCTATTGCCCAATCGGCCAGTTGACTCCGCAACTCCGATATCCTTGGCACAATACCCGCTCTACTTGGCCCGATGCCCGAGTCCACGGCCCGAAGCCTTCTGTCGATACGTCGACCGATCCACCGGCCCGACGTCCAATCTTCTGACATGTTCCTCCGGCACAACATGATTTTCCTGCTTTAATTGTCTCATCCTGATCAAAGCATCCTGCGTCACTCAAAACGCAGATTAAATCATAAACATATATCAAGTAGTTTCATCATCAAAATACGAGATTCAACACTTTCGCAGACACAGCTGCTGCATACGTAGTCGCTGCCGCTGTGGCCGCAATCCCTTCCGCAGCCCCTTTTTCCCCCTTTCCTTTCTTTTCTTTCCCAGCTGCACTACTGCAGTCGCAGCCTCAGCCACGGCCGCAGCCTCTTCTTCCTCCCCTGCTCATCTTCCTCTCCTACTTCTCTTCCAACTGCAGCTGCCATCGCCACAGCCGCAGCGCCCCTTTTTCCCCCTTTCCTTTCTTTTCTTTCCCAGCTGCACTGCTGCAGTCGCAGCCTCAGCCACGACCGTAGCCTCTTCTTCCTCCCCTGCTCATCTTCCTCTCCTTCTTCTCTTCCAACTACAGCTGCCATCGCCGCAGCCGCAGCCCCTTCTCCTCTTCCTCTCTTCTTCGTCTCCTTCCCTTTCTCTTCTTCTTCCTTTCCTTTCTTCTTCTTCTCTCCCCGCTGCAACTGCTGTAGTCGCGGCCGCAGCCACGGCCGCAACCTCTTCTTCCTCCCCTGCTCATCTTCCTCTTCTTCTTCTCTTCCAGCTGCAGCTGGCATCGCCGCAACTGCAGCCCCTTCTTCCCCGGCGTCACACACACCCTCTCCTCTGTTTCCTCTGCAGGAAACAAAGGTATCACAATCTCTTCTCCTGCTTCCTCTTCTTCTTCTCTTCCTCTTCGAACACCCCACACCTCTCCTATGTTTCCACCTGCAGGAAATAGAGGTGTTGCAGCCCTAGCTGCTGCCACCACTCGCTCCTCTCCCTCGTCCCTCTCTTTTCCCTCTTCTTCTCCTTCTCTTCTTCTCCTCTTCCCTTTTCCTCCCCAACGCCACACACCTCCTCGCTGCAGCCTTACCGCAGCTATCCTCCTCTCTTCTTCTTCTTCTTCTTCTTCCCTTCTCCTCCCCAACACCCCACACATCCTCTCCTCTATTTCCACCTGCGGGAAACAGAGGTGCAGCAGCTAGGGGCTGCTGCTGCTGCCTCTCTCTCTCCTCTCCATCTTCCCTTTCTTCTTCTTCTTCTTCTTTTCTTCTCTTCTCCCTCTTCCTCCTCTCTTCTTTTCCCTCTTCTTCTTCTTTCTTCTCTCCTCACGCCCCACCGCTCCTCTCTATTTCTCGAAGAAACAGAGAGTGCGTGGGAGGCGGTGGGATAAAACCGAAATTTTCGGTTTTCTTTATTTTCTTTTCATTTTGCAACTTAGTAGTTTAGTCCTTGAAATTTTTATATTTATATATAGGTCCTCAAATTTACATATAAATCCTTATTAATAAAATTTCAAAAGTGAGGGATATTACAGCCCACCCAGGCGGTGCCACCGCCAGACCCTTTGGTTCACTGGTTGGGCTTTAAATTTAGCCCAAACCAAGTCTAATTTTGGGCCCAATTGGCCCATAACCAGGATATAAGATTATCTTTTAATCCTAATCTTAATTAATGTGCTAACTACGAATTTAAAGACATTTCCTAAGCTATTACAAAGTCTGCAAGTCAAGACTTCTTCCAGCAAGCTTCCGACGAACTTTCGGTGGTCTTCCGATAAACTCTCGGAAATCGTTCTGCGTACTCCCAGCAAGCTCCTAGACTTCACGATTTGATCTTGGCGAGTTCCAACGAGCTTCTTCGGCAAGCTCCGATCTTTCTCGGTGAGCTCTGCGAACTTCCAACGAACTTTCCGACGAGCTTCCGAAAAACCCTTCGGCAAGCTCCTAGACTTCACGATTTGATCTTGGCGAGTTCCAACGAGCTTCTTCGGCAAGCTCCGATCTTTCTCGGCTAGTTCCGGCAGCATTCCCTATGAACCTTCGGACTTCCGTCGAACTCTCGAACTTGAAACAAATCCTTCGTGCTTGACTTCGACACTTTGTTTCGCTTTATGTATTCGTCGTTATCGTAGTTAATTCTGCACACACAAGCCAAAACTCTACTCCGATTTAGACAATTATTACAACGCGAATTGACATTATGTTGCCCGGCACATCATTGGTTGGCGCTTCGTCTGATTCTTCAGCGCATCATCCTCTCTTGCGGCTTGTTGCCCAATCGGCGGATGGCCTCCGCCACCTCGATATCCTTGGTGCAATCCCGCTCTCCTTGGCCCGATGCCCGACGTTCGAAGCCTTCTGCCGTCCAATATCCTGACGTGATCTCCTCCGGTGCAACGTCAATTCCTCCTGCGTTAACTGTCTAATCCTGATCGAGTAGACCTGCATCACTCAAAATGTAGTTAAACATCTAAACACAATCAATTAGTTTCACCATCAAAATCCGAGATTCAACAAATATAAACTTTATCAATTGTGTAAGAGGCCCTTTTCTTAAAAAACATTGCATGAGGTCACCTAATTCTTCATGCAAGTTTGGTTGCGGCATTCTATTGAGTTCGAATCGCTGGAGAATCTCCTTCCATATCCATTTAGTATAGTCACAAGCAAAATAGAGATAGTCAACAGTTTCTTCTTGTTGCATACAAAGGGAGCATCGGTTAACATGATGGATACCTTTTCTTTTCATATTGTCTATTGTAGGTAGTTTATTCAGAAGGGTCTGCCATGTAATAAGGAATGTCTCTGTGATCCCGATCGATCCCATGTCCAACTTCTTGGGAGCCACTTGTAATTTCTTTGCCTAATTTGATTCCATGCGGATGTGGCACTAAATTTACCATTATCATGAAGTCAAATAAGTACATATGAAGGGTTGTTCCTGATTGGAATAGTTGTGATAGTCGGCCAAAGCGATAACATTTCAGGAGAAATAGGAGTAGGGAGACACGAGGTACCATTAGCAATGAACTAGAAAACCTTCCAATCTTTGGGAGCCCCAAGGTCTTTTCGTATTTTGTCACCATATTATTGAAATATACTTTTCCCATTCACCCAAGGATCATGCCACATATTAGTATTAGTTCCAGTAGAGATTGCGTAAGAAATGTGTTTGATTAGGCAATTCCTTGCCTTTAAAATTCCTTTCCAAGCTGTAGAGTGGTATGTTCTTGTTGAAATTTCCCAAATCGATTCCTTTGAAAGATACCTAGCAGAAACCCATTGTGACCATAAGGAACATTTGTTTTGCAAAAGGTCCCACAATTGCTTTACCAAACATGCTTTATTCCAATCTCTAGTATTTCTCAAGTTCAGCCCCCCTTCATCTTTCGATTTGTAGATGCTGTCCCAATTTACCATATGCATTATCTTATCATTTGTGCCATTCTAGAAGAAGTTTATTAATAACCGTTCAATATCTTGGAGAAGTCCAATAGGCAGAAGAAATGCATTAGACCAATACATAGAGTAAGAGTACAACACCGAACGGATGAGTTCAAGTCGTCCTGCTTTTGAAAGAAGCTTATTTTTCCAGGAGGAAATTCTATTCTTTATTTTTTGCAAGATAGGCTGACAGTAGGTTTTGTGAATGCCAATGGATATGAGTGGGAGACCAAGATATGTAATTGGCAGATTTCCCTCACTAACCCCTAGGGTATGTGCAATAACATTTTTGTCCTCAAGGTAAGGGCTCATGTAGACTTTACTTTTCACATGATTTAACTGAAGGCCAGAAACTATATCAAAATCATTTAGAATAGTAGGCAGGTTTCTTACTGAAGTTAAATCATTCTGAAGAAAGATAAGAAGATCATCTGCAAAGATTATATGTGATATATGAATAGGGCCAGCATGGGGTACCTTAATACTGCCATCAGAGACCGCATATTCCAACATATAGCTAAGTCCTTCCATTGCAATAGTAAAGAGATATGGAGAGAGTCGATCGCCTTGTCGGATGCCATTCTTGCTCCCAAAAAAACCAATAAGTGAGCCGTTGAAGAGTATTGAAAACTTTGGAGTTTCTAAGCAACATTGAATCCAATTAACCCATTGCTGAGGGAAGTTCATACCGTGGAGCATCTTATTGATAAAGTTCCTATTAACCGAGTCAAAGGCTTTTCATAGATCAGCTTTAAAACATATTTTTGTCCATTTTTCTTTTGAGTGCAGATCCTTGACCAAGTCATTAGCAAGTAGAATATTATGATGTATACTTCTCCATTTGATGAAAGCAGTCTGATTTGGACTAATTATCTTATGTATTACCTTTTGCAATCTATCTGCTAACAGTTTGGAGATGATCTTGTAAATAAAGTTGCATAAAGATATGGGTCGATAGTTCTCTAGTGAATCTGCCCCTACATTCTTGAGAATTAAAGAAATAAAAGTATAATTCATCTCTCTAAGAGTATGACCTGAAGAGAAAAAATGTTGGCAAGCTTTAATCACATCATTACCAATAATAGACCATGTAATTTGGTAAAATTCAGTTGGAAATCCGTCTGGACCAGGGCTTTTGTGCTTTGGTGACTTAAAGATAACTCTTACTATTTCGTCATCTGTATTTGGGGCATTGAGGATAGAAATGGCTCTCGAATCAAGTTTTCTAGTTGGCTCCACATGAATATTATTAGGTTGCCCCGCTTGGTTGAGTAAGGAATAAAAAAATTGCTCAGTGTATGCTTTAACCTCATCTAAATTCTCAATAAGATTGTTATCTTTGTCTCTGCATTTCCTGATGCGGTTAACGGCTCTTCGAGTAGCAATGGAAGCATAAAGAAATTTAGTATTGGAATCCCCTAAAGTAAGCCAATGCTATCGAGACTTCTGTTTTGCAAAACTTTCCTCCTGCTTTAAGGCCTGCATGAAGTTATTTCTAGCTTCTATCTCTTTTTCGATAAGATTCTCATCATGGGGCTGAAGTTGCAGCTCATGTTGCATTGCTATTAGTTCCTTTTTGTAAAATTGAACTCGGGTGGTAATATTGCCAAAGGTATTTGTATTCCGCTCCTTAAGTGCTGCTTTGCAGGCTTTGAGTTTTTGACATAAGATGTACAGGGGGGATCCATTCACATTAACATTCCAAGCTGATCTGATGACATCAAGGAACTGGGATGAGTACTCCACATGTTGAAGAATCTAAATGGTTTCTTGCCTTTTGGTGTTGCTTTATCTACGTGTATGTACATTAAAGAATGATCAGAAAACAATGGAGCATCATACTCAAGAAGTGAATCAAGGTAAACTATTAACCATTCTTGATTAATCATACATCTATCGAGTCGAGCCATTATTTTTCTGTTAGCAACACCTTGATTACTCCAGGAGAGCCAATTACCCACTGATTTCATATCAGTCAATGCAGCAGTATCTATGTAATCATTAAAACTCTGAAGCTGACTTTCTGAAAGTTGTTTACCCCTCACTTTTTCATTTATGTACCGAACAGTATTAAAGTCACCAAGAACAATCCAAGGTACATTAAGACAGCCATCTGCAATGTTAGTTAGATCAGACCACAATGTATTTCTTTCTTGCATACTGTTTGAAGCATATATACCAGTGAAATTGAATTGACAGCCATTCTTTTTGTCCTCTACCTTAAGATGGATGAATTGATCAGTAGTAGAAATAAACCAAACATTAATAGAGTTAGGATGCCATAAGACCCATATTCTACCAAAAGTTTCATTTGAGTCATTGGTAAACAGTTCTGCGTCCGGCCATTTTAAATTCTTTTGAGTTTGAACGCGCGATTGTTTAATTTTTGTTTCCACTAGAATAACAATATCACATGCGGCGGACTTGATTATTCTGTTGAGCTCCCGACATTTCTCAGTCTTATTAAGTCCACGAACATTCCAGCATGTTATCTTCATCAGTAATAAACAAATGAAAAAGGTGGTAAGGTATTCATTCTATGACTTTAGATGGATTGTACCATCCTTTTTCTTATCCTTCGGTTTTGTATTTTCCTCCCGCACAATATCCTTACCTTTTATAGCTTTATTCCTATATTTATCCACTTCATCTACAGCTTGCAGATGTTTAAACTTTAAAATACCTTGAATCATGTGGTCTTGATTGGCAGGGTTTGTTGAAGCATGATAAGATTGTTGCGGCACAATATCCTGGTTAGTACTTGTTGGAGTAGCCTGGCTAGAGTGGTTTGTTGGGGCATGAGTTTGTTGAGACAGAATATCCTTGTTGGCGATGTTTGTTGCGGCTTGAGTTTGTTGAGGAAGAATATCCTTGCTGGCGAGATTTGTTTGGGCCTGAGTTCGTTGAGCTATTGTGGACGGATCCGAAGATATTGGAAGAGATGAAGTTCCTAACTTATGCTTCTCCTGTCCACTAGTACCATGGGAAACTTCTGTTGTGGAAGGCTCAGACATTATAGGAAGAGGTAAAGTTTTGGATTTATCTTTCTGTCCGCGGTGCTGTCCTTGCGAGTCGGAATGCTCAATAGTCTTCACCACCATCGGCGCTTGACGTGGTCGATAGACCTTTGTGATCGGTTTTGGAGTTTGCTGACAAGCTCCATTTGCATGACCAAAAGATAAGCAATGCTGACATCGTTGTGGTTTCCAGGAATATGAGACATGTACCTTCCGAGTGTTCCCGTCAAGATCACGATAGAAAACCTCATTTGGAAGATCTTCGTCGGAAGAAACCAGTACACATGCTCGTGCAAATGCTAATCTCGTCTGAGCTGCTGTTGCTTTGTCGATGTAGAGTGGCTGTCCTAGAGTGCTGTATAACTTTGCAATAAAACGTCGACTCCAAAGATGTAGAGGAAGACCTTGAAAGGATACCCATAATGGAATAGACTGTAGGATATCTAACTCCAAGCGGGGCAACCTAATAATATTCATGTGGAGCCAACTAGAAAGCTTGATTCAAGTGCCATTTCTATCCTCAATGCCCCAATTACAGATGATGAAATAGTAAGAGTTATCTTTAAGTCACCAAAGCACAAAAGCCTTGGTCCAGACGGATTTCCTACTGAATTTTACCAAATTACATGGTCTATTATTAGTAATGATATGATTAAAGCTTGCCAACATTTTTTCTCTTCAGGTCATATTCTTAGAGAGATGAATTGCACTTTTATTTCTTTAATTCCCAAGAATGCAGGGGCTGATTCACTAGAGAACTATCGACCCATATCTTTATACAAATTTATTTACAAGATCATCTCCAAACTGTTAGCAGATAGATTACAAAAGGTAATACACAAGATAATAAGTCCAAATCAGGCTGCTTTCATCAAAGGAAGAAGTATACATCATAATATTCTGCTTGCTAATGACTTGGTCAAGGATCTGCACTCAAAAACAAAAGGGACAAAAATCTGTTTTAAAGCTGATATACGAAAAGCCTTTGACTCCGTTAATAGGATCTTTATCTATAAGATGCTCCACGGTATGAACTTCCCTCAGCAATGGGTTAATTGGATTCAATGTTGCTTAGAAACACCAAAGTTTTTAATACTCTTCAACGGCTCACCTATTGGTTTTTTTGGGAGCAAGAATGGCATCTGACAAGGTGATCCACTCTCTCCATATCTCTTTACTATTGCAATGGAAGGACTTAGCTATATGTTGGAATCTGCGATCTCTGATGGCAGTATTAAGGTATCCCATGCTGGCTCTATTCATGTATCACATATAATCTTTGCAGATGATCTTCTTATCTTTCTTTAGAATGATTTAACTTCAGTAAGAAACCTAGCTACTATTCTGAATGATTTTGGTATAGTTTCTGGCCTTCAGTTAAATCATGCGAAAAGTAAAGTCTACATGAGCCCTTGCATTGAGGACAAAAATGTTATTGCATATACCCTAGGGGTTAGTGAGGGAAATCTGCCAGTTACATATCTTGGTCTCCCACTCATATCCACTAGCATTCACAAAACCCACTATCAGCCTATCCTGCAAAAAATAAAGAATAGAATTTCCTTCTGGAAAAATAGGCTTCTTTCAAAAGCAGGACGACTTGAACTCATCCGTTCGGTGTTGTACTCTTACTCTATATATTGGTCTAATGCATTTCTTCTGCCTATTGGACTTCTCCAAGATATTGAACGGTTATTAATAAACTTCTTCTGGAATGACACAAATGATAAGACAAAGCATATGGTAAATTGGGACAGCATCTGCAAACCGAAAGATGAAGGGGGGCTGAACCTGAGAAATACTAGAGATTGGAATAAAGCATGTTTGGTAAAGCAATTGTGAGACCTTTTGCAAAACAAATGTTCCTTATGGTCATAATGGGTTTCTGCTAGGTATCTTTCAAAGGAATCGATTTGGAAAATTTCAACAAGAACATACCACTCTGCAGCTTGGAAAGGAATTTTAAAGGCAAGGAATTGGCTAATCAAACACATTTCTTATGCAATCTCTACTGGAACTAATACTAATATGTGGTACGATCCTTGGGTGAATGGGAAAAGTATATTTCAATTATATGGTGATAGAATACGAAAAGACCTTGGGGCTCCCAAAGATTGGAAGGTTTTTGAGTTCATTGCTAATGGTACCTGGTGTCTCCCTACTCCTATTTCTCTTGAAATGTTATCACTTTGGCCGACTATCACAGCTATTCCAATCAGGAACAACCCTTCAGATGTACTTATTTGGCTTCATGACAATGGTAAATTTAGTGCCACATCCGCATTGAATCAAATTAGTTAACTAAATAACAAGTGGCTCCCAAGCAGTTGGACATGGGATCGACCGGGATCACAGAGACATTCCTTATGTACATGGCAGGCCCTTCTGAATAAACTACCTACAATAGACAATATGAAAAGAAGAGGTATCCATCATGTTAACCGATGCTCCCTTTGCATGCAACAAGAAGAAACTATTGACCATCTCTATTTTACTTGTGACTATACTAAATGGATATGGAAGGAGATACTCTAGCGATTCGAAGTCAATAGAATGCCGCAACCAAACTTGCATCAAGAATTAGGTGACCTCATGCAATGTTTTTCAAGAAAAGGGCCTCTTACACAATTGACAAAGGTTATATTCAGATGCGCTATTTGGTGGATGTGGAAGGAAAGATGTAACAGAATCTTTGAGTGTCAACACACAAACAATGCTCAGCTCTTGATAGAGATTATTAGAGACTCAAGATCATGTATGGAGAATGATCTCAAAATGGAGTACCTTACACAGAGAGAAAAAGATATTTTTATCAAATTCAATTTTGCTATTAGCTAAAGATCTTGGGCATGATGTCAAAAGCTATACCCACAGGAAATCTCGGCATATCTGGACTTTAAATTTTATTTGTTGGCCAAAGTTAAGAGTTATAGTCTATAGCATGTGTTGTCATAACTACCGTATGAGTACTCTATGAGTTACCTAGCTTCGTCTATAACTTGTATAGACAAAGCTATTTGTAGAAACTTTACACAAAATCAATTTACTTTTACTTATCAAAAAAAAAAAAATCTAACTCCAAACGGACATCAGGAGACCAGCGTCGTAGAATCATTGGATGGCCATGAATAGTCCAGAATCCTTCAAGGACCCGTTGCAAATTTTCTTCAGAGTATAGCTTGCAAACAAAGAATCCGTTCTCCAGCATATGAAGATCAAATGACGATATTCCCCATCGAGTTTTGATAAATGAGGATAGTGGGAAATAAGATGTTTTGAGACCTACCACATAGCCAACAATCGTCATAGACCATGACTCAATAAGCTCTGCTGAATCAGCAGTCTCGTATACAACAATCTTCTTATCAGCCTGAACTTCTGGAGTAAAGAATTCCAAGCTTAGATCCGGACTTCCAACTGGAGCCTTAAAGAGGCTAGTCCAAGGCCGAGGGTCACTGGAAATTAGAGCAGGCTGCCACGATCTAGAGCGCGACCTACTTCGATTCTGCTTCGTCGAAGGAGTTTCTCTCTGTAAAGGATATGGTGGAGGAGCAGATTGAGGGGTAACGGTAGGGAGTCTTGCCATCGTATCAACCCTCCCGCCACCATCGCCAGCCCTAGGGTCCGTCGCTGCCATGTTTGATCCTTCTTCTGGTCGTCACTACAGAATCGTCGCCATAGGGAAAAGCCACCACCGCAGTATATCAGATCGCCGCTATAGTACCATTGCCCTAGATTTGGTCGCCGCTACAGTATCATCGCCCTTGGGGAGAAGCCGACGCTGTAGGAGATCTGATCACCACTACAGTAAGCGAGATCAGATCGCTGCTTTAGTACCGTCGCCCATGGGAGAAAGCCAACGCTGCAGGAGTCAGATTGCCCTAGGGAGATCTCATCGTCGCTATAGTGTTGTCGCCGCTATAGTACCGTCGCCTTAGATCTGGTCGCCGCTACAGTGTCATCGCCGCCGCTACAGTACCGTCGCCCTTAGGAGATCTGATCGCCGCTACAGTGTCGTCGCCCATCGCCCGTGGGAGAAAGCCGACGCTGCAGGAGTCAGATCGCCCTAGGGAGATCTGGTCGCCGCTACAGTGTCGTCGCCACTGCACCGGAGCAAGTTGCAGTAAATGTTTTAAGAAATATCGTAGTTAGCATGATGATTAAGTTAAAAATGGGAGGTTATCCCATTAACTTAATCTTAGGGCAATTAGGCCCTTGACAGACCCAAATTGGGCCGTATGGATCAACCCTTTCAGACCTAGATTTCTTGGCCAGCGATGGCACCGCCTAGGTCGGCGGTGGCACCGCTCAGGGCTTAGTCTCCGAGCTAGGTTGGGCGGTGCAACCGCCCTTGACAGGTGGTGGAACCGCCTGAGCTCGGTCTCCGAGCTCTGCCAAGCAGTGCAACCTCCCTAGTCAGGCGATGGCACCACCTGGGCTCAGTCCGAGCTGCCAGGCGGTTGTACCGTCCCAGTCAGGGGGTAGTACCACCAGGACCCTGGAAATCCAGAAAAAGACACTTTTGAGCTTCAAATTCAAACTAGTTTGGGGCCTATATAAACCCCACCCTTTCCTGCATGAAAGGGTAACTAAAAAGCACCGAAAGATTAATCTTACTTTATGATTTTTAGAGCTCAAAAGTGTTGTAAAGGCTAGAAGTTCTCCTCCCTCTTTTCTTCCAAGTTTTGATCTTTCAAAAGAGGAGAGAAAAGTATGTAAGGGTTGTCTCCTAAGCCCGTCAAAAGGAGTAAAACTGTAAAAGGGTGGTTGGCCTTGGCCTATTGAAGGAAGGCCTCTAGTGGACGTCGGTGACCTCGTCGGTGGAGGAAGCCAAAATTGAATGTAGGTCAAGATTGACCGAACCACTCAAAATCTCGGTTTGCATTTACTTTGAGCATCTTATATTTACTGCAATCCTCCTTAGTAGCTTACTGCCTTCTGCTCATTTACGAATGTGTTTCATAGTTAAGTATTTTCTGAATCAGTGTTAAGACGGAAATCGATTTTATCGTACGAACATCATATTTCAGTTTGTACTTATATCGTTGCTTTAACTGCATCTCACTTGATCACAAGTTAAAGTGATTTACGAATTGGCTTTCATACCGAAATCACATTTTATCGGACGAACGTCATATTCCAGTTTGCTATTACATTCTGTTGTCTATCTTAACTGCAAACTGCCTCTATATATTTGCTTTAACTGCATCTCGCTTAATCACAAGTTAAAGTGATTTACGAATTAGCTTTCTTACCAAAATCGTTTGTATCATATGAATGCAATTTTAATCGTTGAAAGTTTTCCGCTACACTAATTCACCTCCCCCCTCTTAGTGCTCTTGATCCTAACAATTGGTATCAGAGTCCGGTATTTCTCATTTCGATTTTACACCTGAGAGAAATGGCTCTTCATGGCTTTCAAGAGGGCTTATCGGTTGTTCGTCCACCATTATTTAACGGATTGGACTACACTTATTGGAAAACTCGAATGAGAGTTTTTTTTTTATTTTTATGAATTTGGATTTATGGAATATTATTGAAAATAGTTTTCAACTTCCCTCTAAATCGATGAACGAATAGTCGGATTTGGAGAATAAGTATTTTTCTTTAAACGCAAAGGCTATGAATGCTTTATTTTACGCTGTGGACAAAAATGAGTTCAATCGGATTTCTACGTGCGAAATGACTTTCAATATTTGGTGCACTCTTGAAATCACACACGAAGGCACAAGTAGTATAAAAGATTCTAAAGTAAATTTTTTAATGAATGATTTTGAGCTTTTTCGAATGAAGTCGAGCGAAACCATTATTGACATGTACACCCGTTTTACGGATGTCGTCAATGGTTTAAAAGCTCTTGGCAAATGTTTCTCAAATTTTGAACTTGTTAGTAAAGTTTTACGATCACTTTCTAAAGCTTGGGATTCAAAAGTAATGGTAATACAAGAAATAAAAGATTTAAATATTTTTCTATTTGAAGAGCTAATTGGTTCATTGATGACATATGAAATGATGCACAATGCATATGATGAACAAAACAACCTTCCAAAGAACAGGAAGAATTTGGGACATAGAACATTTGAAGACCACTCGAGCATAAGCTCAAGTGATGGTGAACAAGAACTACTCACTAAGAAATTTAAAAGATTAAAGAAACAAAAATTTAAGAACAAAAAGAACGAAACTACTTGCTTTGAACGCAAGAAGAAGAACACAAAGTAGGATTAATCGAGCTCCTCCGAAGACAAGGAGAAAATCAACAAAGGCGAGGTGGCAAACTACGCCTTAATGACATTCAACGATTAGGTAATCGAAACCCCCTTAATTTATTTTAAAATTACTTGATGTTTTCCATGATGCATTGTTTTTTTAGAATAATTATTTTTCTTGAAAATTATATTTTAAAAAAATTAAAAATGCAAGAATATGATCATGCACATAATTTTAAAAATAATCATGAAAAATACATATTTTATGATAAACAAACAAAATAATTTTGATTGAAAATATGAAATCATGCTATATGTGGTTAAGAAGTAATAATGTGTATCATGTTGATTTACATTGTTATTTCTTGATTTTGATTAAATAAAATCATGTTTGCAGAAATGCATAATGATGTAATATTAAACATTTTGATACCATGATTAACAATTTTATGCATGAGATTTTAAGTTATACATGATGATAAGCATGTGTTATTTTCATGAGTGTATTTGAAAAACATATGGCAAAACCATGTCCGAATGCATGAAAGTGTTAAATTTCATTTTCGGATTCTCTTAATTTTTGTGGTTTATTGATCTTAATGGTTTTATGACGAAATTCATTTTTCGATCCTAAACGTTGATGCATATTTTTATTTAACATAATGAAAAAGCATGCTAACATGAAATTAATCACTTAAAATGAAATACTTAAAAAAGGGAAAATATATTATCAATGAAATCATGAATCTACTTATGTTATGAATTTTGTGAACCATAAAAATGATTTTGGTGATTTGAGTTTGAGATGAGTTTTATCAAAATCATAATCTTGATTTCTTGGAATAATATGAGATTTCCCTTGATGATCATCTCGATTATTTAAAAGGAGATTTGTCGAAATGATTTATGAAATTTTCAATTCATGACTTGATCCTTCATTTGTTTATGAGATGGTTGAAATCTTTGTACATTTGAATTCTTCCCTGCTCCCTTTGATTTTTGAATTTATGCATTTTATATGTTGAAGATTTGAAAACATATTTTGATATCATGCATACCCAAGAAATGTTGATTTGACAAAATGAATGATGATTTTTCTCTTGAATATAACTTGTGATATATTTTTATTATGAATCATTATCTTGATTTCTCGATATTCAATATATGAAATTTTATTATGAATCAAGATTTTTTGTCTAATCGATCTCCTAAGATTTTCTTTTGATTATTTATGAGGAGGTTATTCAAAAAGAAATCATGTCTTTTGGTATTCATGTATTTAAATCTGTCATGATATGATCTTTATGCAATTCCTTGTATTCATGAAATGTTTATCTCATCACCCAACTAATTCTTCTTGATATTCTTTATGTGATGATATGAATGCATGAAATATTATAAATTTGTAATGATGCATGCAATACTTATGATAATGATGTACATGATGTATTGCATATGATGTGTATCATGAATGCTTTAGATGATGAATGTTTGATATCATGATCAACATATTGATAAATGCTTAAAAATTTTAATGCTTGAATATCATGTATGATATGCTCATAATGATGATTGATTTATTTGTATCATGCATGAAAAATAAAATGTATGATTTTGAAAATGTGCATGTTTTAATAATGATAAGATTGATTCTTTTTTTTTATAAGTAAAAGTAAATTGATTTTGTGTAAAGTTTCTACAAATAGCTTTGTCTATACAAGTTATAGACGAAGCTAGGTAACTCGTAGAGTACTCATGCGGTAGTTATGACTACACATGCTGGAGACTATAACTCTTAACTGTGGCCAACAAATAAAATTTAAAGTCCAGATATGCCAAGATTTCCTGTGGGTATTGTTAGGATCAAGAGCACTAAGAGGGGGGGGGGGGGTGAATTAGTGCAGCGGAAAACCTGTTAAGATTAAAATCGAAAACTGCGTTTGTTCGATAGAAGTGATTTTGGTAAAAAGCCGATTCGTAAATCACTTCAACTTTTGACTAGGAGAGATGCAGCAAAGATATGAACGCAGTTTGCAGTTATGATGGAAATCAGAATATAAGCGCAAACTGAAATACGACATTCGTACGATAAAAGCGATTTCAGTATAAAAACTGATTCGTAAACTACTTTAACTTGAGATAAGGTGAGATGCAGTTAAAGCAAAGATATAAAGGTAGTTTGCAGTTATAATGGAAATCAGAACGTAAGCACAAACTGAAATACGACGTTCGTACGATAAAACTGATTTGCGTCTTAAACCCCGATTCGAAAAGCACTGAACTTTGAAACACGTTCGTAAAAACACAAAAGGCAGTAAGCTATTGAGGAGGTTTGCAATAAAGATAATATGCTCAAAGTAAATGCAAACCGAGATTTAGAGTAGTTCGTTCAATCTTGACCTACTCCACTTTTGGCTTCCTCCACCGACGAGGTCACCGACGTCAACTAGAGGCCTTCCTTCAATAGGCGAAGGCCAACCACCCTTTTACAGTTTTACTTCTTTTGACGGGCTTAGGTGACAACCCTTACAGAATTTTCTCTCCTCTCTTTACAACTCAGAACTTAGAAGAAAAGAGGGAGAAGAACTTTTGGCCTTTACAACAATTTTGAGCTCTAAGAATCACAGAAAAAGATCAAGATTTCGGTGTAAGTTCATACCATTTCAGTGCTGAATGGGTGGGGTATTTATAGGCCCCAACCCAGTTCAAATTTAGAGCTCAAAATTGTCAATTCCCGGAATTCCGGGATCAGGCGGTTGCACCTCTTGACTGGAGCGGTTGCACCGCCTGGTAGAGCTCGAAGACTGAGCCTCTAGGCGGTGCTACCTCCTGTCAGGGGCGGTTGCACCTCCTGCCAGAGCTCGAAGATCGAGCTCAGGCGGTTGCACCTCCTGACTGAGGCGGTTGCACCACCTGGCAAAGCTCGAAGACCGAGCTCAAGCGGTGCCACCTCCTATCAGGGGAGGTTGCACCGCCCAGTCTCGCTCGGAGACTGAGCCTAGGCGATGCCACCGCCTTGCTAGAGTGGTTGCACCTCCCAGTCTCGCTCGGAGATTGACCCCAAGCGGTGCAACCTCCTGCCTTGGGCGGTTCAAACGCCTGGTAGAAATTAGGGTCCGAATGGGTTGATCCATTCGGCCCAATTTGGGTTTTTCAGGGGCCCAATTGCCCCAAGATTAAGTTAATGGGATCACCTCCCATTTCCAACTTAATCATTGTGCTAACTACGATATTCCCTAAGACATTCACTGCAACTTGCTCCGGTGCGTCAATCGCTTCTTCCGGCAAGCTTCCGGCGAACTTCCGTTGATCATCCGATGAACCCTCGGTGATGCTCCTGCGGACTTCCGGCAAACTCCTGGACTTGCGATGATTCACTTGGCGAGTTCCGACGAGCTTCTTTGGCAAGCTTATGGACTTGTCGGATTTGTTCCCGCAGAACCTCCGACGACTGTCCGAACTTCCGTCGAACTCTCAAACTCCCAACGTGATCATTGTCTTGACTCCGGCGCAACTCCTACTGGATGTCTTACTTTCATCGTAGTTAATCCTGCACACTTATCTCAACATATAGATTAGATAACAAATGACAATTGACTTCATCATCAAAATCCGAGATTCAACAATCTCCCCCTTTTTGATAATGACAATCAATTGATAATGGAGTTAATCTTAACTCCCCCTATCTATATGCCATACTTGAGATAAGTCATTCTTGAATTCAAAACCTAAGAATTCAAGAGACATATTGATAAGTTAAAATCATTTGAACTTATCAATACTCCCATCATGATTCCCATCATGATGTATCTCTTTGAAGATGATGTCAAGGCTTGACATTCATTTTCAAATTTTACATTACAAGTTTGAATGATGGTAATAGTAGCAATTCATCATATTGTAAGATATCAACATGTAAAGCTGCGAAGTAAGATTTTGATATCATTACATGATGTACACATTTCAAATATTTTAGCAAGTATTGCATTTCATCACATGGTAAGATATCAACTCGTAAAATTACGATGCAAGTTTTTTTGTTTGATATCTTGACACGATACAAACAAGGCATAATGCAAATTAATCATAGCATCTGTTCATATATCTCTCGGTGATGCAAGCATGGCATAATTATAGCATCAGTGTGTATAGCATCAATTCATATATTTCTTAGTGATGCAAGCATGGCATAATTATAGCATTAGTGTGTATAGCATCAATTCATATATTTCTCGGTGATGCAAGCATGGCATAATTATAGCATCAGTGTGTATAGCATCAATTCATATATTTCTCCCCCTTTGTCATCAACAAAAAGCATGGTAGTTGTGATACCAGGAGAACAATATAAGCAAATTTTGAGTATAAGTGCGATAATTATTCATGCCTTTACTGGGTTCATGTTATTTTCCAATAGTAAGTGATAGGAAATCAAGCATATAAAGGAAAGCATGATACGTAGATTGCTTTGAATACTTCTTCCTTTTTATTTGTTATAATCTTTTTGCATGAAGGAGGAAAGCCATTTGTGATACCAGCTATTTGTGAGTTTACTTTGAGTCAAGATATGTGTGTGAAACAGCTCTTTGCAAGTAAAAGTACTATCATCCATATTTTAAGATGGAATTCATAAGCAGGAATCATTTCATCAAATCTATTTTAGAAAAATATTTTTCATAAGAGTGTATGAGAAAATCCGATTTTTAGCATTCCAATTGTTAAGCGAATCCAAAAATGAAATGAACACTTTCATCATTCAGACAAGACTATGCTACAGATTTTCAAATACAATCATGAAGACAAAACATTTTTGTATTCAACACATAATTTCCAACATGTTATTTAGGCATCTAAAGGCAATCAAGTGATTTGATCATTCAATAAAGTCCGAAAAATAATTTTAACTAGTTTATGTATTCGAACATATCAAAATTCCTAATTCTCTTTTTATGAAATCAAATTGTTCTTCACTTAGAGGTTTTGTAAAAATATCAGCTAGTTGATGTTTAGTGTTAATATCATGGCAATGTCATGACTTATCAACTGCATTGGTATATCATTTTCTCAAACAATGAGAGATGTTTGTAACTCTGCATATGCTCACAAAAAAATATATCAGGTAACCATATCAAGGATCAAGGCAAAGCCCATCATGGTGAGTAACATAAGGAGTTTACAATAACAATAGGTGATTGTGTTCATACAAGCTCATTCATGAGGTGGAAAATTAAAGTGCCTAAATAAAGAGTCAAATTGTCGATGAATTTGCTGTAGCTCAGATAGGATTTGATATTATCGGTGTTCAAGCCGTTCTTGTCTTTGTTCAAATCGGTCCATCCGAATCCCAATATCTTCGACAGATGATGTATGAGTTTGCTCAAATGGATGTGTTTCCTCAAAGGGACAGATCGGAGGAGATTGGGTACCCCTAAAGATTGGTGTTTCCGGTTCCGGTTCAGGTTGAGGGGGATCGGTTCTTCTAGGCATTCTAACCCAGTTACCGTTTCTATAAAAACATCTTAATCGATGAAGTAGATTTTTATTTATTATGCTAAACCTATCTACTTTTAGTACTTCTTCTTCCGGTGGTATTAGAATATCGTAGGCTTTCATTATTCTAGTGATTATACCACCATATAGGAGCATCATGTCTTTCTTAGATAGTTCTAACATGTTTTATTGGATAAGATACCCAAGACAGATGTCATGTCCTTTCATGATCAAATACATAGTTCCTAATTCTAATTGGCTTACTTCATCATGATGGTATTGTTTAGGGAGAATGATGCTAGTTAGGATATGATGAAGTACCTTAGTGTTTAGAGGCAATAGATGTTGAATCTCAGATTTTGATGATATAATCAATTGGTGGGTTAATTGATCTAATCCATATTATTGAGTTAAGTGTGCAGGATTAACTATGATAACCAGAAAACATAAAGCAAGGATACCAGAGTCGAGCTCGATGGACGTTTAAGAGACCGAAGAATCATCGGAGATGCTGCCGGAACCATCCGAGAAGAAATCGGGAACGTGTCGGAAGTTCGCCGAAGAAATCGTCGGAGGCTCGCGGAGATCACCAAGAAGGCTCGGCTACTCGTTAAAGTCATCACAAAGATTGGGAGCTTGCAGGGAGTCCGTCGGAAGAAGTTCGTCGGAAAGCTCGCCGGAACAAGACTCGACGTTCGCGGTTAAAAAACTTGCTTAGGATGTTTTTTTTGTGTTATGTAGTTCACCTGTAATTAGGATTAGGATTAAGAGATAATCCTATATCCTGGTTAGGGGCCAACTGGGTCCAAAGTCAGATTTGGTTTGGGCGAAAATTAAGCCAAACCAATGAATCGGAAAGCCAGGCGGTGGAACCGCCTGGCTGGGCGGTGAAACCGCCCAGCACCCGAGTGCTGGGCGGTGACACCTCCTTGGCTGGGCGGTTGCACCGTCCAGCACCCGAGCGCTGGGTGGTGGCACCGCCTGGCTGGGCGGTGGCACCTCCAGCACCGGGAACCCTAAGAGAATTCAAATTTTGAAACCCAAAATTTGAATCCTCTTGAGGCCTATAAATACCCCTCAAATCTCAGCTGAGGTTACAACTTTTGAGAAGCATTTTGATTGAGAGAAAAGTCTTAGAAAGTCTTAGCAAGTCTTGTTTTCAATTTGCTAGAGAGTTCTCCTTCTTTTTTATTGAAAATTTGTAAGAGGTTGAGCTGCTTGTAAAAGGTTGTAAGAGGGGTGTTTACCCTTCCATTTCAAGAGACTTGCTAGTGGAAGGTGGGAGCCTCATCGAAGAGGGGCCTCGCAAGTGGAGTAGGTCATTTGACCAAACCACTCTAAAAATCGGCGTAATCTCTGGTTTGCTTTTTATTATTGTCATTTACATTACTGCAAATCTTCTTACTGCTTTAGTTCCTTATTACTCTTGCTGCGCAACTTTAAGAATACGGCTTCAAGTTAAATTTCTCAAGTTTCGTTCTTAACGTACGAAAGATTTTATTAAAATCGAAGTTTTAATCCGCTACACTAATTCACCCCCCCCTCTTAGTGTCGCTCCGATCCTAACAAGTGGTATCAGAGCAAGGTTATCTCTCATATTTGGTTTAATACCCAAGAGAGATGGCTTACTCCGGCATGCAAGAGGGCCATTCTATTGCACGACCACCTTTGTTTAATGGGTCGGATTACACATATTGGAAGACTCGCATGAGAATCTTCCTCATTTTTATGGACTTTGAGCTTTGGTCTATTGTCGAGAATGGATTTCAAAAATCTTCTCTTCCGATGAGCGAATGGGATGAATCGGAGAAGAAGGTTTTTGCTTTAAATGCAAAGGCTATGAATGCCTTGTTTTGTGCACTAGACAAAAACGAATTTAATCGTGTTTCAATGTGTGATTCGGCTTTTGATATTTGGAGAACTCTTGAGGTCACTCATGAAGGCACTAGCCGAGTGAAAGAGTCCAAAATCAACATCCTTGTGCACTCTTACAAACTTTTCCGAATGAAACCAAGTGAGTCCATCGGAGACATGTACACCCGGTTTACGGATGTCATCAATGGACTCAAAGCTCTTGGTAAAGATTTTACTAACTTTGAACTAGTAACTAAAATCTTAAGATCCCTCCCTAAAAGTTGGGATCCAAAAGTTACGGCCATTCAAGAGGCCAAAGACCTTAAAGCATTCCCTCTTGAAGAACTCATTGGGTCTCTAATGACCTATGAAATGACATGTCAAGCTCATGACGAGCTCGAGAACCCCCTTCCAAAGAACAGGAAGGATATGTCACTCAAATCACAAGAAGACCACTTGAAAGGAACATCAAGTGATGAGGATAGTGACAATGACATTGCACTTTTGACTCAAAAATTTAAAAAATATTTAAGAAAGAACAGATTTAAAAATAATACAAAAAATAAATTTGAACAAAAGAAGGACCAAGTGATTTGCTATGAATGCAAAAAACCGGGACACTATAAGAACGATTGTCCTCAAGCCAAAAAGAGAACATCAAAAAAGAAGGCATTCAAAGCAACGTGGGATGATTCAAGCGCATCCGAAGAAGAGGAGTCCAACACCGAGCGAGTTGCTCATTACGCGCTAATGGCGTTAGGAGAAGAGGTATGTGATTTATTTAATAAAGATTTATCTTTTGAAGAACTATCTATCGCTTTTCATGAATTATTTAATGAATGTAGAACTGTTAGCAAGAAGTTAAGTATCTTAAAGAAAGAGCATGCTTTGCTACAAGATAAGTTTGATAGTCTTCAAACTCCTCCATGCTCTAAGTGTGAGCACTTAGAAGCAATAAAAAATGAAAATATGCTTCTTAAGGAAACCTTAAACAAGTTTAAGGTTGGTAGCAAAGGATTAGATATGATCCTTGCACATAAGGGTCACATCGCAAATAGAAATGGAATTGGATTTGTAAAAGGATTACATCAAAATCCTACCACTTTCATAAAAGGACCTACATTACATGTTTCCTCTTATATGAAATGCAACTTTTGTTGCAAATCCGGACATATTGCCTACAAATGCCCATTTAGGAAAATTAGTTCACAAAAATTAATATGGGTTCCTAAAGGAACTATAAAGAATTCAATCATAAATAACAAAGTTAGTGGGTCAATTTTTGAGGCACCCAAAATCAAATGGGTACCTAAAAATCATCCTCTTTTGTAGACAAACCCACAAGCTAGGAGCAAGAGATGGTATCTCGATAGTGGATGCTCAAGACATATGACTGGAGATCCATCTCATTTCTCTATGCTCACTAGCAAAGAAGAAGGGTACGTTACCTTCGGAGACAACAACAAGGGCAAAATCATTGGCAAGGGAACTATTGGTAACAAATTTAATTTTTCCATTGATGATGTCTTACTAGTTGATGGATTGAAACATAATCTCTTGAGTATTAGTCAACTATGCGATAAAGGTTACATCGTTAGATTTGAATCAAATATGTGCATTATTGAAAAACCAAATCATAACATGACTATGATTGCTTTAAAACAAAATAATGTCTATACCATCAATCTTGATGAACTAAGTAATGAAATGTGCTTCTCCGCCATAAATGATGATGCTTGGCTTTGGCATAGGAGAGTAGGCCATGCAAGCATGAAAACAATATCTAAGATCTCATCTCAAGAATTAGTACGAGGAATTCCAAATATAAAGTTTATTAAGGACAAAGTATGCGATGCATGTCAACTAGGCAAACAAATAAAAACAAGCTTCAAACCAAAAAATCAAATTAGCACTACTAGGCCATTACAATTGATCCATTTGGACTTATTTGGACCAATTGATACAACAAGTCTAGGTGGAAGCAAATATGCTTTTGTGATTGTGGATGACTACTCTAGATACACTTGGACCTATTTCTTAGCTCACAAAAGTAATTGCTTCAAGTGTTTCTCTAAATTTTGTAAACTCACTCAAAACGAAAAAGGCTTCATGATTTCATCAATTCGGAGTGATCACGGTGGTGAATTCCAAAACCGTGACTTTCAAAATTTTTGCGAAAGTAATGGGTACAATCACAACTTCTCAACTCCAAGAAATCCTCAACAAAATGGAGTAGTTGAAAGGAAAAATAGAAACCTACAAGAAATGGCAAGAACTATGTTGAATGAACATAGTTTACCTAAGTACTTTTGGGCCGAAGCCGTAAATACGGCTTGCTACATCATGAATAGAGTCCTAATAAGACCATCCTTATCCAAAACTCCCTATGAATTATGGAATAACAAAAAACCAAACATCTCCTATTTTAAAGTTTTTGGATGTAAATGCTTTATTTTAAATGAAAGGGATGCTTTAGAAAAATTTGATGCTAAATCTGATGAAGGCATCTTTCTTGGTTACTCTTACGTTTCTAAAGCTTTTCGGGTTTTTAATAAAAGAACTTTAGTAATTGAAGAGTCTATTCATGTAGTTTTTAATGAAATTTCTAATTTAAAGAAAAATGATTTTGATGATGATCTTGGTTTTGAAAATTTGAATTTAAATGAACCCTCTCCTCAAAATAGCCATTTGAATGCATCTTCTTCCGAAATTTCTTTACCAAAAGAATGGAAGTATGTAGATGCTCATCCAAAAGAGCAAATTATAGGAGATACATCAAAAGGGGTTCAAACTCGTTCTTCTTTCAAAAATTTCTGTGCTAACGCCGCTTTCCTTTCTCAAATTGAACCTAAATGCATTGACGAAGCCTTAAAAGATGATTTTTGGATCATTGCAATGCAAGAAGAATTGAACCAATTTGAGAGGAATGAGGTATGGAAGCTTGTTCCTAGACCAAGTGACCACTTAGTCATAGGTACTAAGTGGGTCTTTAGAAACAAGCAAGACGAAAATGGTATCGTGGTTAGAAACAAGGCTAGATTAGTGGCCAAAGGTTTCAACCAAAAAGAAGGTATCGATTACGAAGAAACCTTCGCTCCCGTGGCTCGATTAGAAGCCATAAGGATGCTCCTTGCCTATGCTAGTAGTAATAATTTTAAACTATTTCAAATGGATGTTAAAAGTGCTTTCTTGAATGGTTTTATTTCCGAAGAAGTATTTGTCGAACAACCTCCCGGATTTGAAAATTCTCTTCTTCCTAATCATGTATTCAAATTGACTAAAGCTCTCTATGGCTTAAAACAAGCTCCTAGAGCTTGGTATTAAAGGCTTAGTTCCTTTCTTATTTTAAATAATTTTACCAAAGGCAAGGTTGATACTACATTGTTTATTAAACATTTTGAAAATAATTTTCTTATTGTGCAAATTTATGTTGACGATATTGTGTTTGGCTCTTCGGATGAATCACTATGTGAATCATTTGCCAAATGTATGAGTCTTGAATTTGAAATGAGTTTAATGGGTGAATTAACTTTCTTTTTGAGATTACAAATCAAACAACTTAGTGATGGTATATTTCTTAACCAATCTAAATATACATTAGAATTGTTAAAACGATTTAACATGGATAATTCAAAAGCAATAAACACCCCTATGAGTACTGCGACTAAGTTAGATATGGATGAAAATGGTGAAAGTTTCGATCAAAAAACATATAGGGGAATGATAGGTAGTCTACTCTACCTCACTGCGACTAGACCGGATATTATGTTTAGTGTAGGACTTTGCGCTAGGTTTCAATCTAATCCTAAATTATCTCATCTTAATAGTGTTAAAAGAATATTTAGGTATCTTAAAGGAACTCCAAATTTAGGATTGTGGTATCCAAAATCTGAAAAATTCGATCTAATAGCTTATGCAGATGCCGATTTTGGCGGATGCAGGATAGATAGAAAAAGTATATCCGGAACATGCCAATTTTTAGGACATGCATTTGTTTCTTAGACTTCCAAGAAACAAAATTCAGTTGCACTATCTATGGCGGAAGCCGAATACATTGCTGCAAGTGCATGTTGTGCACAAGTAATTTGGATGAAAAATACATTAGAAGACTATGGAATTCACCTTGAAAATATTCCCATAAAATGCGATAATACTAGTGCCATATGCCTTACTAAAAATCCAATTCAGCACTCTAGAACTAAGCACATCGATGTTAGGTATCATTTCATACGCAATCATGTTCTTAACAATGATGTTGTTCTAGAATTCATTGACACAAAGCATCAATTAGCATATATATTTACAAAAGCTTTGAATGAAGACCAATTTGAATTCATCCGAAGGGAATTAGGCATGCTAAATTGTCCCTAAAATGAACTTCACAAAAAGGACTCATTCTTTTCCCTTCGTTTATGAATTTGAATTCTTCCTTCTTCTTCAATTCAAAATGATCCATTAAAGTATAAATTATGATCTTGAGGGAAGAAGCTAAACAAAAGGAAGAAAGAAAATTTTTTTCTTTCCTCCGCGTGATGCCAGCGGTGGCACCGCCAAATCCGGCGGTTGCACCGACTGGCGCTCGGGCGCCAGGCGGTGACACCGACCAGTTTGGCGGTGACACCGACCGAGTCACCCTTTTAACCCGAGGGGTTAGGGCCGGCGGTGACACCGCCCCCAACCCGAAGAAAGACCTCTCAAAACCCTCTCCCATTCCCTCCAACCCTCATTCTAACTCTTAGAAACATTGGAGAAGGATTCTTGGTGGTCCAAGCTTTCCATCTCTCAACATAATCTCCACAAGGTAACACTTGAAATCCCTCTTTTCTTTTCTCTTTCTCTTGCTTATTTTTCACAGTTTCATCATCATGTTGTCTAGAAAATGGCTCCTAAGAGATCAAAAGGAATAAGGATTGAAGGAGATTCATATAACCATGACCTTTTTAGATCAAAAGAGGTAGCCCTTAGCTTTCCAAAATTTGAAACACGATGTGTCCATAAGGGAAAATACGTTGATTTGGATGAACTAGAGGACTTAGAACCCATTAGGTGGTTTGCACACCTAGAAGCTCTACCTCTACTACAAATAGATGAACCAATCTATCCACGGTTAGTGAGATTGTTCTATGCCAATCTATATGAAGACAATGATAGCCTAAGCACTTACATTCTAGGAACACCCATTAGAATATTTGACAGCACCATTTGTGAGCTAATTGGCATAACTGAAAAAGATAGGGGATGCTATTTTAAAGGTAAATGGGACGTCAAAAAAATAGGAGCAACCTATTCCGAAGCCGTGAAAACAATTTTTGCAAATCCAAACCTTGACTTCCTACCCAAGAGCTGTGAACACTTAATGCCTTTCAACTCTAAAATTCTTCATCACATTATCACAAGCATCATATTCCCCAAACAATTTCATCTTGACGAAGTAAGTCAAATAGAGATAGGAACCATGTATTGGATTATGACCGGTCAGCATAATTGTTTTGGGTACTTGATTCGCCAACACATGCAGGAAATTATGACTAAAGATACTATATTGCCATATGGGAGGTTAATCACTAGAATTCTTCATGCCTATGACATTTGCATTCCACCCGATGAAGAATCTATTCAAAATGATCGATATAACATAATAAATAAAAACCTGCTAAAAAAACTTAGGTGCACTTTTAGCAATGGCATATGGGTTAGGCAGCCTAGAAGGACGGATTCAATTCCTACACCAATAGAACAACCCGAAACACCAATTCTTATGGGAAGTGAATCTCCTCCTCCTAGTCCCTTTGGAGCAGCACCTTCAGCTCCTGTTTCCTCCTCTGAAGATATCATTATGGCGGAGCTATCTCAGATCAAATCACAGCAAGAACAAATTCAGAATCAACAAGTTGAAATTTTGAAGACACTACGACAGATGAATGAAAAAATAGATATCATGTATCAGCACTGTGGATTACCACCTAAGGATTAAATTGATGCATCTTTTTATTCTGTCCTGTTTGCTTTTAAAAACAAGTTCATGTTTGTCATCGATTGTACGATAACTGATCTTTCCTTTAGATAACTACTGTCTTAATCTGCATAGATGATGATGTCTTTTGGATAAACTATTTCTGGCAAATTTGAATGATGAACTTTGATAAATGCTAAACCTTTTTCTATGATCATCAATTAGCTGGCTTGTCTCTTTTTGTTGATGACAAAGGGGGAGAAGTGATGACTTACACCAGAACGATAGCATGGCTAATATGAATTACAAAAACTTGTGTGATATGAATGTCTTATATGACTTGCAAATCCTTGAAAATATCACAAGATTGATATCATGAAATTTATATTGAAAATGTTTATCTTCTGTGTGATATGAATGTCTTATATGACTTGCAAATCCTTGAAAATATCACAAGATTGATATCATGAAATTTATATTGAAAATCTTTATCTTCTATCGTAGCAAAATTCGTCCCGTATCATTTAACTTATGATTTTCATCGAAGTTTCATACTTACTATTGTTTAATGAGGATAACGATAAAGTTCAACGATTAGAACTTATCGGGTTATGCTTGAATCCAATGGGATGGAATTCAAGTGTTTTTTATCTTTTCATAATATGGCATATAAATAGGGGGAGTTATGTTTAACTCCGTCATCAATTGATTGTCATCATAAAAAAGGGGGAGATTGTTGAATCTCGGATTTTGATGATATAATCAATTGGTGGGTTAATTGATCTAATCCATATTATTGAGTTAAGTGTGCAGGATTAACTACGATAACCAGAAAACATAAAGCAAGGATACCGGAGTCGAGCTCGATGGACGTTTAAGAGACCGAAGAATCATCGGAGATGCTGTCGGAACCATCCGAGAAGAAATCGGGAACGTGTCGGAAGTTCGCCGAAGAAATCGTCGGAGGCTCGCGGAGATCACCAAGAAGGCTCGGCTACTCGTTAAAGTCATCACAAAGATTGGGATCTTGCAGGGAGTCCGTCGGAAGAAGTTCGTCGGAAAGCTCGCCGGAACAAGACTCGACGTTCGCGATTAAAAAACTTGCTTAGGATGTTTTTTTTGTGTTATGTAGTTCACCTGTAATTAGGATTAGGATTAAGAGATAATCCTATATCCTGGTTAGGGGCCAACTGGGCCCAAAGTCAGATTTGGTTTGGGCGAAAATTAAGCCAAACCAATGAATCGGAAAGCCAGGCGGTGGAACCGCCTGGCTGGGCGGTGAAACCGCCCAGCACCCGAGTGCTGGGCGGTGACACCTCCTTGGCTGGGCGGTTGCACCGTCCAGCACTCGAGCGCTGGGCGGTGGCACCGCCTGGCTGGGCGGTGGCACCTCCAGCACCGGGAACCTTAAGAGAATTCAAATTTTGAAACCCAAAATTTGAATCCTCTTGAGGCCTATAAATACCCCTCAAATCTCAGCTGAGGTTACAACTTTTGAGAAGCATTTTGATTGAGAGAAAAGTCTTAGAAAGTCTTAGCAAGTCTTGTTTTCAATTTGCTAGAGAGTTCTCCTCCTTTTTTATTGAAAATTTGTAAGAGGTTGAGCTGCTTGTAAAAGGTTGTAAGAGGGGTGTTTACCCTTCCATTTCAAGAGACTTGCTAGTGGAAGGTGGGAGCCTCATCGAAGAGGGGCCTCGCAAGTGGAGTAGGTCATTTGACCGAACCACTCTAAAAATCGGCGTAATCTCTGGTTTGCTTTTTATTATTGTCATTTACATTACTGCAAATCTTCTTACTGCTTTAGTTCCTTATTACTCTTGCTGCGCAACTTTAAGAATACGCCTTCAAGTTAAATTTCTCAAGTTTCGTTCTTAACGTACGAAAGATTTTATTAAAATCGAAGTTTTAATCCGCTGCACTAATTCACCCCCCCTCTTAGTGCCGCTCCGATCCTAACAGTAGATGTTCACAATTTTTAGGAACAAATGCTAAGTTGGGATTGGCGAAAATTATTCCTAAGGATTCAACATATGTTGTTCCAACAGTTTCATCATCCCATGATCCTCTAAAGTAAAGTCCTCTACTTTTTATGGGAATGCCTATCATGTCGCAAATGAATTTATCTGTAATGGAGATGTGTTGTCCTAAAAGATAGGTAGACATTCTTTCTTCTTCATCTATTTGTATGTTGTTGTAAAACAATCTAATAAGTCTTGGATAGATGGGTTCATTAATTTACAAAATAGGGATTAGATCTAAGTTTGCAAACCATTGGATTGTCTCTAAGCCTCTTAGTTCATTTAAATCTACATGTTTTCCCTTATTGACACTCCTAAGTTCGAAAGAGGAAAACTTTTCAGCATGATATTTTGAATCGAAAAGGGTGAGATCAAAATCTTCCACTAATTTCCTCTTCCCTTTGTCCCTTGAGGATCTTCTAGATCCCATAACTACTGCTATTTAGAAGAATAGTGATGAGCAAGAGTAAATGAATCAAAAACAGAATTTAAGGGCTTCTTAGATAATACCTTAGTGAGATCTTCAAGAGAGGGAAGGATTGTTGATGTTTTGCTCTGAAATGAGGAGTATTTGGGATGCTATGAGGGGAGAAATGGGGATGGAGGAGCTTTGGAAGAGTAAAGAGGGGAAGGGAGTGAGTTGGGGTCGGTTTCACCGCCAGCCCTTGCTTGGGTTAAAAAGGGCAGAGTTGCGGGCGGTTGCACCTTTTGCTGGGGCGGTGCAACCGCTTGCAACACGTGACAGCTGGAGGTGCTACCTCCAGCTGGGGCGGTTCAACCGCTGCAGGCAGTGAGCATAGTCTTGAATGTTTTTGACTTTTTATTTATGGAACAATCAACTTCACTTACGTAATTACGTAAGAATAAGAATTTTTGCACGATCAAGATGCATACTCTCAATGTCGTACACATGTTTGTGATAGATTGTACAAGTTGGTAAGCCTTGCAAGTTCATGACAAACTTAGTTAGTTCATAATATAGAGTTGGATTCGAAAGTTACGAACGGATGAAATTGATAGATTCGAAAATCCAAAGGATATGTGAATTGAGAATCATGAGTTTCCAATTCTGAGAAATCAAATAGGATTGTATTTAAATCATATTTGTGATTTTAATTTTCTAATCCTCTTCTGTTATTTGGGGTAGAGAGCATCGCGAGTTCCATTTTGGACTTCGGGTCATGAATATCGAGATTCCAAGGAGCAGGATATTATTTCTTGCTCCAGCTTATAATAATTTTTTTATGTCTTTACAAGAAAGGATGATTTTTAGGTACCCATTTGCTTTTGAGTGCCTCAAAAATAGATCTATATTGTTTATCATGTTGCATAGAATTTGTCATGGTTCCTTTAGGAACCCAAATTAATTTACTCAGACTAATTTTCTTGAATGGACAATAATACGTTTTGTGTCCAAGTTTACAACAAAAGTTGCATTTGCTTTGGTGTCGAACATGTAAGATGGGGCCTTTTATGAAGGTGGTTGGGATTTGGTGAGGACTTCTCACAAATCCGATTCCACTTCTTTTGGGAACATGACCTTTGTTTGCAAGGATCATGTTCAGTGATTTGCTACCAACCTCGAATTTCTTCAAGGTGTCCTTAAGTAGCAAGTTTTCCTTTTGGAGAGTTTCTAGATCATGGCATTTTGTGCATGAACTTAAACTATCATGATATTCAGTTTTTAACTTATCAAAATTACAAGTAAGACTATCATGCTCCTTTTTTAGCAATTTATATTTTCTACTAATAATCTTGCATTCATCAAATAAGTCATGGAAGGCATTTAATAATTCATCAAATGATAAATCTGCATCTATTAAATTCGTTACCTCCTCTCCGATAGTCATTAAGGCGTAATGAGCAACTTGCTCGGTGTTGGACTCCTCTTCTTCGGATGCGCTCGAGTCATTCCATGTTGCTTTGAGCGCCTTCTTCTTTGATGTTCTCTTCTTAACTTGGGGACAATCACTCTTGTAGTGTCCCGGCTTCTTGCACTCATAGTAAATAACTTGGTCCTTTTTTGGTTCAAGTTTATTTTTAAACTTGTTTCTTTTAATAAATTTTTTAAATTTTATTGTTAGAAGTGCCAAGTCATCGTCACAGTCCTAATCACTTGAGTTTTCTCTCAAGTGGTCTTCTGAAGTTCTAATTGTCATATTCTTCCTGTTCTTTGGAAGGATGTCTTCTTTCTCTTCATGAGCTTTGCAGGTCATCTCATAGGTCATTAATGACCCGATTAGTTCTTCAAGAGGGAAATTGCTTAGATCTTTCGCCTCTTGAATAGCAGTGACTTTAGGATCCCAACTCTTAGGAAGGGATCTTAGAATCTTATTTACGAGCTCAAAATCCGAAAAACTTTTTCCGAGTCCTTTTAGACCATTGACGACATCCGTGAAACGGGTAAACATGTCACCAATGGTCTCACTCGGTTTCATTCGGAAAAGTTCGAAAGAATGTAACAGAAGATTGATTTTTGACTCTTTCACTCTACTTGTGCCTTCGTGAGTCACTTCGAGTGTGTGCCAAATATCAAATGCGGTTTCACAAGTCGAAACACGGTTAAACTCGTTTTTATCAAGTGCACAAAATAAAGCATTCATAGCAAGAGCGAAAGCCTTCTTCTCCAATTCATTCCAATTGATCATTGGAAGAGAAGACTTTGAAAATCCATTTTCGACAAGATTCCAAAGTTCAAAATCCATAGAAATAAGAAAGATCCTCATTCGGGTCTTCTAATAGGTGTAGTTCGTCCCATTGAACATGGGTGGACGTGTAATAGAATGGCCCTCTTGGTTTCCGACGTATGCCATCTCTCTTGGGTTTTAATCCGTTAGAGAGTTAACCCCGCTCTGATACCAATTGTTAGGATCAAGAGCACTAAGAGGGGAGGGGTGAATTAGTGCAGCGGAAAACCTGTTAAGATTAAAATCGAAAACTGCGTTTGTTCGATAGAAGTGATTTTGGTAAGAAAGCCGATTCGTAAATCACTTCAACTTTTGACTAGGAGAGATGCAGCAAAGATATGAACGCAGTTTGCAATAATGATGGAAATCAGAATATAAGCGCAAACTAAAATACGACATTCGTACGATAAAAGCGATTTCGGTATAAAAGCGATTTCAGTCTTCGAGCTCTGCCAGGCGGTACAACCGCCCCAGTCAGGAGGTGCAACCGCCTGATCCCGGAATTCCGAGAATTGACAATTTTGAGCTCCAAATTTGAACTGGGTTGGGGCCTATAAATACCCCACCCATTCAGCACTGAAAGAACACAACTTACACTTGAAATCTAGATCTTTTTCTGTGATTCTTAGAGCTCAAAATTGTTGTAAAGGCCAAAAGTTCTCCTCCCTCTGTTCTTCAAAGTTTTGAGTTGTAAAGAGAGGAGAGAAAATTTCTGTAAGGGTTGTCTCCTAAGCCCGTTAAAAGGAGTGAAACTGTAAAAGGGTGGTTGGCCTTCGCCTATTGAAGGAAGGCCTCTAGTTGACGTCGGTGACCTCGTCGGTGGAGGAAGCCAAAAGTGGAGTAGGTCAAGATTGACCAAACCACTCTAAATCTCGATTTGCATTTACTTTGAGCATTTTATATTTACTGCAAACCTCCTAAATAGCTACTGCCTTCTGCGCTTTTACGAACGAGTTTCTAAGTTCAGAGCTTTCCGAATCTGCGTTTAGACGTAAATCGGCTTTTTTGTACGATAATTACATTTCAGTTTACGTTTACGTTTTGATTTCAATCATAACTGCAAAATGCCTTCTGCGCATTTATAAAATGTATCTCAAAGTTCAGTATCCTCAAAATTGGCATTTAGACGTAAACCGGTTTTATCGTACGAACGTCGCATTTCAGTTTGCGCTTGCATTCTGATTTTCATTATAAACTGCAAACTGCCATCGTAGATTTACTTTAATGTCATCTCACTTAATCTTAAGTTAAAGTAATCTTAGATCAGCTTTTACATCGAAATCGTTTTTATCAAACGAACGCAGCTTTCGATTTTAATAGAGAAAGATTTCCGCTGCACTAATTCACCCCCCCCTCTTAGTGCTCTTGATCCTAACAATCTTCTTATCATATACTGACATGTTTTGATGGGAGGGAGATAATGCCTTGCTAGTGTATGCGAGTGGTCGACCATTTTGCATGAGAACGGCTCCAATTCCGACTCCAGATGCGTCGGCCTCAATGATGAAGGGTCTATTGAAATCTGGTAGCGCAAGCACCGGCGTCGTTGTCATGGCTGCTTTAAGTTTGTCGAAGGCAGCAGAGGCTTTGTCCGACCATTGGAAAGCATCTTTTTTCAGTAAAGAAGTGAATGGTGCACTGATCTTCCCATAGTCCTTAACAAATTTTCGGTAGTAGCCCGTTAGTCCAAGGAACCCCCGTAGTAATTTCATGTTTGTAGGTTTCGGCCAGCCTTGCATTGCCTCAATTTTTGTTGGGTCTACCGCCACTCCTTCTTCTGATATTATATGCCCAAGGTACTCTACTTTTTGTTGGAGAAAGCTGCACTTTGGTTGCTTAACAAAAAGAGTATTCTCTCGAAGGATCGTCAAAACAATCCGTAAATGCTGAAAGAGAGTCTCAAGAGAAGGGCTGTAAATGAGAATATCATCGAAAAATACCAGCACAAATTTACGAAGAAAGGTTTGAAAAATATCGTTCATGAGACTTTGAAAGGTTGAAGGAGCATTAGTGAGTCCAAAAGGCATTACCAAGAATTCATAATGGCCATTATGTGTGCGAAATGCAGTTTTTGGAATGTCATCGTCACATACCCGAATTTGGTGGTAACCGGATCGGAGGCCCAACTTAGTGAAGACTCGAGCTCCTTTTAATTCATCAAGAAGTTCATCCACCACTGGTATTGGGTACTTGTCCTTGACGGTGATGCCATTTAAAGCTCGGTAGTCAATGCACATCCGCCAAGTTCTGTCCTTCTTGCGTACAAGTAGCACCGGTGAGGAATAGGGGCTGCAACTTGGCCAAATCACCCCTGTTTCAAGCATCTCCTTTACGATCTTTTCAATTTCATCTTTCTGGAGGTGAGGATATCGGTACGGTCGAGTGTTCGCTGGTGGCTTGCTAGTTGGTACTCCTGAATGGTAGAGGTTTGTCAGATCTTTGCTAGTTGTCCGTCAATGTTCTCGTAATAAGTTGGTCCGAAGCGGATCAGTAGTCCTTCTTTGAATTGTCGCCATGAAAGGACTCCATAAGTATGTTCAAACTAGTCAAACCATTGTATGGCATCCCCTTCAAGATATATAGCTGCAATTTCCACCATGGATGCATCCGCAGTTTTATGGTACCGAAAATATCGCTCCGTGCGCGAGATCCAACCAATTGGGTCTCCTTCTTCCCATCTAGGGAAGTCCACTCTCATGCGCAAATAGTTGGGGTCGGTCATAGAGCCTCCCCTCTCTTGGAAGTCATCTCTTTAGGCATGATGTGATTGGTTAGAGCTCTATCCTTGATGTGATTTCTTCGGGCTTGGTGGTCGGCCCAAACTGAATTCGGTAAGGAGAGTCCGAATCTTATCCTCTATTCGTGCCTCAAAGGCTTCAAATTTAGCATTGATTGCCTCCTTAGATGCCATAGTATATGACTCCAAATCTGTGATGTTAAGATCTCTCTTTTGTTGATGGGTTAAAGGCATGTATAGGTTTGATAGAAATCAATGAAAGTTTGCTGCAGAATTGTGTTGTCTTGTAAAAGCAGAATTATTGCCGATGAAACAACGGTTTCTCGATGAAATCTCCATAAAAAATTTGAGAGATTTGAGGAGGGAATTGACAGCAATATCTCAGTTTATATGACAGCAAGGATGTCCAATTTAATCAAGAAAATTTTGGCAGTAACAGCAAGAAAATTGGTGTAAGTTGCGATAGCAGAATTCTCGTCGAAAAATTTCAGCAACTTACGATGAAAATTTGCAGCAATATAGGAACGAATTTTTTTTTTTTTTGGATTTTCGAATAGAGATAACTAAATTGCAACAGTAGTAAGGTAGAATACCAGAACCTGTTGCAATTCACAGGGAGATCAAAGGATGATCTGCGGTGGTGGAGATGACGGTGGAATTTGGCGACGATCTTTTAAGCAATTGTGGGAATTGCTTTAGGCGGTAGTGGAGGGTTGATGGATGGCTGTGGAAGGGCAGCAAGATACCAAGAATGCTGCTCTGATACCAGGTGATAGAACCCTTACAGATTCTAAACTTGGGGTTGATCTCTTTAGGGGATCGGCCTCCTTGGAACTCTATAGGGGTTCCTCCCTCCAAGTTGCTGCTCAAAGGGTGCAGAAAAGATTCATCTATTGCTTAAGAAAAGAGAAGGAATACATGGCTATTTATAGGGCTTCTAAACCCTAACTCCTAATAGGACTCCCACTTAAGACTCTTACTTCTAACCAACTCCCAATAGGATTCCTACTCAAGACTCCTATTCCCTTACAACTCCTAATTCTTCTCTAAGAAAAAACCTCCTACATGAATGTCCCTCTCAATTAGGACTCTCCTAGCTAGAGTCCTAACAGACTCGCCCTCTTCAACTCAGCCTTATCCTCAAGTCTGAGATTCCATGAACTCAGGGAACCGGGTCTTCAGCTCCTCATATGGTTCCCCTGTGGCGTCTTCAAGTGGTAGATTATTCCAATGCACTAGTACTTCAGTAGAGGGATGTCGGCGACGCATCACGATCCTGCGATCGAGGATGGCTTGTGGTTGGGCTTGAATAACTCCATCCTCAGTTGTGTTGGGCAGTTGGATCTAGGGTGACTCATGTTCTCCCAACTTGGGCTTTAAGCATGATACGTGGAAGACAGAGTGAATTTTGGCTTCCTCAGGTAATTTAAGTCTGTACGCCACGGCTCCGATACGCTCTGTGATCTGATAGGGCCCATAAAAACGTGGGGATAGCTTCATGGAGGCTCGAGTGTTGATAGAGAGTTGCTTGTATGGTTGTAGGCAAAGATAAACCCAATCTCCCACTGAAAATTCTCTTTCACTTCGTCGTGTGTCGGCTTGTTGCTTCATTCTGGCTTGAGTGGTAGAGAGATTATCTTTTAACAGTTGTAAGAGTTTGTCCCTATCAATCAATTCTTGGTCAACCTGATCTACCTTGGAATCACAGGGGCTGGTCGACCATACAATGCTTCATAAGGGGCACATTTGTAGATGAATGATATGTAGTATTATACCACCATTCGGCCCAAGGAAGCCGTTTCGCCCACTCTTTTGGTCGGTCGCTAGCGAAACACCGGAGGTACATCTCTAAGCACCTATTTACCACCTCTGTTTGGCCGTCAGTTTGTGGATGATACACTGTGCTCATCTTGAGTTTGGTGCCTTGTAACTGAAATAACTCGGTCCAAAATTTACTAGTGAAGATCCTGTCACGATCACTTACGATGGACCTTGGCATCCCATGCAGTTTAACAATATTTTCTATGAAAATCTGGGCAATACTAGCAGCAGTGTAGGGATTTCTCACAGCAAAAAAATTAGCATATTTCGTAAGTCGATCAACCACCACGAGAATCGTGCTTTTACCTTTGGAAGATGGCAGCCCTTCAATGAAGTCCATGGAGATGTCAATCCACACTGAGTTTGGTATAGGTAGTGGTTGTAGCTTCCCTGGATTTGCCACAGTTTCACCCTTGTGTTGTTGACATACATCACATTGTGCCACATATTCAGCTATAATTTTTTTCATCCCTCTCCAATAAAAATTTTGCTTCACTCTTTTATAGGTTCTTAGGAATCCAGAGTGCCCTGTTGAAGGTATGGAGTTCATTTCATGCAACATGATTGTGATGCAAGGGGAGTCAGGTATAAGCACAATGCGACCTTTGTAGCGTTGATCCCTCAAATCCTAGGTGTAGTGGGCTATTGCACTTGGATCCTCCTCCAATTTTTTTATGATGTTGCTGATCTCTGGATCCTTCTTCCATTCTTCCCTAATGTCCTCGAGGAGACCGGTGGTAGGAAGGGAGATGGCTGAAACCTTAGCTTGTTCAAGTAGCCGTGAGAGTGCATCTGCAACAACGTTTTCTTTCCCCTTTTTGTAAATAATTTCATAATCAAATCCAAGAAGTTTGGTTACCCATTTTTGCTGCTCAGGGGATGATATATATCTTTTGCTCCAAAAAGTACTTGAGACTTTGATGGTCAGTTTTAATTTGAAATTGCTTGCCGATCAAGTAGGGTCTCCACCTCGTTACTGCGTGTACAATAGCAAGCATCTCTGTTGAATATCGGATTTTGATGATGAAGTCAATTGTCATTTGTTGTCTAATCTATGTGTTGAGATAAGTGTGCAGGATTAACTACGATGAAAGTTAGATATGCAGCAGGAGTTGCGCCGGAGTCAAGACAATGATCACGTTGGGAGTTCGACGGAAGTTCGGACAGTCGTCGGAGGTTCTGCGGGAACAAATCCGAGAAGTCCATAAGCTTGCCAAAAGAAGCTCATCGGAACTCGCCAAGTGGATCGTCGCAAGTCCAGGAGTTTGCTGGAAGTCCGCAGGAGCTTCACCGAGGGTTCATCGGATGATCGACGGAAGTTCGTCGAAAACTCGTCGGAAGAAGCGATGGACGCACCAGAGCAAGCTGTAGAAATTGTCTTAGGATTTATCGTAGTTGGCACAATGATTAAGTTGGAAATGGGAGGTGATCCCATTAGCTTAATCTTGGGGCAATTGGGCCCCTGGAAAACCCAAATTGGGCCGAATGGATCTACCCATTCGGACCCTGATTGCTGTGGGAGGTGCAACCGCCCAAGCCAGGAGGTAGCACCGCCTGGGCTAAGTCACCCAGGGAGACTGGGCGGTGCAACCGCCCCAGCCAGGAGGTAGCACTGCCTTGGCTCAGTCTCCGAGCGAGATTGGGCGGTGCAACCTCCCTTGACAGGAGGTAGCACCGCCGGAGCTCGGTCTTCGAGCTCTGGCAGGCGGTGGAACCGCCCCAGTCAGGAGGTGCAACCGCTTGAGCTCAGTCTTCGAGCTCTGGCAGAGAGGTGCAACCACCCCTGACAGAGGTGGCACCGCCCAGAGGCTCAGTCTTCGAGCTCTGCCAGGCGGTGCAACCGCCCCAATCAGGAGGTGCAACCGCCTGATCCCGGAATTCTGGGAATTTACAGTTTTGAGCTCCAAATTTGAACTGGGTTGGGGCCTATAAATACCCCACCCATTCAGCACTGAAAGAACACAACTTACACTCGAAATCTTGATCTTTTTCTGTGATTCTTAGAGCTCAAAATTGTTGTAAAGGCCAAAAGTTCTCCTCCCTCTGTTCTTCAAAGTTTTGAGTTGTAAAGAGAGGAGAGAAAATTTCTGTAAGGGTTGTCTCCTAAGGCCGTCAAAAGGAGTGAAACTGTAAAAGGGTGGTTGGCCTTCGCCTATTGAAGGAAGGCCTCTAGTTGATGTCGGTAACCTCGTCGGTGGAGGAAGCCAAAAGTGGAGTAGGTCAAGATTGACCGAACCACTCTAAATCTCGGTTTGCATTTACTTTGAACATTTTATCTTTACTGCAAACCTCCTAAATAGCTACTGCCTTCTGCGCTTTTATGAATGAGTTTCTAAGTTCAGAGCTTTCCGAATCTGCGTTTAGACGTAAATCAGCTTTTTCGTACGATCATTACATTTCTGTTTACGTTTACATTTTGATTTCAATCATAACTGTAAACTGCCTTCTACGCATTTATAAAACTTATCTCAAAGTTCAGTATCCTCAAAATTGGCATTTAGATGTAAACCGATTTTATCGTACGAACGTCGCATTTCAGTTTGCTTGCATTCTGATTTTCATCATAAACTGCAAACTGCCTTCGTAGATTTACTTTAACGTCATCTCGCTTAATCTTAAGTTAAAGTAATCTTAGAATCGACTTTTACATCGAAATCATTTTTATTAAATGAACGCAGCTTTCGATTTTAATAGAGAAAGATTTCCGCTGCACTAATTCACCCCCCCTTCTTAGTGCTCTTGATCCTAACAATTGGTATTAGAGCGGGGTTAACTCTCAAACGGATTAAAACCCAAGAGAGATGGCTTACGCCGGAAACCAATAGGGCCATTCTATTACACGTCCACCCATGTTAAATGGGACGGACTACACCTATTGGAAGACCTGAATGAAGATCTTTCTTATTTCTATGGATTTTGAACTTTGGAATCTTGTCGAAACGGTTTTTCGAAGTCTTCTCTTGTAATGATCGATTGGAATGATTTGGAGAAGAAGGCTTTCGCTCTTAATGCAAAGGCTATGAATGCCTTATTTTGTGCACTTGATAAAAACGAGTTTAATCGTGTTTCAATTTGTGAAACCGCATTTGATATTTGGCACACACTCGAAGTGACTCATGAAGGCACAAGTAGAGTGAAAGAGTCAAAAATCAATCTTTTGTTACACTCTTTTGAACTTTTCTGGATGAAACCGAGTGAGACTATTGGCGACATGTTTACCCGTTTCACGGATGTCGTCAATGGTCTAAAAGGACTCGGAAAAAGTTTTTCGGATTTTGAGCTCGTAAATAAGATTCTAAGATCCCTTCCTAAAAGTTGGGATCCTAAAGTCACTGCTATTCAAGAGGCGAAAGATCTAAACAACTTCCCTCTTGAAGAACTAATTGGGTCATTAATGACCTACGAGATGACTTGCAAAGCTCATGAAGAGCAAGAAGACATCCTTCCAAAGAACAGGAAGGATATGACACTTAGAACTTCAGAAGACCACTTGAGAGAAAACTCAAGTGATGAGGACTGTGACGATAACTTAGCACTTCTAACAAGAAAATTTAAAAAATTCATTAAAAGAAACAAGTTTAAGAATGACACAAAAAACAAACTTGAACCCAAAAAGGACCAAGTCATTTGCTATGAGTGCAAAAAGCCGGGACACTACAAGAGTGATTGTCCCCAAATCAAAAAGAGAACACCAAAGAAGAAGGCGCTCAAAGCAACATGGGATGATTTGAGCGCATCCGAAGAAGAGTCCAACACCGAGCAAGTTGCTCATTACGCCCTAATGGCCATCGGAGAAGAGGTAACGGATTTAATTGATGCAGATTTATTTTTTCATAAATTATTAAATACTTTCCATGAATTATTTGATGAATGTAAGACATTTAGTAGAAAATACAAATTGCTAAAAAAGGAGCATGATAGTCTTATTTGTAATTTCGATAAGTTAAAAGCTGAATATCATGATAGTTTAAGCTCATGCATAAAATGCCATGATCTAGAAACTCTCCAAAAGGAAAACTTGCTATTTAAGGACACCTTGAAGAAATTCGAGGTTGGTAGCAAGTCATTAAACATGATCCTTGCAAACAAGGGTCACGTTCCCAAAAGAAGTGGAATTGGATTTGTGAGAAGTCCTCACCAAAATCCAACCACCTTCATAAAAGGCCCCATCTTACATGTTCGACACCAAAGCAAATGTAACTTTTGTTGCAAACTTGGACACAAAACGCATTATTGTCCATTCAAGAAGATTAGTCCGAATAAATTAATTTGGGTCCCTAAAGGAACCATGATAAACTCTATGCAACATGATAAACAATGTAGATCTATCTTTGAGGCACCCAAAAGCAAATGGGTACCTAAAAATCATCCTTTCTTGTAAAACCCATACCATCGCAAGCTAGGAGCAAGAGATGGTACCTTGATAGTGGATGCTCAAGGCATATGACCGGAGATCCATCTCAATTCTTTAAGCTCACTAGCATAGACGAAGGCTATGTCACCTTCGGAGACAACAACAAGGGTAAAATCATTGGCAAATGAACCATAGGTAACAAATTCAACTTCTTTATTGAAGATGTTTTGTTAGTTGATGGTTTAAAACATAACCTCTTGAGCATTAGTCAATTATGTGATAAAGGATACATTGTTAGATTCGAATCTAATGCTTGCATCATTGAAAAATCACACAAAAACATATCTATGATTGCATTAAAACAAAATAACGTATACACTATTGACATCAATGATTTGTGTAATGAAATGTGTTTTTCGGTTTTGAATGAGGATGATTGGCTATGGCATAGAAGATTAGGTCATGCTAGCATGAAACTAAACACTCAAATATCATCTAAAGATCTTGTAAGAGGAATTCCTCATATCAAGTTCATCAAAGATAATGTATGTGATGCTTGCCAATTAGGTAAACAAATTAAGAGTAGTTTCAAATCTAAGAATCAAATAAGCACCTCTAGGCCCTTACAATTGATCCATATGGACTTGTTCGGACCAATCTCTACATCAAGCCTAGGAGGTAGCAAATACGCCTTCGTCATTATGGATGACTGTAGTAGATACACATGGACTTACTTCTGAAAACAGAAAAATGAATGCTTTAGATCTTTTACCAAGTTTTGTAAACTTGTTCAAAACTAGAAGGGTTCTATGATTTCGTCAATTAGAAGTGATCATGGTGGAGAATTTTAAAACCATGATTTCCAAGAATTCTGTGAACTCAATGGATACAACCATAATTTCTCTACTCCAAGAAATCCTCAACAAAATGGAGTAGTAGAAAGAAAAAATCGAAATTTACAAGAAATGGCAAGAACCATGTTGAATGAACATAGCCTACCCAAATATTTTTGGGCCGAAGCCGTAAACACTGCATGCTATATTTTGAATAGAGTTCTAGTTAGACCCTTACTCACCAAAACTCCTTATGAGTTATGGAACAACAAAAAACCCAATGTTTCATATTTTAAAGTCTTTGGGTGTAGGTGCTTTATCTTGAATGAAAAAGATAACTTAGGAAAATTTGATGCTAAATCCGATGAAGGAATCTTTCTTGGTTATTTTTCGGTTTCTAAAGCTTTTCGTATCTTCAATAAAAGAACATTAATTATTGAAGAATTCATTCATATTGTTTTCAATGAGATTTTCGAAATCAGGAAAAACGATTTTGATGATGATGCTAATTTTGATTCCTTGAATTTAAATGAAACCCCGTCTCCAACTAGCAACTTGAATGCATCCACTTCCGAAACATCCTTACCCAAGGATTAGAAGTATGTAGATGCTCATCCTAAGGAGCTAATCTTAGGAGACACATCAAAGGGGGTTCAAACACGATCCTCTCTTAAAAATTTTTGTGCCAACACCGCTTTTCTCTCCCAAATTGAACCCAAATGCGATGACGAAGCCATGAAAGATGATTCATGGATTATCGCAATGCAAGATGAATTAAATCAATTTGAGAGAAATGAGGTGTGGAAGCTTGTTTCTAGGCCAAATGACCATTTAGTTATTGGTACTAAATGGGTCTTTAGAAACAAGCAAGATGAAAATGGTATCGTGGTTAGAAACAAGGCTAGACTAGTGGCCAAAGGTTTCAACCAAGAAGAAGGTATCGATTACGAAGAAACCTTCGCTCCTGTGGCTCGATTAGAAGCCATAAGGATGCTCCTTGCCTACGCTAGTAGTAATAATTTTAAGCTGTTTCAAATAGATGTTAAAAACGCTTTTCTTAATGGTTTTATTTCTGAAGAAGTCTATGTTGAACAACCTCCTGGATTTGAAAATAATAGCCTCCCTAATCATGTGTTTAGATTAACTAAAGCTCTATATGGTTTAAAACAAGCTCCGAGGGCTTGGTATGAGAGACTTAGTTCTTTTCTTATTGAAAAAAATTTCATAAAAGGCAAGGTTGATACTACATTATTCATCAAGAATTTTGAAAATAATTTTCTCATTGTTCAGATTTATGTTGATGATATTATCTTTGGTTCTACGAATGAATCTCTTTGTGAATCTTTTGCTAAAACTATGAGTCTTGAATTTGAAATGAGTTTAATGGGAGAGTTAACATTCTTCTTAGGTTTACAAATCAAACAACTAAGCAATGTCATCTTTATTAGTCAAACTAAATATGCTATGAATTTACTAAAAAAGTTTAATATGAATAACTCAAAAGCTATTGACACTCCTATGAGCACCTCCACTAAGTTAGAAATTGATGAAAGTGGAGAAAGTTTCAATCAAAAAACTTATAGGGGTATGATAGGAAGTTTACTTTACCTCACTGCAACTAGACCAGACATCATATTCAGTGTAGGACTTTGTACTAGATTTCAATCAAACCCTAAGATATCTCATCTCAAAGCAGTTAAAAGAATACTTAGATATCTTAATGGTACCACAAATCTAGGATTATGGTACCCAAAATCAGAAAATCTTGAGTTAATTGCTTATGCTGATGCAGACTTTGCTGGCTGTAGACTAGATAGAAAAAGCACATCAGGAACATGTCAATTTTTAGGACATGCCCTTGTTTCCTGGTCATCTAAGAAACAAAACTCGGTTGCACTATCAACAACCGAAGCTGAATATATTGCAGCAAGTGCATGATGTGCACAAGTTGTATAGATGAAAAACACTTTAGAAGATTATAAAGTCCAACTTAAAAATATTCCCATTAAATGTGATAACACAAGTGCAATATGCTTAACAAAGAATCCTATACAACACTCAAGAACAAAACATATTGATATTAGACATCACTTTATACGAGATCATGTTACTAATCATGATGTAATCATAGAGTTCATTGACACTAAACATCAACTAGCCGATATTTTTACAAAACCTCTAAGTGAATAACAATTTGATTTCATAAGAAGAGAATTAGGAATGTTGATGTGTCCGAACACATAAACTAGTTAAAATTATCTTTCAAACTTTATTGAATAATCAAATCACTTGATTACATGCCTAAATAACATGTTGGAAATTATGTGTTGAATACAAAAATGTTTTGTCTTTTGATTGTATTTGAAAATCTGTAGCATAGTCTTATCCGAATGCATGAAAGAGTTAATTTCATTTTCGGATTCGCTTAACAATTGGAATACTAAAAATCGGATTTTCTCGTACACTCTTATGAAAAATATTTTTTTGAAATGGATTTGATGAAATGATTCCATCTTGAAATATGGATGATAGTATTTCTATTTACAAAAAATTGTTTCACATATCTTGACTCAAAGCAAACTCACAAATAGTATGAATCAAAGCAATCAACATATCATGTTTTCCTTTATATGCTTGAACAATTAATTTCCTATCATTTACTATTGGAAATAACATGAATCAAATAAAGGCATGAAACAATCATCGCACTTATACTCAAAATTTACTTGTATTGTTCTCCTGATATCACAACTACAATGCTTTTTGTTGATGACAAAGGGGGAGAAATATATGAATTGATGCTATAAACACTGATGCTATAATTATGCCATGCTTGCATCACCAAGAGATATATGAATAAATGCTATGATTTGCATTATGCCTTGTATCATGTCAAGATATCAAACAAAAAACTTGCATCGTAATTTTACGAGTTGATATCTTACCGTGTGATGAAATGCAATACTTGTTAAAATATTTGAAATGTGTACTTGAAATGTGTACATCATGTAATGATATCAAAATCATACTTCACAGTTTTACATGCTGATATCTTACAATATGATGAATTGTTACTATTACCATCATTCAAACTTGTAATGTAAAATTTAAAAATGAATGTTAAGCCTTGACATCTTCTTCAGAGAGATACATCATGATAGGAATCATGATGAGAATATTGATAAGTTCAAATGATTTTAACTTATCAATATGTCTCTTGAATTCTTAAGGTTTTGAATTCAAGAATGACTTATCTCAAGTATGGCATATAGATAGGGGGAGTTAAGGTTAACTCTATTATCAATTGATTGTCATCATAAAAAAGGGGGAGATTATTGAATCTCGAATTTTGATGATGAAGTCAATTGTCATTTGTTGTCTAATCTATATGTTGAGATAAGTGTGCATGATTAACTATGATGAAAGTTAGACATACAGCAGGAGTTGCGCCGGAGTCAAGACAATGATCACGTTGGGAGTTCGAGAGTTTGACGGAAGTTCGGACAGTCGTCGGAGGCTCTGCGGGAACAAATCCGAGAAGTCCATAAGCTTGCCAAAAGAAGCTCATCGGAACTCGCCAAGTGGATCGTCGCAAGTCCAGGAGTTTGTCGGAAGTCCGCAGGAGCATCACCGAGGGTTAATCGGATGATCGACGGAAGTTCGCTAGAAACTCGCCGGAAGAAGCGATTGACGCACCGGAGCAAGCTGCAGAAATTGTCTTAGGATTTATCGTAGTAGCACAATGATTAAGTTGGAAATGGGAGGTGATCCCATTAGCTTTATCTTGGGGCGATTGTGTTGGGAAATCATGGGGGCGACATCATATGCGCAGCGGAAGAACAAGAAAACAAAATCCCCGATTCCCAAAATGTTGTTCGTCATCGTGCGAAGATTGGTGCGCAAAATCCGTGAAACTCAAAAACTGCGTATAGAGTAGATTGTGTTACCTAGGGAGATCGTATATCCCTATTTCCTTGCAGATCCTTAGGAGAGGGTGAAGGAAATCAAGCGTCCTCCTCTCTAGCGGTGATCCACACAGCAGGGTTACGACGGTGCTCCTCAAAACTCCAGGCCTACTCTGAGGTGGAGAGGGAGAGGAGAATATGAAAGGCAAGCAAAGACTCTAGCCTATGAGGCTCTGAATCCCTCCTATTTATAGAGGTCCCCTGTCAAACCCTAATGGGTCCTCCCCTAGTGGGTATTGGATCTGCATCCAATAAGACAAGGGCTCCGTCGGATATCTCATATCCGAACCTCTACTCATCGCAATGCCTACCATATGTGTGTGACCCTCTAGGCCTAATATCGAGCTGGTCGTGAGTCATACCTGTCAGAACTCCTTCTAACTCAGTGAATTATTATCTCTGTAATAATTCACTCGACTTATCGACTACGGACGTACTAGGCCACTACGCCATAGTCCCCAGACGATACAGGGGAATCCAATCCATTGGACCTGTTTGTCCTCAGTTACCGTGTACCTATAGTCCCTCATCCATCTAATATCCTAGAGATCGTATATCGAGCATGGTGCTGTCAGACCCATACGGTTTCTACTCGAGTCTCGCTCTAATCGGATTCTCCCGGAGAACTCTTTCTCTCTCAACCCGAATGACCCTGGCCAGGGATTTGTTTGAGCAAGAACACATGGGATATTCCTCACATAACGCCAAGAGTGGATGATCCTCTATCGACACTCAATAGCCCTCGTAAGGTCAACTACCACTCCCAATGACCAGTTGTACTAGATATGGGACAGCCAAACCTATAAGTCTTGTATCAAAGAGTGGAGCACTCATACAGGACATCCTTGGTGTCTCAAGTCTAAGGACCAGATACACCACTAGGACTACGGAATCGTTGTCTGACAATAAGGCATCATCAACCATCCAGCATTCCGTAAGCGGATCAATCAGTGAACTCATTCTCCAATGAGCACCTGTACTGTATCCCTAGTGTCCCTACACGAGCAACTATGAGACCAGCTGCATCCATCATATGGACGGGTATACAGCACACCAGTCTGTCCGGTTATCACGATGTCCCTCTCGAGTAACCTATGACCGGGATTATTTAGGATATGTGTTTAAAGGTGAATCGATCTCATTATCGTGATCTCATCACGATTCGATTCCCATTGCACAAATCTAAGGACATCACAATATATATATGCACATATGCAATAGTTATAAAGTGATATACGCCAAAATAAACAAAAAGATTCTGTATCAAGTCACGTGCCATCACTCACGTGATTGGCTTGTTGGGCACCTATAACTAGCAATCTCCTACTTGACCTAAAGCCAATCACCTATGTGTCTGATCCCCATCAGACCCCTGTGACGCTCAAAGACAAAATGAGACAACTGCTTTGTTAGTGGATCTGCAATGTTATCTTCGGATGGAACTCTTTCCACTACTACATCTCCTCGGGCTACGATCTCTCTGATAAGTTGGAACCTCCTCAGAACACTTCTGATTAGACCCGGGTTCCCTTATTTGAGTAATCGCCCCATTGTTGTCGCAATATAAGGAGATCGGCTCATCGCTACCCGACACGACTCCCAAATCTGTAATGAACTTCTTCAACCAGACTCCCTCCTTTGTTGCATCTGATGCAGCAATGTACTCCGCTTCTGTGGTCGAGTCAGCAATGGTATCTTGCTTGGAACTCTTCCAGCACACTGCTTCTCCATTCAAGGTATACACATACCCTGAATTCGACTTGCTATCATCGACATCAGACTGAAAACTTGAGTCAGTGTAGCCTTCAACCTTAAGGCTATTACCTCCATATACTAGTAAAAGATCCTTAGTCCTTCTCAAGTACATAAGGATACACTTTACTGCTTTCCAGTGCTCCAAGCCTGGATCCGCCTGATATCTGCTCGTGACACTCAGAGCATGCGCTATATCAGGCCTAGTACATAGCATGGCATATATGATAGACCCTATTGCTGAGGTATAAGGTATCATATCCATGTTCGCCCTTTCTTTTGGAGTCTTTTAGGGACATACTCATAGAAAGCGATATCCCATGTCTCATCGGTATGATTCCTCTCTTGGAATTTTCCATGCCAATCCTTTTGACAATGGTTTCTATGTACCTGGATTGGGACAAGCCAAGCATCCTCTTGGATCTATCTCTATAGATTCTAATCCCCAAGATATAGGATGCTTCCCCTAAGTCCTTCATGGAGAAGTGTCTAGATAACCAAGCCTTTATTGTGGATAGCATTCCTACGTCATTCCCAATGATGAGTATGTCATCCACATATAACACCAAAAAGGTGATAGCGCTCCCACTTACCTTCCTATACACACAAGGCTCATTTTCGTTCTTAACGAAGTCATAAGATCTGATTGCCTCATCAAATCTTATGTTCCAACTTCGGGAAGCTTGCTTTAGTCCATAAATGGATCTAAGAAACCTACACACCTTATCTGGGCAGTTCTTGGACACAAATCCCTCAGGTTGCATCATATACACCTCCTCCTCGAGGTTCCCGTTGAGGAATGCGGTTTTCACATCCATCTGCCAGATCTCATAATCATAGTGTGCTGCAATAGCCAATAGAATTCTGATGGATTTTAGCATTGCTACGGGTGAGAAGGTTTCGTCGTAGTCAACACCTTGCCTTTAACGATACCCCTTAGCCACTAGCCTTGCTTTATAGGTCTCTACCTTTCCATCTACTCCGATCTTTTTCTTAAAGATCCACTTGCAACCGATGGGTACAATACCTTCGGGCGCATCAACTAGGTTCCAAACCTTATTGGAGTACATAGAATCCATCTTAGAATTCATGGCTTCTTGCCACTTCCCGGAGTCTATACTCATAATAGCCTCCTCGTAGGTCTGAGGATCAATATCCTCTACATCCTCTCCTCTAATATGTCCCACACATCTCTCAGGAGGATGTGATATCAGACCTACGTAAAGTTGAAACTTGTGTATTAGGTACCTGAACAAACTTGGGCTATAGAGTGGTGCTTGAGCTTGGTTCTCCAACTTCGCTCAACTCTATCATTCTCCCACTATCTCCGCCAAGAATGTGTTCCTTCTCAAGGAACACTGCTCTCTTAGCTACAAAGACCTTTTGGTCCTCGAGATGATAGAAATAATACTCACAAGTTTCCTTGGGGTATCCCACAAATTTGCATCGCTCTGTCCTTGATTCTAACTTATCGGGGTTATGTCTTTTAATGTGGGCAGGACAGTCCCAAATCTTAACAACCTTAAGATCAGGCTTCTTCCCTTTCCATATCTCATATGGTGTAGACACTACCGACTTAGTTGGAACTCTGTTCAGAAGGTAAGCTGCGGTCTCTAGGGCATATCCCTAGAATAAGATGGGTAGGTCAGCAAAACTCATCATGGATCGTACCATATCTAATAGCGTACGATTCCTCCTTCCAAAGACACCATTGAGCTGAGGTGTATAAGGAGGTGTCCATTGGGATAATATCCCATGGTCCTTGAGGAACTGAGTAAACTCTGTACTTAAGTACTCACCTCCTCGATCTGATCGAAGAGTTTTCATACTCTTTCCAGTCTGGTTCTCCATCTCATTCTTATACTCTCTGAATTTCTCAAAGGCCTCGGACTTGTACTTCATTAAGTACACATATCCATACCTTGAGAGATCATTAGTAAATGTAATGAAGTAGGAGTAACCTCCAATGGCATGAGTTGACATGGGTCCACATACATCACTATGTATGAGTTCCAATAACTCAGTGGCTCTCTCTCTAGTTCCATTAAAAAGAGAGTTGGTCAGTTTTTCACGAAGGCAAGGCTCGCAAGTTGCAGATGACACATAGTCAAATGGATCTAGATATCCATCATTTAGCAACTTTTGAATCATTCCCTCATGGATATAACCTAGCCTATAATGCCATAGGTATACATTGTTCACCTCCTCTCGTTTCCTCTTAGACACTTACATTCATGATATGTGGAGTAGTGTCTTGCATAAACAAACCTTTATGCAATATTCCTCTCGTCAATCTCCCCTTAGCTTTGCTAGAATTTACAATAAATTGTAGATGTGATAAGCAATATTGGTATCCAATACCAATGCACTATCACAAAAATCTAACAATTGGAGATTGATCATGAATGTACCTGAAGCTTCACCAAGCTTCTTGTTTCGCCCTTTCTGCAAGGTACTCTTTGTAGTTCCTCTTCCAGTGTCCATCTTTACCACAGTGGAAGCACTGGTCTTTGTTCTTTGCTGGGTCTTTCTTAGCAACCTTTGCTTTACCTGGTCTGCCCTTGCCCTTTCCCTTCTTAAGGGACCTTTCTGCTTTCCTTTTCTTTCTAGTCTCACCAGTGTAGAGAACTGGCTTCTCTTTCTTAATAGTACTCTCTGCCTCCCTCAACATATTGAGGAGCTTTGGGAGAGTCACCTCAAGTTTGTTCATATTAAAATTCATTATGAACTGTGAAAAAGAATCTGGTAGGGACTGAAGCACAATGTCCACACACAAGTTATCCTCTAGGACCATTCCTAGACCTGTGAGTTTCTCTCTCCACTCAATCATCTTTAGGACATGGTTCTGAACCGGTGTCCCCTTAGTCATCCTAGCGTGGAAGAGGCTCTTGGATATCTCATATCGCTGAGTCCTTCCCTATTCCTCAAACAATTTGCGGATATGTAGGAGAATTGATCTGGCATCCATCTTTTCATGTTGTCTTTGTAACTCAGGAGTCATAGAGCCTAACATATAGCACTGAGCAAGAGTGGAGTCATCAATGTACTTCACGTAGCGAGCGATCTCATCCTCGCTTGCCCCTTCTTCGGGCGTAGGCATCACTGTATCAAGGACGTACACGATTTTCTCCGCTGTGAGAACAATTCTCAAGTTACGGAGCCAATCCGTATAATCTGGACCAGTGAGGCAGTTGACATCAAGTATGTCACGTAAGGGATTTGAAAGCGACATTTTCTGAAAATAAAGATGCAGCAGAAATGAATAACATGTAGATTTTGGAAGAAATAAACTATCAAGATATGGACTTCTATCTTAATATGCTCCCACTATTTTACTAGCGAGTCACGTGACACCCTCAGCATTTGAAACGGAAGTCTCCGGCAGACTTCTAGTCGGGATCAGGATCCAATCAGCGTCTTAGTGTAACCTCGAGGGACTCGACCAATCACACTAAGCCTAAAAGGTAGGCAACTCTTGCCAATCACAACTCCTTGTGATTCCCGTCCTGTTCGGCCTCCGAATCACCATGGCCTCGAGGGACTCGACCAACCATGATGCTCGGTTAAGTCAACACCTTCGTTACAAGATGAGTCCGATTTGATGATATACCCTCGAGGGACTCGACCAAGTATACCATGCCCTCAGGTCACCGGTGACATCTCTATGTCATAAGCAAGATAGCGAATCACGATATAGGTGAGTCTCGAGGGACTCGACCAACTCAACCTACACCGGGAATCGGTTCCTACTTATAACGATGGAAGGCCACGTGGGTCAATCTAATTGCCTCACGTTTACCGACTTAATATTATCGAGAGATGTTTCTATGCTTTGGCCTCCTAATATGACATGTCACACATATACATATTTAATATATATCTACATCGCATGCAAATATATATACTTATCTAGTATGTGTATAATCAATTACACCAGATGATTATGGACCACAACCTAATGTGATTAGGCCGGAGCCAGTAGGCCTAATCACTCACATCAAGATCTATGTGTGTAATGGTGCATCTCCATGCCCTGTGATCGTCCATCTCGTCCTCGTCGGTTCCGTCGACATCTTGATGCATCTTCATGCATCGCGATCGTCCGTCTCGTGGGTCCCGCTATCGCATCCACGCTCCCGCTACGCCTCCTCATGTGATTACAACTTAATCATAAGCACGCAGGCCCGACAATAAATGAGAAATATAATGGAGGCTCGCAGACCTCAATAATAATAATCACAAGTACACACATCACACGGTCCATGATCATCCGTCCACACATCATACATCACATGTATAAATAATCATCATCATGTAGGACTATTAGATAATAATAAAAATAATAATCAACTAAACCTTTTAATTAATTAATATTTTCTGAAATAAGGGACATGTAGGGAATTTCTTAATTTATAGGGGTATTTTCGTAATTTGGACAAAAGACAGAAACTGGAATTTCTCAATTTCCGAGGGGCAAAACTATCTTTTGCCCAGAAAACCCTAATGCCCTTTCCCCCTTTCGCTACTGCCGCCGCCGCCACCCTGCCGGCGGCGGCTTGTGCGGCGGGGCGAGGGCACTGCCCTCGCCTGCAGGCGGCACGCCCGCTGGCGGCGCTGCCGCTGCGGGTGGGCGCCCCCTTCGGGCGCCGCTGCCTCTGCAGGCGGTGCTGTCCCGCCGGGCGGCCGCCCCTGTGGGGGGGGGTTTCGCCCGTGGGAGCAGCGGCGGCAGGCGCCGCTGCCCTGTGGCGCCTTTGCCCGTGGGCTGCCAGCCCCGCCGGCAGCAAGCCTGCTGCAAGCAGGCCGCCGGCCGGCTGCTGCAGACACAGCCCCTGTGCTGCCCGCCTTCGGCTGCGCTTCACGCACACAGATCATGGGCAGCAACTGTTGCTGCCCTTTCTCACTTTTGCGTCAATGATTTTGACGTCAATATTCTTCCTAAACACAACACACGCAGTTCAAAATCAATCATTCGCACGAACAACCTGGCTCTGATACCACTGTTGGGAAATCATGGGGGCGACATCATATGCGCAGCGGAAGAACAAGAAAACAAAATCCTCGATTCCCAAAAAAGATATTCGTCGTCATGCGAAGATTGGTGCGCAAAATCCGCGAAACTCAAAAACTGCGTATAGAGTAGATTGTGTTACCTAGGGAGATCGTATATCCCTATTTCCTTGCAGATCCTTAGGAGAGGGTGAAGGAGATCAAGCGTCCTCCTCTCTAGCGGTGATCCACACAGCAGGGTTACGACGGTGCTCCTCAAAACTCCAGGCCTACTCTGAGGTGGAGAGGGAGAGGAGCATAGGAAAGGCAAGTAAAGACTCTAGCCTATGAGGCTCTGAATCCCTCCTTTTTATAGTGGTCCCCTGTCAAACCCTAATGGGTCCTCCCCTAGTGGGTATTGGATCTGCATCCAATAAGATAAGGGCTCCGTCGGATATCTCATATCCAAACCTCTACTCATCGCAATGCCTACCATATGTGTGTGACCCTCTAGGCCCAATATCGAGCTGGCCGTGAGTCATACCTGTCAGAACTCCTTCTAACTCAGTGAATTATTATCTTTGTAATAATTCACTCAACTCATCGACTACGGACGTACTAGGCCACTACGCTGTAGTCCCCAGACGATACAGGGGAATCCAATCCATTGGACCTGTCTGTCCTCAGTTACAGTGTACCTATAGTCCATCATCCATCTAATATCCCAGAGACCGTATATCGAGTATGGTGCTGTCAGACCCATACGGTTTCTACTCGAGTCTCGCTCTAATCGGATTCTCCCGGAGAACTCTTTCTCTCTCAACCCGAATGACCCTGGCCAGGGATTTGTCTGAGCAAGAACACATGGGATATTCCTCTCATGACGCCGAGAGTAGATGATCCTCTATCGACACTCAATAGCCCTCGTAAGGTCGACTACCACTCCTAATGACCAGCTGTACTAGATCTGGGACAGCCAAACCTATAAGTCTGGTATCAAAGAGTGGAGCACTCATACAGAACATCCTTGGTGTCTCAAGTCTAAGGACCAGATACACCACTAGGACTACGAAATCGCTGTCTGACAATAAGGCATCATCAACCATCTAGCATTCCGTAAGCGGATCAATCATTGAACTCATTCTCCAATGAGCACTTGTACTGTATCCCTAGTGTCCCTACAGGAGCAACAATGAGACCAGCTGCATCCATCATATGGACGGGTATACAGCACACCAGTCTGTCCGGTTATCATGATGTCCCTCTCGAGTAACCTATGACCGAGAATATTTAGGATATGTGTTTAAAGATGAATCGATCTCATTATCGTGATCTTATCACGATCCGATTCCCATTGCACAAATCCAAGGACATCACAATATATATATGCACATATGCAATAGTTATAAAGTGATATACGCCAAAATAAGCAAAAAAATTCTGTATCAAGTCACATGTGCCATCACTCGCGTGATTGGCTTGCTGGGCACCTATGACTAGCAAATTGGGCCCCTGAAAAACCCAAATTGGGCCGAATGGATCTACCCATTCGGACCCTGATTGCTGTGGGAGGTGCAACCGCCCAAGCCAGGAGGTAGCACCGCCTGGGCTAAGTCTCCCAGGGAGATTGGGTGGTGCAACCGCCCCAGCTAGGAGGTAGCACCGCCTGGGCTCAGTCTCCGAGCGAGACTGGGCGGTGCAACCTCCCCTGATAGGAGGTAGCACCGCTTGAGCTCGATCTTGGAGCTCTGGCAGGCGGTGCAACTGCCCCAGTCAGGAGGTGCAACTGCTTGAGCTCGGTCTTCGAGCTCTGGTAGAGAGGTGCAATCGCCCCTGACAGAGGTGGCACCGCCCAGGGCTCAGTCTTCGAGCTCTGCTAGGCGGTGCAACCGCCCCAGTCAGGAGGTGCAGCCGCCTGATCCCGGAATTCCGGAAATTGACAGTTTTGAGCTCAAAATTTAAACTGGGTTGGGGCCTATAAATACCCCACCCATTCAGCACTGAAAGAACACAACTTACACTCGAAATCTTGATATTTTTATGTGATTCTTAGAGCTCAAAATTACTGTAAAGGCCAAAAGTTCTCCTCCCTCTGTTCTTCAAAGTTTTGAGTTGTAAAGAGAGGAGAGAAAATTTCTGTAAGGGTTGTCTCCTAAGCCCGTCAAAAGGAGTGAAACTGTAAAAGGGTGGTTGGCCTTCGCCTATTGAAGGAAGGCCTCTAGTTGACGTCGGTGACCTCGTTGGTGGAGGAAGCCAAAAGTGGAGTAGGTCAAGATTGACGAAACCACTCTAAATCTCGGTTTGCATTTACTTTGAGCATTTTATCTTTACAGCAAACCTCCTAAATAGCTACTGCCTTCTGCGCTTTTACGAACGAGTTTCTAAGTTCAGAGCTTTTCGAATATGCGTTTAGACGTAAATCGGTTTTTTCGTACGATCATTACATTTCAGTTTACGTTTACATTTTGATTTCAATCATAACTGCAAACTGCCTTCTGCGCATTTATAAAACGTATCTCAAAGTTCAGTATCCTCAAAATTGGCATTTAGACGTAAACTGGTTTTATCGTACGAACGTCGCATTTCAGTTTGCGCTTGCATTCTGATTTTCATCATAAACTGCAAACTGCCTTCATAGATTTACTTTAACGTCATCTCGCTTAATCTTAAGTTAAAGTAATCTTAGAATCGGCTTTTACATCGAAATTGTTTTTATCAAACGAACGCAGCTTTCGATTTTAATAGAGAAAGATTTCCGCTGCACTAATTCACCCCCCCCCTCTTAGTGCTATTGATCCTAACAATCTCCTTATCATATACTGACATGTTTTGATGGAAGGGAGATAATGCCTTGCTAGTGTATGCGAGTGGTCGACCATTTTGCATGAGAACGGCTCCAATTCCGACTCCAGATGCGTCGGCCTCAATGATGAAGGGTCTATTGAAATCTGGTAGCGCAAGCACCGGCGCCGTTGTCATGGCTGCTTTAAGTTTGTCGAAGGCAGTAGAGGCTTTGTTCGACCATTGGAAAGCATCTTTTTTCAGTAAAGAAGTGAGTGGTGCACTGATCTTCCCATAGTCCTTAACAAATTTTCGGTATTAGCCCGTTAGTCCAAGGAACCCCCGCAGTAATTTCACGTTTGTAGGTTTCGGCCAGCCTTGCATTGCCTCAATTTTTGTTGGGTCTACCGCCACTCTTTCTTCTGATATTATATGCCCAAGGTACTCTACTTTTTGTTGGAGAAAGCTGCACTTTGGTTGCTTAACAAAAAGAGTATTCTCCCGAAGGATCGTCAAAACAATCCGTAAATGCTGAAAGTGAGTCTCAAGAGAAGGGCTGTAAACGATAATATCATCAAAAAATACCAGCACAAATTTACGAAGAAAGCTCCGAAATATATCATTCATGAGACTTTGAAAGGTGTTAGGATCGGAGCGGCACTAAGAGGGGGGGGTGAATTAGTGCAGCGGATTAAAACTTCGGTTTTAGAAAAATCTTTCGTATAATAAGAACGGAACTTGAAAGACTTAACTTGAAAGCGTATTCTTGAAGTTGCACAGCAAAGGTAATAAGAAACTAAAGCATGTAAGAAAGTTTTGCAGTAATGTAAACAGCAATAATAAAATGCAAACCAGAGATTACGCCAATTTTAGAGTGGTTCGGTCAAATGACCTACATCCACTTGCGAGGCCCCTCTTCGATGAGGCTCCCACCTTCCACTAGCAAATCTCTTGAAATGGAAGGGTAAATACCCCTCTTAGAACCTTTTACAAACAGCTCAACCTCTTACAAATTTTCAATAAGAAAGGAGGAGGAGAACTCTCTAGCAAATTGAAAACAAGACTTGCTAAGACTTTCTAAGACTTTTCTCTCAATCAAAATACTTCTCAAAAGTTTTAACCTCAGCTGAGATTTGAGGGGTATTTATAGGCCTCAAGAGGATTCAAATTTTGGGCTCCAAAATTTGAATTCTCTTTGGGTTCCCGATACTGGCGGTGCCACCGCCCAGCCAAGCGGTGCCACCGCCCAGCGTTCGGGTGCTGGGAGGTGCAACCGCCCAGCCCAGGAGGTGTCACCGCCAAGCTCTCGGGTGCTGGGCGGTGCTACCGCCCAGCCAGGCAGTGCCACCGCTTGGCTCTCCGATTTCACTGGTTTGGCTTAATTTTAGCCCAAACCATATCTGACTTTGGGCCCAATTGGCCCCTAACCAGGATATAGGATTATCTCTTAATCCTAATCCTAATTACAAGTGAACTACATAACAAAATCACATCCTAAGCAAGCTTTCAACCGCGAACGTCGAGTCTTTGTTTCGGCGAGCTTTCCGACGAGCTTCTTTCGACGGACTCCCATCAAGCTCCCGATCTTGTGATGACTTTAACGAGTAGCCGAGCCTTCTCAGTGATCTCCGTGAACCTCCGACGATCTCTTCGGCGAACTTCCGAAAATTCCGATAGGTTCCCGATTTCTTCTCGGTTGGTTCCGGCAGCATCTCCGACGATTCTTCGGACTCTTAAACGTCCATCGATCTTGACTCCGGTATTCTTGCTTTGTGTTTTCTGGTTATTGTAGTTAATCCTACACACTTAACTCAATAATATGGATTAGATCAATTAACCCATCAATTGATTTCATCATCAAAATACGAGATTCAACAATCTCCCGCTTTTTGATGATGACAATCTATTGATGATGGAGTTAAACATAACTCCCCCTATCTATATGCCATATTATGAGAAGATGAACACACTTGAATTTCATCCATTGAATTCAAGCATAAACCGATAAGTTCTAACCGTAGAACTTATCGTTATTCTCATTAAGCAATAGTAAATGCGAAACTTCGATGAAAATCATAAGTCAAATGATATGGGACAATTTTTACTACGATAGGAGATAAAGATTTTCAACATGAATTTCATGATATCGATGTAAGGCATGCTTTCAATATGATCAATCAATCTTGTGATATTCTCAAGGATTTTGCAAGGCATATAAGACATTCATATCACACAAGCTTTTGCAATTCATATAAGTCATGCTATTAAAATGATACAAGTCATCACTTTTCTCCCCCTTTGTCATCAACAAGAAGAGAATGAGACTTGAAGCACATAATTTATCATACAAAGATTTTATCATTGATTATACATCACTCATCTATATTATCATTGATCATACAAAGATTTTATCATTCAAAATTAAGTATGCTAAAATATTTATGCAGAGTTCATCTTAAAGGAAAATTCAGCATTCATCCATATTATCAAATCTCTTCTTTTTATAAATAACAAAAATTGTAGATGTACAAAGAAGAGATTGGGATAAGAAAAAAATTTTAAGTAGTAACTCCAATAAGTCAAGATCATTATTCGAATACAAATCCATTCAAATTCAATTCGTCAACTTGAAACTCATAATCAAGCCATCAAAATCAATTTCGAGATTCAAAATATCATAAAATCATTAATCTTGATCAGATGGAAGTGGTGTTTGACTTAAGATAGGATAAGATAATTTAACAAGTCACCGAGGAACGGAGAGAGAATGAAAAACTTTACGGAAAATCCATTCAAACAAGTTTATTCTTAGGGACAATTTAACATACCTAATTCCCTTCTAATGAATTCAAATTGGTCTTCATTCAAAGCTTTTGTAAATATATCTGCTAATTGATGCTTTGTGTCAATGAATTCTAGAACAACATCATTGTTAAGGACATGATCGCGTATGAAATGATGCCTAACGTCGATGTGCTTAGTTCTAGAGTGTTGAATTGGATTTTTAGTAAGACATATGGCACTAGTATTATCACATTTTATGGGAATGTTTTTAAAGTGAATTCCATAGTCTTCTAATGTATATTTCATCCAAATGACTTGTGCACAACATGCACTTGCAGCAATGTATTCGGCTTCCGCCGTAGATAGTGCAACTGAATTTTGTTTCTTGGAAGTCCAAGAAACAAGTGCATGTCCTAAAAATTGGCATGTTCCGGATGTACTTTTTCTATCTATCCTGCATCCGCCAAAATCGGCATCTGCATAAGCTATTAGATCGAATTTTTCAGATTTTGGATACCACAATCCTAAATTTAGAGTTCCTTTAAGATACCTAAATATTCTTTTAACACTCTTTAGATGAGATAATTTAGGATTAGATTGAAACCTAGCGCAAAGTCCTACACTAAACATAATATCTGGTCTAGTCGCGGTGAGGTAAAGTAGACTACCTATCATTCCCCTATATATTTTTTGATCAAAATTTTCACTATTTTCATCCATATCTAACTTAGTCGCAGTACTCATAGGGGTGTTTATTGCTTTTGAATTATCCATGTTAAATCATTTTAACAATTCTAATGTATATTTGGATTGGTTAAGAAATATACCATCACTAAGTTGTTTGATTTGTAATCCTAAAAAGAAAGTTAATTCACCCATTAAACTCATTTCAAATTCATGACTCATACATTTGGCAAATGATTCACATAGTGATTCATCCGAAGAGCCAAAAATAATATCGTCAACATAAATTTGCACAATAAGAAAATTATTTTCAAAATGTTTAATAAACAATGTAGTATCAACCTTGCCTTTGGTAAAATTATTTAAAATAAGAAAGGAACTAAGCCTTTCATACCAAGCTCTAGGAGCTTGTTTCAAGCCATAGAGAGCTTTAGTCAATTTGAATACATGATTAGGAAGAAGAGAATTTTCAAATCCGGGAGGTTGTTCGACATATACTTTTTCGGAAATAAAACCATTCAAGAAAGCACTTTTGACATCCATTTGAAATAGTTTAAAATTATTACTACTAGCATAGGCAAGGAGCATCCTTATAGCTTCTAATCGAGCCACGGGAGTAAAGGTTTCTTCGTAATCGATACCTTCTTCTTGGTTGAAACCTTTGGCCACTAATCTAGCATTGTTTCTAACCACGATACCATTTTCGTCTTGCTTGTTTCTAAAGACCCACTTAGTACCTATGACTAAGTGGTCGCTTGGTCTAGGAACAAGCTTCCATACCTCATTCCTCTCAAATTGGTTCAATTCTTCTTGCATTGCAATGACCCAAAAATCATCTTTTAAGGCTTCGTCAATGCATTTAGGTTCAATTTGAGAAAGGAAAGCGACGTTAGCACAAAAATTCTTGAAAGAAGAACAAGTTTAAACCCCTTTTGTTGTATCTCCTATAATGAGCTCCTTTGGATGAGCATCTACATACTTCCATTCTTTGGGTAAAGAAATTTCGGAAGAAGATGCATTCAAATGGCTATTTTGAGGAGGGGGTTCGTTTAAATTCAAATTATCAAAACCAAGATCATCATCAAAATCATTTTTCTTTAAATCAGAAATTTCATTAAAAACTACATGAATAGACTCTTCTATTACTAAGGTCCTTTTGTTAAAGACACGAAAGGCCTTAGAAACAGAGGAGTAACCAAGAAAAATGCCTTCATCGGATTTAGCATCAAATTTACCTAGGGCATCCTTTTCATTTAAAATGAAGCATTTACAACCAAAAACTTTAAAATAAGAAATATTTGATTTTTTGTTATTCCATAATTCATAGGGAGTTTTTGATAGAGATGGTCTTATTAGGACCCTATTTATGATGTAACAAGCCGTATTTACGGCTTCGACCCAAAAATATTTGGGTAAACTATGTTCATTTAACATAGTTCTTGCCATTTCTTGTAGGTTTCTATTTTTCCTTTCAACTACTCCATTTTGTTGAGGATTTCTTGGAGTTGAGAAGTTATGATTGTACCCATTAACTTCGCAAAAATTTTGAAAGTCATGGTTTTGGAATTCACCACCGTGATCACTCCGAATTGATGAAATCATGAAGCCTTTTTCGTTTTGAGTGAGTTTACAAAACTTAGAGAAACACTTGAAGCAATCACTTTTGTGAGCTAAGAAATAGGTCCAAGTGTATCTAGAGTAGTCATCCACAATCACAAAAGCATATTTGCTTCCACCTAGACTTGTTGTATCAATTGGTCCAAATAAGTCCAAATGGATCAATTGTAATGGTCTAGTGGTGCTAATTTGATTTTTTGGTTTGAAGCTTGTTTTTATTTGTTTGCCTAGTTGACATGCATCGCATACCTTATCCTTAATAAACTTCATATTCGGAATCCCTCGTACTAATTCTTGAGATGAGATTTTAGATATTGTTTTCATGCTTGCATGACCTAATCTCCTATGCCAAAGCCAAGCATCATCATTTACGACGGAGAAACACATTTCATTACCTAGTTCATCAAGATTGATGGTATAGACATTATTTTGTTTTAAAGCAATCATAGTCATGTTATGATTTGGTTTTTCAATAATGCACATATTTGATTCAAATCTAACGATATAACCTTTATCGCATAGTTGACTAATACTTAAGAGATTATGTTTCAATCCATCAACTAGTAAAACATCATCAATGGAAAAACTAAATTTGTTACCAATAGTTCCCTTGCCAATGATTTTGCCTTTGTTGTTGTCTCCGAAGGTGACGTACCCTTCTTCTTTGCTAGTGAGCATAGAGAAATGAGATGGATCTCCAGTCATATGTCTTGAGCATCCACTATCGAGATACCATCTCTTGCTCCTAGCTTGTGGGTTTGTCTACAAAAGAGGATGATTTTTAGGTACCCATTTGATTTTAGGTACCTCAAAAATTGACCCACTAATTTTGTTATTTATTATTGAATCCTTTATAGTTCCTTTAGGAACCCATATTAATTTTTGTAAACTAATTTTCCTAAATGGACATTTGTAGGCAATATGTCCGGATTTGCAATAGAAGTTGCATTTCATATAAGAGGAAACATGTAATGTAGGTCCTTTTATGAAAGTGGTAGGATTTTGATGTAATCCTTTTACAAATCCAATTCCATTTCTATTTGCGATGTGACCCTTGTGTGCAAGGATCATATCTAATCCTTTGCTACCAACCTTAAACTTGTTTAAGGTTGGTTTAAGAAGCAAATTTTCATTTTTTATTGCTTCTAAATGCTCACACTTAGAGCATGGAGGAGTTTGAAGATTCTCAAACTTATCTTGTAGCAAAGCATGCTCTTTCTTTAAGATACTTAACTTCTTGCTAACAATTCTACATTCATCAAATAATTCATGAAAAGCGATAGAGAGTTTTTCAAAAGATAAATCTTCATTAAATAAATCACATACCTCTTCTCCTAAAGCCATTAGCGCGTAATGAGCAACTTGCTCGGTGTTGGACTCCTCTTCTTCGGACGCGCTTGAATCATCCCACGTTGCCTTGAGCGCCTTCTTCTTTGATGTTCTCTTTTTGGCTTGAGGACAATCGTTCTTGTAGTGTCCCGGTTTTTTGCATTCATAGCAAATCACTTGGTCCTTCTTTTGTTCAAATTTGTTTTTTGTATTATTTTTAAATTTGTTCTTTCTTAAGTATTTCTTAAATTTTTGAGTCAAAAGTGCAATGTCATTGTCACTGTCCTCATCACTTGATGTTCCTTTCAAGTGGTCTTCTTGTGATTTGAGTGTCATATCCTTCCTGTTCTTTGGAAGGGGGTTCTCGAGCTCGTCATGAGCTTGACATGTCATTTCGTAGGTCATTAGAGACCCAATGAGTTCTTCAAGAGGGAATGCTTTAAGGTCTTTGGCCTCTTGAATGGCCGTAACTTTTGGATCCCAACTTTTAGGGAGAGATCTTAAGATTTTAGTTACTAGTTCAAAGTTAGTAAAATCTTTGCCAAGAGCTTTGAGTCCATTGATGATATCCGTAAACCGGGTGTACATGTCTCCGATGGACTCACTTGGTTTCATTCGGAAAAGTTCGTAAGAGTGCACAAGGATGTTGATTTTGGACTCTTTCACTCGGCTAGTGCCTTCATGAGTGACCTCAAGAGTTCTCCAAATATCAAAGGCCGAATCACAAATTGAAACACGATTAAATTCATTTTTGTCTAGTGCACAAAACAAGGCATTCATAGCCTTTGCATTTAAAGCAAAAACCTTCTTCTCCGATTCATTCCATTCGCTCATCGGAAGAGAAGATTTTTGAAATCCGTTTTCAACAATAGACCAAAGCTCAAAGTCCATAGAAATGAGGAAGAACCTCATGCGAGTCTTCCAATATGTGTAATCTGACCCATTAAACAAAGGTGGTCGTGCAATAGAGTGGCCCTCTTGCATGCCGGAGTAAGCCATCTCTCTTGGGTATTAAACCAAATATGAGAGATAACCTTGCTCTGATACCACTTGTTAGGATCGGAGCGGCACTAAGAGGGGGGGGGGGTGAATTAGTGCAGCGGATTAAAACTTCGGTTTTAGAAAAATCTTTCGTATAATAAGAACGGAACTTGAAAGACTTAACTTGAAAGCGTATTCTTGAAGTTGCGCAGCAAAGATAATAAGGAACTAAAGCATGTAAGAAAGTTTTGCAGTAATGTAAACAGCAATAATGAAATGCAAACAAGAGATTACGCCGATTTTAGAGTGGTTTGGTCAAATGACCTACATCCACTTGCGAGGCCCCTCTTCGATGAGGCTCCCACCTTCCACTAGCAAATCTCTTGAAATGAAAGGGTAAATACCCCTCTTACAACCTTTTACAAACAGCTCAACCTCTTACAAATTTTCAATAAGAAAGGAAGAGGAGAACTCTCTAGCAAATTGAAAACAAGACTTGCTAAGACTTTCTAAGACTTTTCTCTCAATCAAAATGCTTCTCAAAAGTTGTAACCTCAGCTGAGATTTGAGGGGTATTTATAGGCCTCAAGAGGATTCAAATTTTGGGCTCCAAAATTTGAATTCTCTTTGGGTTCCCGATACTGGCGGTGCCACCGCCCAGCCAAGCGGTGCCACCGCCCAGCGTTCGGGTGCTGGGAGGTGCAACCGCCTAGCCCAGGAGGTGTCACCGCCCAGCTCTCGGGTGCTGGGCGGTGCTACCACCCAGCCAGGCGGTGCCACCGCCTGGCTCTCCGATTTCACTGGTTTGGCTTAATTTTAGCCCAAACCATATCTGACTTTGGGCCCAGTTGGCCCCTAACCAGGATATAGGATTATCTCTTAATCCTAATCCTAATTACAAGTGAACTACATAACAAAAACACATCCTAAGCAAGCTTTCAACCGCGAACGTCGAGTCTTGTTTCAGCGAGCTTTCCGACGAGCTTCTTCCGACAGACTCCCATCAAGCTCCCGATCTTGTAATGACTTTAACGAGTAGCCGAGCCTTCTCGGTGATCTCCGTGAACCTCCGACGATCTCTTCGGTGAACTTCTGAAAATTCCGATAGGTTCCCGATTTCTTCTCGGTTGGTTCCGGCAGCATCTCCGACGATTCTTCGGACTCTTAAACGTCCATCGATCTTGACTCCGATATTCTTGCTTTGTGTTTTCTGGTTATCGTAGTTAATCCTACACACTTAACTCAATAATATGGATTAGATCAATTAACCCATCAATTGATTTCATCATCAAAATCCGAGATTCAACAAAAGGTTGAAGGAGCATTAGTGAGTCCAAAAGGCATTACCAAGAATTCATAATGGCCATCATGTGTGCGAAATGCAGTTTTTGGAATGTCGTCGTCACATACCCGGATTTGGTGGTAACCGGATCGGAGGTCCAACTTCGTGAAGACTCAAGCTCCTTTCAATTCATCAAGAAATTCATCCACCACTGGTATTGGGTACTTGTCCTTGACGATGATGCCATTTAAAGCTCGGTAGTCGATGCACATCTGCCAAGTTCCGTCCTTCTTGCATACAAATAGCACCGGTGAGGAATAGGGGCTACAACTTGGCCGAATCACCCCTGTTTCAAGCATCTCCTTTACGATCTTTTCAATTTCATCTTTCCGGAGGTGAGGATATCGGTACGGTCGAGTGTTCGCTGGTGGCTTGCTCGGAAGGATTGGAATTCGATGGTCATGTTGCCGAGAAGGAGGAAGACCGTGCGGTTCAGCAAATATGTCGGCAAATTCAGTAAGCTATTGGGCAAGATTTTGATCTTCAATTTCTATTTTCTTCTCTTCTGGTTGTGGTTGGAGATGCATCAAAAAGCCACCATTTACCTTGTGTAAAACTTTCTCCATTCGTTGGGTCGAAATAGTGGTAACGTTGCTTCTGCGCTTCCTGCGTAGGATGATCTGTTTGCCCTTACAGTAGAATTTCATAATTAATTTAGAAAAGTTCCAAGAGACATCACCTAGTGTAGTCTGCCATTCTATGCCAAGCACTGCCTCATAGTCATCGATTGGTAGGAGGAAGAAATCGGTGATAATTTCTTGGTCTTTCAGTAATAGTTTCACCTGCGGGCATCTTTGGTCGTACTTTAGGATTCTGCCATCGGCAACCTTTACATCGAACTTGCTACAACCTTCAATATGCAATGTCATCCAAGCAGCAACCTTACTATTTAGGAAGTTATTAGTGCTACCCGTGTCGATGAGAACAGTGATCGACTGTTGTTTGAGAAGGCCTTCCAACTTTCATCATTTGCAGATTTGAGTAGCCGGCTAGTGCGTGTACCGTAATGTCGGTCGATTGTGGCTCTTCTTCCATATCTTCTTCTTCATGTTCAAGGCTCTCTTCTAAATGTTCAATGACCTCTTCTTCTACTGGTACAATCATAAGAAGTCTACCTTTTTTACAGCGATGCTCGCGGCTCTACGACTCGTTGCAATGCCAACATAACCCCTTCGCAGATCGCTCCCGAAGTTCTTCTCTTATTAACCTTTTTGGTGCAGGGACTTAGTTGATAGTAGGGGGGGATGAGGGCTTTAGTATTGTAGGTCGTGGAGTGATCCTAGTCCTCCGGGCTTCATGGTTCAATCGCTCCTCTTAAAGTCGTGTGAAAGAGATGGCTGCCATAAGCGTGTATGGTTGTCACGCCTTAACTTATCCCCGGATCTCCGGATTTAAGCTCTCAATAAAGGTCCCCAATAGTTATTTTTCAGACCAATCATGAGTTTGATTAGATAACCTTTCAAACCTGGTTTGGTACTCCTGAATGGTAGAGGTTTGTCGGATCTTTGCTAGTTGTCCGTCAATGTTCTCGTAATAAGTTGGTCCGAAGCGGATCAGTAGTCCTTCTTTGAATTGTCGCCATGAAAGGACTCCATAAGTGTGTTCAAACTAGTCAAACCATTGTATGGCATCCCCTTCAAGATATATAGCTGCAATTTCCACCATGGATGCATCCGCAGTTTTATGGTACCGAAAATATCGCTCCGCGTGGGAGATCCAACCAATTGGGTCTCCTTCTTCCCATCTAGGGAAGTCCACTCTCATGCGCGAATAGTTGGGGTCGGTCATAGAGCCTCCCCTCTCTTGGAAGTCATCTCTTTAGGCATGATGTGATTGGTTAGCGCTCTCTCCTTGATGTGATTTCTTCGGGCTTGGTGGTCGGCCCAAACTGAATTCGGTAAGGAGAGTCCGAATCTTATCCTCCATTCGTGCCTCAAAGGCTTCAAATTTAGCATTGATTGCCTCCTTAGATGCCATAGTATATGACTCCAAATCTGTGATGTTAAGATCTCTCTTTTGTTGACGGGTTAAAGGCATGTAAAGGTTTGATAGAAATCAGTGAAAGTTTGCTGCAGAATTATGTTGTCTTGTAAGAGCAGAATTATCGTCGAAGAAACAACGGTTTCTCGATGAAATCTCCACAAGAAATTTGAGAGATTTGAGGAGGGAATTGACAGCAATATCTCAGTTTATATGACAGCAAGGATGTCCAATTTAATCAAGAAAATTTCGGCAGTAACAGCAAGAAAATTGGTGTAAGTTGCGATAGCAGAATTCTCGTCGAAAAATTTCAGCAACTTACGATGAAAATTTGCAGCAATATAGGAACGAAATTTTTATTTTTTATTTGGATTTTCGAATAGGGATAACTAAATTGCAACAGCAGTAAGGTAGAAAACCAGACCCTGTTGTAATTCACGGGGAGATCAAAGGAGGATCTGCGGTGGTGGAGATAACGGTGGAATTTGGCGACGATCTTTTAAGCAATTATGGGAATTGCTTTAGGCGGTTGTGGAGGGTTGATGGATGGCTGTGGAAGGGTAGCGAGACACCAAGAACGCTGCTCTGATACCAGGTGATAGAACCCTTGCAGATTCTAAACTTGGGGTTGATCTCTTTAGGGGATCGGCCTCCTTGGAACTCTATAGGGGTTCCTCCCTCCAAGTTGCTGCTCAAAGGCTGCAGAAAAGATTCATCTATTGTTTAAGAGAAGAGAAGGAATATATGGCTATTTATAGGGCTTCTAAACCCTAACTCCTAATAGGACTCCTACTTAAGACTCTTACTTCTAACCAACTCCTAATAGGACTCCTATTCAAGACTCATATTCCCTTACAACTCCTAATTCTTCTCTAAGAAAAAACCTCCTACATGAATGTCCCTCTCAATTAGGACTCTCCTAGCTAGAGTCCTAACAGAATGTTCCTCTCAATTAAGACTCTCCTAGCTAGAGTCCTAATAGAAATGCATTAGACCAATATATAGAGTAAGAGTACAACACCGAACGGATGAGTTCAAGTCGTCCTGCTTTTGAAAGAAGCCAATTTTTCCAGGAGGAAATTCTATTTTTTATTTTTCGCAGGATAGGCTGACAGTGGGTTTTGTGAACGCCAGTGGATATGAGTGGGAGACCAAGATATGTAACTGGCAGATTTCCCTCACTAACCCTTAGGGTATGTTTAATAACATTTTTGTCCTCAATGCAAGGGCTCATGTAGACTTTACTTTTCGCATGATTTAACTGAAGGCCAGAAACTTGTTAGGACTCTAGCTAGGAGAGTCATAATTGAGAGGGACATTCATGTAAAACCTACCTAAGCCGACCCCTATTAAAGAGGTGAAGTGGCCGGCTAGGGTTAGGAGGTTATTTCTTAGAGAAGAATAAGGAGTTGTAAAGGAATAGGAGTCTTGAGTAGGAGTCCTATTAGGAGTTGGTTATAAGTAGGAGTCTTGAGTAGGAGTCCTATTAGGAGTTGGTTAGAAATAGGAGTCTTAAGTAAGAGTCATATTAGGAGTTAGGGTTTAGAAGCCCTATAAATAGTCATGTATTCCACCTCTTTTCATAAGCAATAGATGAATCTTTTCTGCAGCCTTTGAGCAGCAACTTGGAGGGAGGAACCCATATAGAATTCCAAGGAGGCCGATCCCCTATAGAGATAAACCCCAAGTTTAGAATATGCAAGGGTTCTAACACCTGGTATCAGAGCAGCGTTCTTGGCATCTCGCTGCCCTTCCACAGCCATCCATCAACCCTCCACAACCGCTCAAAGCAATTCCCACAATTGCTTAAAAGATCGTCACCAAATTCTATCGTCATCTCCACCACCACGGATCATCCTTTGATCTCCCCGTGAATTGCAACAGGTTCTAGTTTTCTACCTTACTGCTGCTGCAATTTAGTTATCCTTATTTGAAAATCCCAAAAAAACTATTCCTATATTTCTGCATAAACTTTTCGTCATAGAGTTTTCATCTCTACGACGAAAGATACATTGCAGAATTCCAACCGTATAGCACCGTCTATTTGATCTTGCAACTATATTTTTTGTATCCAAATCTTTACAAAATTTTTATGACATCTTTGACGCTTCCTAACAGCAGATTTTCCTTTGGTTTTGTCAAAAAATTCTCAATATAAACTATTGATATTTTACATCTAATCTGCTATACTTAAAAATCTGCACTGTAAAATTTTCGCCGCATAGCACTATTTTTTGATCTTGATACTACGTTGTTTCTATCCAAATCTCTACAAAATTTTTATGATAGCTTTAACACTTCCTAACAGTGGATTTCCCTTTAGTTTTATCAAAAAATTCTTAATATAAACCACTGATCTTTTACGTCCAATCTGCTATACCTAAAAATATGTGCTGCAGAAAATTTCAGCCGCATATTGTTGCCTTAACCCATCTATTTGCAATCTTTTTCGAATGAAATTTCTTATACACTTCATAGATCATCTTGGCTTCCATCTAAGATTGATATATTAAGAAATTCATCTCTAAAAATGATTTTATGTTGCTGCAAATTTTCGTAGTAGCCCGCTGAAATTTTTCGATGAGAATTCTGCAATCGCAACTTGCACCAATTTCCTTGCTGTTATACTATCAAAATTTTCTTGATTAAATTAGATATCCTTGCTGTCATATAAACTATGATTTTGATATCAATTCCCTCCTTAATTCTCTCAAGTTTTTAGTGGAAATTATGTCGAGAGACCGTTGTTTCTTCGATGACAATTCTACTCTTACAAGACAGTACATACTTGCTGCAACTTCCACTGATTTCTATCAAACCTTTGCTACCATCTACCACAGATCCAAAACATTCATCCACAGCCCTAAAACTCCACCAAATCACACCCTTAAACTGCACCCAAAATAGCCACAAAACAATCCTAAACCATAGCCTACATCCACCAATCCACCAACCCTTTCGACCATCACCTCTGTCAACCAATACGTGCCATTAACCCGACAACAAAAGAGAGATCTTAACATCACAGATTTGGCAGCATATACTATGGCATCTGAGGAGGTAATCAATGCTAAATTTGAAGCCTTCGAGGTGGGAATGGAGGATAAGATTCGGATGCTCTTTACCAAACTCAGATTGGGCCGACCACTAAGCCCGAAGAAATCACATCAAGGAGAGAGCTTTGCCCAATCACACCAAGCCCAAAGATATGACTTCCAAGAGAGGGGAAGCTCTATGACCAACCCCAACTATCCATCCATGAGAGTGGACTTCCCTAGATGGGAAGAAGGAGACCCAATTGGTTGGATCTCGCGCGCGGAGAGATATTTTCAGTACCATAAAACCGCGGATGCATCTATGGTGAAAATTGTAGCTATACATCTTGAAGGGGATGCTATACATTGGTTTGACTGGTTTGAATATACTTATGGAGTCCTATCATGGTGACAATTCAAAGAAGGACTACTGATCTGCTTCAGACCAACCGATTACGAGAATATTGACGGACAACTAGCAAAGATCCGACAAACCTCTACCATTCAAGAGTACCAAACCAGGTTTGTAGGGTTATCTAATCAAACTCATGATTGGTCTTAAAATCAGTAATTGAGGACCTTCATTGAGGGCTTGAAGCCAGAGATCCGAGGAGAAGTTAAAGCGCGACAACCGTATACGCTTATGGCAGTCATCTCTTTCGCACGACATCAAGAGGAGCAATTGAACCATGAAGCTCGGAGGACTAGGGTCACTCCTGAACCAGTAATATTGAAGCCCTTAGCCCCCCCTACTATCGACCAAGTCCCTACACCAAAGAGGTTAACAAGAGAAGAGCTTCGGGAGCGATATGCGAAGGGGTTATGTTGGCATTGTGACAAGCCGTGGAGCCGTGAGCATCGCTGTAGTAAAGGGGGACTTCTTATGATTGAACCGATAGAAGAAGAGGTCATTGAACATCCAAAAGAGAGCCTTGAACATGAAGAAGAAGATGTAGAAGAAGAGCCACAACCGATCGAAGTTACGGTACATACACTAGTTGGCTACTCAAACCCGCAAACGATGAAAGTTGGAGGCCTTCTCAAACAACAACCGATCACTATTCTCATCGACACGAGCAGCACTAATAACTTCCTAAATAGTAAGGTTGCTATCCATATGAACTTACCTATTAAGAATTGCAGCAGGTTTGTTGTTAAGGTAGCCAACGGACGGATTTTGAAATGTGATCATAGGTGCCCACAGGTGAAACTGTTGCTACAGGACCAAGAGATAATTGTAGATTTCTTCCTCCTCCCTCTTGATGATCATGAGGCCATACTCAGAATTAAATGGTTGATGACATTAGGTGATATTTCTTGGAATTTTATGCAACTAATTATAAAATTTTACAGTAAGGAGAAACAGGTGATATTGCACGGGAAACGTGAGGGCGACGTAATGATGATTTACACACAACAAATGGAGAAGGTTTTGCATAAAGCATACAGCGATTTTTTGGTACAACTTGAGTAGCAAACTAAGGGAGAGCCAACAAAATTTGAAGATCCAAATCTACTTCCTTTGCTTGCTGAATTTTCAGATATATTTGACGAATCGCGCAACCTACCTCTTACCCGTCGGCATGATCATTGTATAACGATTCTTCCAGGAAAATCTCCAGCAAATGCTCAGCCATATCAGTATCCACATCTCTAGAAGGATGAAATAAAAAGGATTGTAAAAGAGATGCTCTAAACAGGAGTTATTCGGCCATGTTGCAGCCCCTACTCATCACCGGTGCTCCTCATACGAAAGAAGGATGGAATATGACGATTATGTGTTGATTACCGAGCTCTAAATGGCATAACCATCAAGGATAAATACCCTATTCCAGTAGTAGATGAGTTGCTAGTTGAAAGAGAGCAGAAATCTTCACAAAGCTGGACTTTCGATCCGAGTATCATGAAATACGAGTATGCGAAGAAGACATACCAAAAACCACCTTTTGAACACACAACAACCACTATGAATTTTTGCTTTCTTCAAAAGAAGGTGGAATATCTTGGGCATATCATATCAGAGGAAGGTGTGGCAGTAGACCCCTTCAAAATTGGAGCAATGCAAAACTGGCTGACCCCGAGGAATATAAAATTGCTACATGGCTTTCTGGGTTTAACAGGCTACTACTACAAGTTCGTGAAAAACTATGGAGAGATCAGTGCAACACTTACTTCCTTACTAAAAAAAGATGTCTTCCAATAGTCGGATAGAGCCTCTGCTGCCTTCGACAAACTTAAGGCAGCCATGACGACGACGCCGGTGCTAACATTACCAGATTTCAACCGACCCTTTATTATTGAGGCCGACAAATCTGGAGTCGGAATTGGAGTCATTCTCATGCAAGATGGTCGACCACTCACATACACTAGCAAGGCATTATCTCCCTCCCATCAAAATAAGTCAACATATGATTAGGAGATGCTCGCTATTGTGCGCGCAGCAACGAGGTGGAGACCCTACTTGATTGGCCGACGATTTCAAATTAAAACCGACCATAAAAGCCTCAAGTACTTTTTGGAGCGAAAGATATCATCCCCTGAGCAGCAAAAATGGGTAACAAAACTTCTTGAATTTGATTATGATATAACTTACAAAAAGGGGAAAGAGAATGTTCTTGCAGATGCGCTTTCGCAACTACCTGAGCAAGTTGAAGTTTCGGCCGTTTCACTTCTGACCAGCGACTTTCTTAAGGATATTAAGATGGAATGGCAGGAAGATTCAGAGACTAGTAAGATTATAAAAAAATTGGAGGAAGCACCAAGCCTCATGGCTCATTACAATTGGGACTCAAAAGAATTACACTATAAGGGACGTATTGTGCTTATGATAAATTCTACTTGCATCTTCACGAGCAGATTTTGGACAAAGTTATTCCATATGTAGGGTACTAAATTGAAAAGGAGTATGGCATATCACCCACAAACCGACAGCCAGACGGAAGTTGTAAATATGTACTTGGAGAAAGCCCAAAGCCACCCACCAAATATGACTATCCAAGGAGAACTTCAGACTCAGCCAAGTGCCATTATTGATCGACGGATCGTGACTCGACGACGACGATCCACTACTGAATTGCTAATACAGTGGGCAAACCTACTAACAGAAGATGCCACTTGGGAGAACTATGATGACTTGAAGATCAAATTCCCAAAATTCATGAATCATCAGCCTCGAGGACAAGGCTGATTTGAAGAGGGTGGATTTGTTAGGACTCTAGCTAGGAGAGTCCTAATTGAGAGGGACATTCATGTAAAACCTACCTAAACCGACTCCTATTAAAGAGGTGAAGTGGCCGGTTAGGGTTAGGAGTTTATTTCTTAGGGAAGAATAAGGAGTTGTAAAAGAATAGGAGTCTTGAGTAGGAGTCCTATTAGGAGTTGGTTATAAGTAGGAGTCTTGAGTAGGAGTCCTATTAGGAGTTGGTTAGAAGTAGGAGTCTTAAGTAAGAGTCCTATTAGGAGTTAGGGTTTAGAAGCCCTATAAATAGTCATGTATTTCACCTCTTTTCATAAGCAATAGATGAATCTTTTCTGCAGCCTTTGAGCAGCAACTTGGAGGGAGGAACTCCTATAGAGTTCCAAGGAGGCCGATCCCCTATGGAGATCAACCCCAAGTTTAGAATCTGCAAGGGTTCTAACAAAACTATAGCAAAATCATTCATAATAGTAGCCAGGTTTCTTACTGAAGTTAAATCATTATGAAGAAAGATAAAAAGATCATCTGCAAGTCGGAATGCTCAATAGTCTTCGCCACCACCAGGTTTCTTACGGAATGCTCAATCGACTCGCAAGGACAGCACCGCGGACAGAAAGACAAATCCAAAACTATATCTCTTCCTATAATGTCGGAGCCTTCCACAACAGAGGGTTCCCTTGGTACTAGTGGACAGGAGAAACATAAGTCAGGAACTTTATCTCTTCCAATATCATTGGATCCGTCCACAATAACTCAACAAACTCAGGCCCAAACAAATCTCGCCAGCAAGGATATTCTTCCTCAACAAACTCAGGCCACAACAAACATCGTCAACAAGGATATTCTGTCTCAACAAACTCATGCCCCAACAAACCTCTCTAGCCAGGCTACTCCAACAAGTACTATCCAGGATATTGTGCTGCAACAATCTTATCGTGCTTCAACAAACCCTGCCAATCAAGACCACATGATTCAAGGTATTTTAAAGTTTAAAAATCTGCAAGCTGTAGATGAAGTGGATAAATATAGGAATAAAGCCATAAAAGGTAAGGATATTGTGCGGGAGGAAAATACAAAACCGAAGGATAAGAAAAAGGATGGTATAGCCCATCCAAAGTCGTAAGATGAATACCTTACCACCTTTTCATTTCTTTATTACTGATGAAGATAACATGTTGGAATGTTCGCGGACTTAATAAGCCGGAGAAATATCGGGAGCTCAACAGAATAATCAAGTCTGTCGCATGTGATATTGTTATTCTAGTAGAAACGAAAATTAAACAATCGCGTGTTCAAGCTCAAAAGAATTTAATATGGCCGGACGTAGAACTGTTTACCAATGACTCAAATGAAACTTTTGGTAGAATATGGGTCTTATGGCATCCTAACTCTATTAATGCTTGGTTTATTTCTGCTACTGATCAATTCATTCATCTTAAGGTAGAGGACAAAAAGAATGGCTGTCAATTAAATTTCACTGGTATATATGCTTCAAATAGTATGCAAGAAAGAAATACTCTTTGGTTTGACCTGACTAATATTGCAAATGGCTGTCTCAATGTACCTTGGATTGTTCTTGGAGACTTTAATACTGTTCGGTACACAAATGAAAAAGAGGGGGGTAGACAACTTTCAGAAAGCCAGCTTCAAAGTTTTAATGATTACATTGACACTGCAGCTTTGTTTGATATGAAATCTGTGGGTAATTGGCTCTCCTAGAGTAATCAAGGTGCAGCTAACAGAAAAATAATGGCTCGACTTGATAGGTGTTTGATTAATCATGAATGGTTAACAGTTTACCCAGATTCACTTCTTGAGTATGGTGCTCCTTTGTTTTCTGACCATTCTTTAATATATATACACACAGACAAAGCGACACCAAGAGGCAAGAAACCGTTTAGATTCTTTAACATGTGGAGTACTCATCCTCAATTTCTTGATGTTATTAGATCTGCTTGGAATGTTAACGTGCATGGATCCCCCCCTTACATCTTATGTCAAAAGCTTAAAGCCTGTAAAGCAGCACTAAAGGAGTGGAATACAAATACCTTTGGTAATATTACCACCATAGTTCAATTTTGCAGAAAGGAACTAATGTCATTGCAACATGAGCTGCAACTTCAGCCAAATGATGAGAATATTATCTACAAAGAGACAGAAGCTAGAAATAACTTCATGCAAGCCTTAAAACAGGAGGAAAGTTTTGCAAAGCAGAAGTCTCGACAGCATAGGCTTACACTAGGAGATTCCAATACTAAATTTTTCTATGCTTCAATTGCTACTCGAAGGGCTGTTAACCGTATCAGCAAATGCAGAGACAAAGATGATAATCTTATTGAGAATTTAGATGAGGTTAAAGCACACACAGAGCAATTTTTTTATTCCTTACTCAATCAAGCTGGGAAAACTAATAACATTCATGTGGAGCTGACTAGAAAACTTGATTCGAAAGCTATTTCAATCCTCAATGCCCCAATTACAGACGACGAAATTGTATGTGTTGTCTTTAAGTCACCAAGGCACAAAAGCCTAGGTCCAGATGGATTTCCAGCTGAATTTTACCAAACTGCTTGGTCTATTATTAGAAATGATGTGATCAAGGCTTGCCAACATTTTTTCTCTTCAGGTCAAATTCTTAGAGAGATGAATTGTACTTTTATTTCTTTAATCCCGAAGAATGCAGGGGCAGATTCACTAGAGAACTATCGACCCATATCATTATACAACTTTATTTACAAGATCATCTCCAAAGTATTGGCAAATAGAATGCAAAAGGTAATACACAAGATCATTAGCCCAAATCAAGCTGCTTTCATCAAAGGGAGAAGTATACATCATAACATTTTGCTTGCTAATGACTTGGTCAAAGATTTGCATTCAAAAGCAAGAGGGACAAAAATTAGTTTAAAGCTAATTTACGGAAAGCCTTTGATTCAGTTAATAGGAAATTTATCTATAAGATGCTCCTCGATATGAACTTCCCACAGCAATGGGTTAATTGGATTCAATCTTGCCTGGAAACTTCAAAGTTTTCGATACTCTTTAATGGCTCACCTATTGGTTTTTTTGGGAGCACGAATGGCATCCGACAAGGTGATCCACTCTCTCCGTATCTCTTTACTATTGCGATGGAAGGACTTAGCTGTATGTTGGAACATGCAGTCTTAAATGACAGCATTAAGGTACCCAATGCTGGCTCTATTCATATATCACATATAACATTTGCAGATGATTTACTTATCTTTCTCCTAAATGATCCAACTTCAGTAAAGAACCTGGCTACTATTATGAATGACTTTGGTATGGTTTCTGGACTTCAGTTAAATCATGCGAAAAGTAAAGTATATATGAGCCCTTACGTTGAGGATAAGGTCTTTATTGCACAAAATTTGGGGGTTAGTGAGGGAAGCCTGCCAGTTCCTTATTTGGGTCTCTCGCTCATATCCACAGGCATTCACAAAACCCACTGTCAGCCTATCCTGCAAAAAATAAAGAATAGAATTTCTTCTTGGAAAAATAGGCTTCTATCAAAAGCAGGACGACTCGAACTCATCCGTTCTGTATTGCACTCCTACTCTATATATTGGTGTAATGCATTTCTTTTGCCTGCTGGACTTCTCCAATATATTGAACGGTTATTAATGAACTTCTTCTGGAATGGCACAAATGATAAGGCAATGCATATGGTAAATTGGGATAGCATTTGCAAACCGAAAGATGAAGGGGGGCTAAACTTGAGAAATACTAGAGATTGGAATCAAGCATGCCTGGTACAACAATTGTGGGATCTTTTGCAAAACAAATGTTCCTTATGGTCACAATGGGTTTCTGCTAGGTATCTTTCAAAGGAATCAATCTGGGAAATTTCAACAAGAACATACCACTCTGCAGCTTGGAAAGGAATTTTAAAGGCAAGGAATTGGCTAATCAAACACATTTCGTATGCAATCTCTTCTGGAACTAGTACTAATATGTGGTACGATCCTTGGGTGAATGGGAAGAGTATATTTCAATTATATGGCGACAGAATACGAAAAGATCTTGGGGCTCCCAAAGATTGGAAGGTTTCCGAGTTCATTGCTAACGGTACTTGGTGTCTCCCTAATCCTATTTCTCCCGAAATGTTATCACTTTGGCCGACTATCATAGCTATTCCAATCAGGAATAACTCTTCAGATACACTTATTTGGCCTCATGACAATGGCAAATTTAGTGCCACATCCGCATGGAATCAAATTAGGCAAAGAAATAACAAGTGGGTCCCAAGTAGTTGGACATGGGATCGACCGGGATCACAAAGACACTCCTTATGTACAAGGCAGGCCCTTCTCAATAAACTACCTACAATAGACAATATGAAAAGAAGAGGTATCTATCATGTTAACCGATGCTCCCTTTGTTTGCAACAAGAAGAAATTGTTGACCACCTCTATTTTGCTTGTGATTATACAAAATGGATATGGAAGGAGATTCTCCAGCGATTTGAACTCAATAGACTGCCGCAACCAAACTTGCACCAAGAACTAGGCGACCTTATGCAATGTTTCTCAAGAAAAGGGCCTCTTACACAATTGGCAAAGGTTACTTTCAGATGCGCTATTTGGTGGATGTGGAAGGAGAGATGTAATAGAATCTTTGAATGTCAACACACAAACAATGCTCAGCTCTTGAAAGAGATTATTAGAGACTCAAGATCCTGTATGGAGCATGATCTCAAAACCGAGCACTTCACCCGAAGAGAAAAAGATATTTTTATCAAATTTAATTTTGCTATTAGCTAAAGATCTTGGGAATGATGCCAAATAATGTACCCACAGGTAGTTATAGTCTACAGCATGTGTAGTCATAACTATCGCATTCGCACCCTATGAGTTAATTGGCTTTGTCTATGACTTGTATAGATAAAGCTATTTGTAGAAACTTTACACATAATAAATTTACTTTTACTTACCAAAAAAAAAATATCATCTGCAAAGATTATATGTGATATATGAATAGGTCCAGCATGGGGTACCTTAATACTACCATCAGAGACCGCATATTTCAACATATAGCTAAGTCCTTCCATTGCAAGAGTAAAGAGATATGGAGAGAGTGGATTGCCTTGTCGGATGCCATTCTTGCTCCCAAAAAAACCAATAGGTGAGCCGTTGATGAGTATTGAAAACTTTAGAGTTTCTAAGCAACATTGAATCCAATTAACCCATTGCTGAGGGAAGTTCATACCGTGGAGAATCTTATAGATAAAGTTCCTATTAACTGAGTCAAAGGCTTTTCGTAGATCAGCTTTAAAACAGATTTTTGTCCATTTTGCTTTTGAGTGAAGATCCTTGACCAAGTCATTAGCAAGCAGAATATTATGATGTATACTTCTCCCTTTGATGAAAGCAACCTGATTTGGACTAATTATCTTGTGTATTACCTTTTGAAATCTATCTGCTAACAGTTTGGAGATGATCTTGTAAATAAAGTTGCATAAAGATATGGGTCGATAGTTCTCTACTAAATCTTGTTCGGATCAAGAGCACTAAGAGAGGGGGGGGGGTGAATTAGTGCAGCGGAAATCTTTCGCTATTAAAATTGAAAGCTGCGTTCGTTTGATAAAAATGATTTCGATGTAAAAGCCGATTCTAAGATTACTTTAACTTAAGATTAAGCGAGATGATGTTAAAGTAGATCTACGAAGGCAGTTTGCGGTTTATGATAAAAATCAGAATGCAAGCGCAAACTGAAATGCGACGTTCGTACGATAAAATCGGTTTACGTCTAAATGCCAATTTTGAGGATACTGAACTTTGAGATACATTTTATAAATGCGCAGAAGGTAGTTTGCAGTTATGATTGAAATCAAAACGTAAATGTAAACTGAAATGTAATGATCGTACGAAAAAGCCGATTTACATCTAAACGTAGATTCGGAAAGTTCTGAACTAAGAAACTCGTTCGTAAAAGCGCAGAAGGCAGTAGCTATTTAGGAGGTTTGCAATAAAGATAAAATACTCAAAGTAAATGCAAACCGAGATTTAGAGTGGTTCGATCAATCTTGACCTACTCCACTTTTGGCTTCCTCCACCGACGAGGTCACCGACGTCAACTAGAGGCCTTTCTTCAATAGGCAAAGGCCAACCACCCTTTTACAGTTTCACTCCTTTTGACGGGCTTAGGAGACAACCCTTATAGAAATTTTCTCTTCTCTTTTTACAACTCAAAACTTTGAAGAACAGAGGGAGGAGAACTTTTGGCCTTTACAACAATTTTGAGCTCTAAGAATCACAGAAAAAGATCAAGATTTTGAGTGTTAGTTGTTCTCTTTCAGTGCCGAATGGGTGGGGTATTTATAGGCCCCAACCCAGTTCAAATTTGGAGCTCAAAACTGTCAATTCCTGGAATTCCGGGATCAGGCAGTTGCACCTCCTGACTAGGGCAGTTGCACCGCCTGGCAGAGCTCAAAGACTGAGCCTCTAGGCGGTGCCACCTCTGTCAGGGGCGGTTGCACCTCTCTGCAAGAGCTCAAAGACTGAGCTTAGGCGGTTGCACCTCCTGACTGGGGCGGTTGCACCGCTTGCCAGAGCTCGAAGACTGAGCTCAGGCGGTGCTATGTTAG